>NW_022436946.1:8898358-9107419 GCF_009761245.1 Sapajus apella | reverse complement strand
CTTTCTTTTTTTTTTTTTTTTTTTTTTTTTTTTTTTGGAGACGGAGTTTCGCTCTTGTTACCCAGGCTGGAGTGCAATGGCGCGATCTCGGCCCACCGCAACCTCTGCCTCCTGGGTTCAGGCAATTCTCCTGCCTCAGCCTCCTGAGTAGCTAGGATTACAGGCACGCACCACCATGCCCAGCTGATTTTTTGTAGTTTTAGTAGAGATGGGGTTTCACCGTGTTGACCAGGATGGTCTCGATCTCTTGACCTCGTGATCCACCCGTCTCGGCCTCCCAAAGTGCTGGGATTACAGGCGTGAGCCACCGCGCCCGGCCCCACTTTCTAGTTTATCTATAATTTACGGAATAAAATATAGCTGATAATTTTCTGCCTTTTGGGAGAAATTTCCTGTGCTTCTCAGGAATTCCCATATGACAGAAAAGTCTACTTATTCTGTAAATAGAATTTTTTAAATAAGAAAAAGAAAAGCAATGATAAAATTAATACAGTACAGCAGCCCTGGTAATGGCTAAATGTTTAAAATATGAATTAAGGGAGGTTGTGAAATTAGGTCACTGCCCATGAGCCCTGGGTATTTTATGTGCCCTTTCAGCAACAGTGGGAATATTACTTAGGTAACTTTCCTTCCCAGTGTTGTTTCTTTTTAAAATCCTTATTAAAGATGTCATTAAAGCCCCAGTTTGTAGCTTTCATTTTTGCTGTCTTAATGGTTTCTTTTGTTAAAGAGAAGTTCCTGATTTTAATGTGTTTCAATAAATCTGTGTTCCCTTAGAATTGTGACTTGCACTCTTCAAGACCATTATTTTCCTACTCTGAGATATATTCTCCTACATTTACAATGTTTCACATTTCATTATAATATTTGCTACAGGTGCCCACAGGTGCATTTTATCAGATTAAGGAGTTTTTACTATTCCTAATTTTCTAATTAGACTATTATAAATGCCTACTTACAAATTGATATTGAATTTTATCACCCTTTGATACACTTTGATACAATTTAAGATCATTATGTAACTTTTAAAAACATTTTAATTTAGTGAATTACATGTTGGTATTATAATACTAAAGCAAAACTGCAATCATGAAATAAACCAAAATTGATCATTTTAAAAAATTAATAATTTATTAATTTATTTACTTTCTTTGCATTTTAGGTTTTGGGGTACATGTGAAGAACATGTAAGATTGTTGCATAGGTACACGCATGGCAGTGTGGTTTGCTGCCTTCCTCTCCATCATATCTGGCATTTCTCCCCATGTTAAAATTGGTCATTTAGTATTATATTTTTGTATATTACTAGATTTTTTTTTTGCCTAAGAAGACTCTAAAACTTACTAGAAATGAATTGGTTAATGTTATCAATCTAAGATCATCACATTTAATGAATTGATTGCATTAAAAGAAAAAAATCAATATTTAGTTATTTTTGAATTCCATCTAAAAGATGATTATGAAACTTTATGCCTCTTGTGTAATACATGTCACTCTATTCTTTTCATATAAAATTCACTTTAACATGTATATAGTCATTACACAAACTCTATGAGGAAATGTTACTTTTATACCCATTTTGGAGACAAAAAAAGTGAGGAATGGAGAAATTTAAAAACAAGCAAAATATCTCCCAGCTGAAAATAGAGGCTGTTAGATTTTGGACATTTTGTTACTAAGTATAAAAAGCTGTGTTTCTAATGGCATCCCACCCCAACCACACATCCCAGAAATGATCTATATTCTTATAGCTTGGTGTATCTCTCAGAATCCAATCAGGAAACAGAAACCACATCAATTATTTTACAGAGATAATTTAATATATATGTTGCTAACTGGACTTAAAGCATTGAGGGAACAAATGAAAGGGATGGAAATGAATGAAACATAAATGCATGAAGGAGAGACCTTTAGAACTGAAGCTCAGACTTCTGAGAAGAGCTACTGTTCAGCTTGCACAGGGTCTCTAAACTTAGACAAAGTTCTCCACCAGTCTATAAGCCAGAGGTCATAAGTGTTGTGTGCTGGAGGGATTAGGAGAGGAACCAGCTAGTGTGGCAGAATTGGTTGATCTACTGCTACTGGAACTAACAGTGATTGAGGTAAAGGAACTAGGTTGGGTGATGCTGATAGGAATAGGAAGCAAGGAGGTGGCAAGTAGAAAACGATGTATTTCTTCTGCCTGCCCCAGCTTTTCAGTCTTCTGTTAAAGCCCCTATTAACAGAGCTGAACAGGGAGATCCAGCCAACAAAGGACAAATGCAGTTTGCAAATTCCCAAATCCACCCCCACAGAGTACACAGAAGAGAAGGTTCTAAGTTGGGAGATAATATCTTGATAAGTGTTACACATATTCCTTTAAGTTTTTAATGCATATGCAGAATCACTCCCTGTCCCTATACCCGTCCCCACCTCCGACACACAGAGCAGAGGTTGAATTAAAACCATAGCAACATCTTGTAGGAGAACTATACACTTGAGGACTGCACTATATACAGTCTTTCAGTGGGAAGTAATTTATTAATTCATTTAAGTATTTATTTACCAATATTGTATATCAGTTACAATTCTTTTGTTATATTTTTGCTTTTGTTTTTGAGAGGGAGTCTCACTCTATCACCCAGGCTGGAGTGCAGTGGTGTGATCTCGGCTCACTGTAACCCCCGACTCCCGGGTTCAAGTGATTCTCCTGCCTCAGCCTCTTGAGTAGCTTGGATTACAGGCGCATGCCACCATGCCTGGCTAATTTTTGTATTTTTAGTAGAGATGGGGTTTCACCATGTTTTCCAGGCTGATCTCGGTCTCCTGACCTCAGGTGATCCACCAGCCTTGCCCTCCCAAAGTACTGGGATTACAGGCATGAGACACCTCACCCAGCCCATTACACTTCTATGACAAAAACAGGGATCTATATTGATTAGTGAAGGTAAGTATATTTAGTGTATCAGTGCAGATAAGTTCTATTTAGTGTACGATACTACATCTAAATATCAGTGCATTGATAAAGAAAAATTTTATTCACTTGTTCAAATACAATACAAAACTTTGGGGGAGGGACAGTGTTCTGCTTTATCTTGTCATGCTGTGGCTCACCTATTTTTAAAATACAGCTTGAGATTTGCTTGGTGTCATATAAACAATGTGCTAAAGAGAAAATGGGTGGAGAAGATATACCCACTGTGAGTCCATAACACACACGTCAATTCTGCTCATATTTCTTGCATGAGAACTGTCTGCATAACCCCACCTAGTTGCAGAGACTGGAAAAATAATTTGTCTGCTCAAAAAAATAAAAAGGAAAATTGATTTTTGTGATTCTTTGAATTTCAGTTAATTCTCTGAAACAGCATGTTTGAAAGTGATAATTACTATTGAAATCAGAAAAAGAAGAGCAGGATGAGGGGAAGAGGGCTTGAGGAGGTGATTCTGGCACTATGTAGACCTCACTGATAAGGGGACATTTGAAGAGACAGGTGAGGGAAGTAAGGGTGTTAGTGATACAGATGTTAGTGATACAGATTTTTTGTTTGTTTTTTGAGATGGCGTCTCATTCTGTCATCTAGGCTTAAGTGCAGTGATGCAATCTTGGCTCACTGCAACCTCTGCCTCCTAAGTTCAAGTGATTCTCCTGCCTCAGCCTCCTCAGTAGCTGGGACTACAGGCATGTACTACCACTTCAGGCTAATTTTTGTATTTTTAGTAGAGACAGTGTTTCATCATGTTGGCCAAGCAGGTCTCGAATGCCTGACCTCAGGTGAATAGCCCATCTCAGCATCCCAAAGTGTTGGGATTACAGGCATGAGCCACCACACCCATCTGTGATACAGATACTTATGTGAGAAAAGGGCTTTCTTCCAGCAGAGGAGGTTGGCAGTGTAAGACTCTTAGGTACATAGAGTGACTTGTAATATTTGAGACACAACAAGGAGGTCAAGTGGCTAAAGTAGAGCCATTTAGAGAGAGAAGTGAGGGCTCAGTCAGAGTGGCAGGGTAGGGGCAGATCATGAAAGAGTTTAGCTTTTATTCCAAGATCATCTGTCTTATATTTTAAAAGCATTACTCTGGCTGCTCTATTAAGATAACTAGCAAGAGGTGCAAGGGTCAAATTAGTTAAGGGTTGCAGAAATTCACAAGAGCAGGTGATGGCTCACAACCAATTAAACTTGAGCAGATTCTATGCAGAAGGTAGAAGCAAAGTTGTTTACTCATCATTAATGTGGCACAGAGGAGAGAAGCAAAGGTGATTAAAATTTTAGGCTCAGCAATCCGAAAATGATGTAAACGTGTGTGTGATGTAACTTTGTAGAAGAAAATTAAGGGTATCAAAAAAGATCACTACTGTTATTTATAGCTAACTCTGTTCCCAATCCCAGCCCAATAAACCATTAATCTACTTCCTATCTCTATAACTTTGCCTTTCCTGAAAGTTTTATATAACTGGAATTATATAACATGTTGACTTTTTTATCTGACATATTTTACTTAACAAGTTTTTGAGATTTTTGCATGCTATAGCTGTAGTATGTATCAGTAGTTTACTTCAGAATTGTATTTTATTGTTTATCCATTTGCTTTTCCTTTCATCAATTGATGGTTATTTTAAATGTTTCCACCTTTTAACTATTATATATAATGGTACCCCAGACATTTGTGTAGAAGTTTTTACGTGGATATGTTTTCATTTTTCTTCTGTACATATCAGAGTGGAATTACAGGTTGTTATGTTAAATGTATGCTTAAGATATTGCTAAATTGTATACCAAATTATCTGTAACATTTTACATTACTACCAGTATTCTTTAAAAGTTCTAGTTTCTACACATCCTCTTTAACACTTGAAATCATCTTTCTTATTAGTCTTTCTACTAGATATGAAGTAGAATCTTACTGTGGTTTTTGTTTGTTTCTTTTTTGTTCTTTTTCTCTTTTTTTTTTTTTTTTTCTCTTGAGACAGTGTCTCCCTCTGTTATCAGGGCCTCGGCCTCCCAAAGTGCTGGGGTAACACGCGTGAGCCACTGTGTCCAGCCCTTTTTTGTTTTTTTTAAAGACAGGGTCTCACTCTGTTTTCCAGGCTGAAGTGCAGTTTGGCTTACCGCAGCCTTGATCTCCCTGGCTCGAATGATCCTCTAAAGTAGCTGGGACCACAAGCATGCACCACCACACCCAGGTAATTTTTGAGGATTTTATTTTATTTTTTTTTTAGAGACACGTCATATTGTCTAGTCTGGTCTTGAACTCCAGGGCTCAAGTGAACTTCCCTTCTCAGCCTCCCAAAGCACTGAGACTACAGGCATTAGCAATCACACCCAGTCCTTACTGGGGTTTAAATTTGCATTTATCTAATCACTATGACTTGAGCATCTTTTAATGTCTTAGCCCTTTATATATCTTTCATGAAATAACTATTGAAACCTTTTTATATTTTTAATTTGGTTATTTGCTTCAGATTATTGATTAGGAAGAATATTTTATGTATTCTGGAGACAAGTCATTTATAATATGATTTATCAATATTTGCTACCATTCTATGGCCTATATTTTCATTTTCTTATTGATGTCCTCTGATGTGCAAATATTTAAAATTTTCATAAAGTCTAACTTCTCAGTTTTTCCTTTTATGGATTCGGCTTTTGGTATTGCAACTAAGAAATATTTTCCTAACGCGAAGTCACAAAGATTTTCTGTTGTTTTATTCTAAAACTTACATAGTTTATGTGTAGGTTTATAATCTATTTTGAATTAATTTTTCTGTATAGAGTAAGTTAGTGGTATAAATTCTCCCTTTTGCAAGTGATTTTCTAGTTGTTTTGATATCATTTTATGAACATTCTATTTTTTCCCCAATAAAAATTGTCTTGACATCTCTGTGGAAAATCAATGGACTATAAATGTAAAGATTTATATCAGGATTTTCAGTCTTATATCATTGATCTATATCTGGCTTGATATGTATACCAAACTATCTTGATTGCTACAGATTTATAGTAAGTTTTGAAATTAGGATGTATAAGTCAGCTGAAGAATTTTGTTCTTCATTTGCAAGATTGTTTTGGCTACTCTATGTCATTTGTGTTTTCCAAAGCCTTCTAAAGTAAGATAGAGATTATACTGAATCCATAGATAAATTGGGGAAGAAGTTGTTATTTTGTATTTGAAGAGGAATTGTGCCCATTCACTCATGGTTCCTTGTAAATTACTGAGATCTGGGTTAACATATATTAAATTCTTAGAGGGTGAGGCTCATTCCAGAAACTGGACACCGGTAGCAGCCAATTCTTCCTAGAGTGAAGCATATTGCTTCCTGCTTTACAGAATTTATCAATTTGTCTCCGAGTTTATTCATAACTTCCCTAAAAAGTGCATAATCTCCTTTGTATGTGCGGAGGTGGACAGCTTGATACTATCCATCATATTTTGAAATTAAGGTACCATCTCTAACTATGATGATTTTCAAATGTTATTTAAAATACTAAGATGTTTCTTAGAAGCTAAAAAGATTTTATTTTCCTTTTCTTTGTTTTCTGTTTAAAAATCATATATTCATGTGACTCAAAATAAAGTTTTGATCAATGACTAATTGTATATATGACCGTGGTTCAATAACATTATATGTTTATATATATATATATATACTTAACACTGTGTTACAGTTGCCTACAGTCTTCAACACAATAAAATGCTATGCAGGCTTGTAGCCGGGGAGCAAGAGCCTAGGCTACCACATAGCCTAGGTATGCAGTAGGCTAGACGGTAGGCAGTACCACCTAGATTTTGTAATTATACTCATTTTTGTTCATACAATGAATAAATCACCTAAGGATGCATTTATTAGCATGTATCCCTGTCATTAAGTGATGCATGATTGCACTTAAGCAACTAGTTTTTCAATATGATTTCTTGTTTTTAAATATATCTTCCTCTTCAGCAATGGCTATTTTTTAAAAGAAACAATCTGTTTACACATTCAGTCAGTGAAATCTCTCCAACCTTAGCATAATTTGTATGCTTAATACAGAAAAGAATGAATCAACACAAATAATTTTGTTTTTACAGAGTCAAAGATCAAGATGGAAAAAAGACATTATTCATTTTGTCATTCTGTTTAAAGACCAAAACAACGTAGACAGGTAATGATTCCTTTAGTTTTGAAATGCCTACAGAAAAGAAAATACTATTACTTTGTTAAAAAGAAGAGAATAAATATATTTTTCATGAAAATAGTGTGGGATTTTAACAATTTTATTCCTATATGGAACAATATTTTTAAACTGTATTTAACGGCATACATGTAGGTCAGCACACATTTTCTCCCTCCACCTAAAACCACAAACAAAAACAAACAAATGGTCAAAGTCATATAATTAAAAAAAAAAAAACAAACCAAAAAACCTATTCATCTGTTCCAAGATCAAAAAGGCTTTTACTGGACAGGCAACAGAGAAGCTCTGTTTTCTAACAATTGTATTTTTCCCACCATGTGGATGAAGTAATAGGGAAGATGCTATTTCAATTTCTCCATCTCCTTTGGAAGTGGTCCTTGAGTAGGAAAAAATAATAATAAAGGAGTAGTACAGATAATTTACTGACTAGATTTTTTTTTCTGAGGGATATCAGACATTCCTCTCCATTTCCTGAGTGATTTCACATAAATTCAATTTGAGAGTTAATAAAGAAACACAATAGAATGTTGATTAGCCAAGTTCTAGAAAATTTTCTCTTCTAGTTGCCTTCCTTGAGAAGTAGTTTAATAATCTTTATTCTAAACCACAAAATTTTCAATCTTGTATCAAAAATTCCTACTTTTAGCTAAATAATTATTTAGATGGTGACAAATCTAATTCAAACTGTTTTTCCTAAGCTAATAATATACAGAGAATAGTAAACATAATCATTATAACAACTGATTATTTTTATAAGTATATGTATTTTATAAATATTGGAGGATGGTGGTTTATAGTTGGAAACATGACTTAAGATACAATTTTGGTTCATATAATTTGGTTCTTGGGGGTGTTGATTTATCTATGGTCTGTGGTCAAAGTCTGGCTTTAGCCCATTGTGATGTACCATTTGAAGCGCCACATCCACTGCAGATCTGAAGAGTAGGAGATTCAAGCCTTACTTAGATTCTACATTTTATCTATCATATTTGTTACTAAAAGTTGCTTTCTAGGACATCCAACTGTGAATAACTTGTATAATGCATATACAAGAATAATCTCATAGGCAATGTTTATACAATTTATAATAATGTTTCAATCAATAGATTCCTCTGAGCATGTTGGTAAAGTTTGGCGATTATGGCTTAGCCAGCCTTTTCCTCTTCCCTACTTTATTGTAAGAACTTAGCTGCTTATAAAAGTCATACCCTTTCTCCCCACAAAACATGCCCTCTTTATCTCTTTTAGGATTCTTTTCACAAGAGAGCAAGGAGCTGTAAATTGCAAAAGACTATCTCCTCTCCTTAGAAGAATTAGGTCTTTGACAAAAATAAATAAATAATAAAATTATCAAATTTAAAACATTTTAATACCTGTTTGACAGTATTGGGAAATTTTCTTAATCTTAAAGAGAAAACACAATAAATTCAAGTTGGAATAAGCATGAAGAAAAGTTACAAACTCTGCTCTGCATCATTATAAGCAATATTGACTTTGTCATGGGATAAAGGATTTTGCCAAATTAGAAGGAAATATTAAAATATTTTGTCCTTCCATTTTGGCATGTCTCTGAAAATAAAGTCATAATTTTGAACAACAATCATCTTGGCCAACTATTACTCATAGAGGGTTATTCACAATGGGAAAATGTACAGGCTTGATTGAGGTTGAGATTCAGATTAGTGTGAGGAAAGTGAAAAAATCGTAACATGACATTACATGACTTTGGTACCAAAATCTTATCCTCACATCTAAACTTTTGAAACTTAGTGAGATTTAATAATACAAGCACCATAGCTAATCAAAATCAAAGTTGTCCTAACACATTACAGCTCTAGACTAAATTAGATTTGGGAAGACATAATGCAGGGGGAGGCAGATAGGGCTAGTTCAAACCCTAGGCATAGAATTGGGTTTTGTTGTTCTTGTATTTATTTATTTATTTTTGGAGATGGAGTCTTGCTCTGTTACCTAGGCTGGTGTGCAGTGGTGCAGTCTTGGCTCACTGCAACATCCTCCTCCCAGGTTCAACGATTCTCCTGCCTTAGCCTCCTGAGTAGCCGGGATTACGGGCATGCACCACCATGTCCAGTTAATTTTTGTATTCTTAGTAGAAACAGGGTTTCACCATGTTGGCTGGGCTGGTCTCGAACTCTTGACCTTGTGATCTTCCCGCCTTGGCCCCCAAAGTGCTGGGATTACACGTGTGAGCCACCACACCTGCCCAAGTTGGTTTCAGTGGAGACTGGAAAATGAGTGGAGTTAAGTTAGACATTTGAGCTACTTTGTTGAGGAAGGAAGGAGTTCAGAGTGGAGAAGCCAGATTAAGACTGAGAATATTTACACAAATTGAACCCATTGTAAAAAGTTTGACTTTATGAAGATATGTCCTTTTGATCTAGAAAATGTGATATTTTATGTGTGTATTTAAGTTTGTCACCATATGTTTTAGTCAACTTATGCTGATATAACAAAATACCATAGACTGGGTAGCTTATAAAAAACAAAAATTTATTTCTCACAGTTCTGAAGGCTAATGTCAGAAATCAGTGTGTCAGTATGGTTAAGTTCTGGTAAAGGCTCTCTTCCAGATTGAAGACTGCTGTCTTGCTATATCTTCACAAGAAAGCAAAAGAGCAAGAAGGCTCATTGAGATCTCTTTGAGAAGGGCACTAATCTCATTCACGAGGGCTCCACCCTCATGACCTAATTACCTCCCAAAGGTCTCACCTCTTCCTACTGTAATATTGAGCGTTAGGATTTTAACTTATGAATTTTGAATGACAGAGACATTCAAATCGTAGCACCCTGTTTTAGTCCCACAATACAGTAAAGAGTATTATATATTCTAGTATTATCTTATGTCCTGGCTTTTAATAAATTTAAATAATTGAGATGACTGACCTGACCCATATTGTCTCTGATGGCATTTGTGGAAAGGGCACACCTCCTTTCAGGTGATGTATCTAGAACTTCTAGGTAGTGATCAGAGCAAAATAGGTAGAGATCCTTAGGAGACCTGGCAGAAATGATGATTTAGTAGTTATTACATTTGATATTCCTGTATATCAATAGGGTGGGTATGAAAAGAATAAAGCAAGTGCTCAGCTCTAGGTTGAAAGCAAGTTTCTTATACAATGTTTAAAATCCTGTACTTTAAGTAAAATTACTTCCGTTTTATATCCAAGCAAATGAGTTTCGCCAGACTTAAGAAACTGACAAGATATAACTGTAAAACTTGTTGTCAGAAATCAAAACCTCTTTGAATATTAACTTTGTTCTCAAAGCTGTATTTTCATAACTATAATGGCCATTTGTCTCTAGAGGCTGAATTCACTTTATATATTTTTGCTTAGTTTGTTAATTTTGTCAATATAAAAATAAAACCATGTTATTAAACAGAATATTTTAAAATTTAAGAAAACATAGACTGTAGTAACACAGGAACTGGTAGATATTATACTTTGATATCTAGGGATAAAATTTCAGTTATTGTGGTGGATGCAGGGATCTGTTAACCAATCTGTAAAGAAGGACCTGCTGCCCCAGCTGTCAGGGGTTGGCTGTTAGCATCTTGAAGAATTGTCTCAGCTTCACAGAGCTACCTTGCCTACAGTTACGCCCTTCTGTGGATGCTCACTTCCAGTGACCAATTCAAGAGTGATGTGGAGGCCCAGTTACTTTGGCTTGACCTGGGACAACCCTGAAGGCCACTTTAGGTTCTGTTCTCATGGAGCTGACAGAGGCTTTCAGACCATATTAGAAGCTAACTTCTCTTTCTTCTCAATCCCGCTTCTTCTTCTTTCATATCAAAGGTGTTGATCATAAGGGCCTCCCTCAAAAATCTCCTTAATACTAAATTTGGCCTCCACACTGTTTCCTGGGGTTTCCAAACAGTGAAAGTTTCTGGGTGTACTGTCCCTAGAAAGCAGGTGAAAGGATGTTGCTGGATCAGCAGGCCCTTGGCTGACAATGAGGACCTCATCATGGTGGTAGGTCAAACACAGTTACCCTCGGCATAAGGTAATTCTGCAATTGTAGAATGGTTAATTAGGATTATATAATGGTAGAAATATAACTATCTCACTAGATAATTCATGTATTTGAAAAACATGGAGAAAATAGAAATTATAAGAACAATGGAACTTGTTGGCAGTTGCCAATAATGCTAAACTAAATAGATCTAGAAAAAAAACAATGAAATTCTGAGATGAGTCAGAGGGAGTTGACAGTCAGGATGTAATATGTTTTCCATGCTTGAAAACAATTGGGACCTCTATGTATGCACCTGTATATGAATCTCTCCGGATCCGTCTCCATCTTCTGTCTTGGTTACTAGATGTATAATTAGGGTTAATTTGTAGCAAAACTCAGCTGGAGAGATTCAGGGCCTGAGAAGAAAGGAAAGGGAATGTACTGCTAAGGAGTTGCTTGACATAAAAGCATGCCCCAGCAGTAGTTGAAGATAATATATGGGACTGCATTCTAAAAGGATTTGAAAAAGAGAGACCACAACATGAATTTGGAAAGGACAGGTTTACTGATTTAGATGCTTTCTTTTGAGATTCAGGATTCAGGATGGTACACAGAAATGAAGAGCTTCATTATGTTCCCTCCGTTAAGTCAAAGAGACCAGGCACTAAATGGAGTCCTGGCTAAGGTCCACGTTACAGTGAGTTTGCTGTGCCCACAGAGCTAGTCAGTAGTTGTCACTGTAGCTCCAGAATTTATAATCAAAATACGCATACTTGGTAGTTACTATGAGCCCCATGTTGTTTTTACAACTTGTGATTAAGGAGAAGATGAAGTTGCTGAAAGCACTCATGACACATACACCCATAACTAAGTTAGTAAATCAAAAACAATATGATATCTGCTATCACATCAAGAAGCTGTAGTCTTATGAAAACTACAATGGCATAGATAAATTATGTTTGTTGGAAATACCTTACAATAATAAGACACTGTCTTCTAGGACATAATATATACCTAAATAAAAGACATTGCTGTGGTTATTTTCTCATAAGTAAGATATACATGTTTAGGAATTAAGGGTTGGAAATAGGATTGGCCAATTGCCATCATTCCAATGCCTTACCTGTAGACTATTTTCTCCTCGTCTCCACCATTCTATGTTCTACATGGTTAAAGTTCCTAGTTCCCGGGCGGGCGCGGTGGCTCACGCCTGTAATCCCAGCTCTTTGGGAGGCCGAGGTAGGCAGATCACGAGGTCCGAAGATTGAGATCAGCCTGGCTAACATGGTGAAACCCCGTCTCAAATAGCCGGGCGTGGTGGTGGGCGCCTGTGATCCCAGCTACTCCAGAGGCTGAGGCAGGAGAATCGCTTAAACCCGGGATGCGGAGGTTGCAGTGAGCCGAGATGGCGCCACTGCACCCCTGCCTGGGCGACAAAGCAAGACTCCGTCTCAAAAAAACAATAAAGTTTCTACTTCCCGATGGGGGAACACTTCTACCAGGGAACTCAGAAAAGTCCCATTGAATTTTATGCCTTGGCTATTGGCCAGTAGCTTTGAGTTTCTCTTGCTGAGGGATCACAATATAAGTTAAGGAATAACCAACTTGGCAGTGGTAATTGACTCTGATCATCATAAGCCCATTCAAAAGTGGGCAAAGGATATGAACAGACACTTTACAAAAGAAGACATACATGAGGCCAACAAACATATGAAAAAATGCTCATCATCACTGGTCATCAGAGAAATGCAAATCAAAACAACATTGAGATACCATCTCACGCCAGTTAGAATGGTGATCATTAAAAAATCTGGAGACAACAGATGCTGGAGAGGATGTGGAGAAATAGGAACACTTTTACACTGTTGGTGGGAGTGTAAATTAGTTCAACCATTGTGGAAGACGGTGTGGTGATTCCTCAAGAACGTAGGAATAGAAATTCCATTTGACCCAGCAATCCCATTACTGGGTATATATCCAAAGGATTACAAATCGTTCTACTATAAGGACACGTGCACACGAATGTTCATTGGAGCACCGTTTACAATAGCAAAGACCTGGAACCAACCCAAATGCCCATCGACGATAGACTGGATAGGGAAAATGTGGCACATATACACTATGGAATATTATGCAGCCATCAAAAACGATGAGTTTGGGTCCTTTGTAGGGACATGGATGAACCTGGAAACCACCATTCTCAGCAAACTGACAGAAGAGCAGAAGATCAAACACCACATGTTCTCACTCATAGGCAGGTGTTGAACAATGAGAACACATGGACACAGGGAGGGGAGCACTACACATTGGGGTCAGTTGGGGGGAAGTAGGGGAGGGATGGTGGGGGGTGGGGAGCTGGGGAGAGATAGCAAGGGGAGAGATGCCAGATGTAGGCAATAGGGAGGAAGGCAGCAAATCACACTGCCACGTGTGTACCTATGCAACAATTTTGCATGTTCTTCACATGTACCCCAAAACCTAAAATGCAATAAAATAAATAAATGGGGGGAAAAAAAAGAACGCTGTAGCACTGTTATGCAATGGGGGCAGGCAGGAATATGTTTGGCATACCACTAAAACCAATAGAAATATTGCTTGAGGATGAAGTGACTCTAGAATGGATAATGGAGAGGAGAGATTATGAGTATTGTACCAAAATCAGTTGTACGAAGGGACACTATAATTTGTTCCATTTATCTTTCCATTCTAGATTTTCCCCAGACTGAAAGTTCCACATGAACTACAGGAAAAGCTGTCCATCAAACATCTTTGAAAAAATGAATCTGATTGTGGTACAAGGGATGAACTATGGTAGATTCAAATCCATCACCCATACACATCCCCAGGTAAGCACTTACGGCGTCATCTGTTGGAAGGGATCTCAGTAGACAGTCTTCAGCTCTAAGTTCCTCAGGGAGTCCCTCAGCTGCAGAGATGTGTCTTGCCTAAGGTCATGTCCTTCAAGGGGCAGCCTATATGTAGGGTCAGTCTGCTTCAGGTAAGGAATATTCAAACATCTGGTTATTTGGGCTCTGTGTAAGACCATTCTGTGGGATCCCATGCTTCCAGAGCTCTCCATGGATTTGGCTGAAGCCATCAGGCCTGTGCTGTTGTGCAACCTTACCTCTCTTTCCAATCATGCTTCCTCCCTTTCTTTCCATAGGGATTGATGTCATGGCTATTCCTTAATATTCATTCTGAACGTTGCACTTTATTTCAGAGTCTGCTTCCTGGAAGCCCAACCTGTGACTGTCATTTAAAATATGGTTTTTTTTTTCCAGTTACATATTTTAAAATTTACTAAAATAATCTAAAAATGAAATTAACATTCCAGATTAGGTGAATATTTGCGTTGTTGAACAGATATTTTCAGATGCCTACTCTGCGCCAGAAAAAATCACAGTGAACTCTGCAGGAAAGATGACAGACAAGATCTTTTCCTTTGCTTAGTCTAGATCTAGTGGAATATAAATAAATTAAACAATAATCGCACAAATAATTACAATTACAGTAAAAGTGAAAGAGGAAAAGCTGCAGCTTACCTTTCTGTTAGTTCAAAATGAGTTACGGTTAGATTCTTAAAACGGTAACATTATTAAAAAATAATAACTGGAAAGGCAAAAAGTAATGGAGAGACAGAGTCAACAAACACAGAAGAACATAGACAGAGTCTGATAAAAAACAATAACAGTGATGACAGCCACAACCAACAAAAAGTTTATGATATTACCAAAGGAGAAGATGATATTTTGAAAGCTGTCTTCCATCTGTTCCTACCATAAAGCCGAGCTTAGCTCAAGAGAAATAAAACAGATTCCAATTCAATTCACTTATGAAAGCTTCCAAGCAAAGTTGATTTGTCATGCTGCAAACATAAAAGTAAACATTCTTTTGTAACTTTTTAAAATCTCTCCATTCTTATTGATTTCTCCTGAGAGCATTTTTCTTGCACATTCTGAGGCTCGTTTTTGTGGTTTTATGTTCAATCCCTGGTTACCCACATGAAGGCAATACCTTTTGATGCCAGTAAAAATATCAACCACATCATTTGTGGGGCTTTGCATGGACTACATTTGGAAAGTGAGAGGAAAACGTGCCAGAGAAGATGAAACGTAAATAAAGCAAATCTGTGGAAACAAAACATTTGCATGAAAGATCCCTTAATTTTATCTGTCACATAAAAAGTAGCTACGTATAAACAAATGAAATAAAAGTGAAAAGAGAAAAGCAACAATGTTTTCATCAGATTCAGTTATTTTTCCATTTAATTTAAAAAGGATATTGATTTTTGGTAGAATGTCAGGATTCTCCATGATCACTCAACTGAGTTGAAAAAAAGGTAAATAGCAAATGCACAACAAAAATATATTCAATTTATATTAAACATAATAAAGCATTTTATATTATTCTTACATTAAACAAAATAAGGATATTTTATTTTAAAAATTTCAAAGATTTGGAGAAATTTTAATATACCAAAATAAGGCATTTGTACTTTGAGTTAATTCAGTATCAACATTTCTAACAAATCAAAATTTTACTTGTTGAATATCTCTTGGGTACCATTTAAAAATACTGATGCCAAATATATGAGGGTTTTCACCGGAAAGGAAATTCAAAGTACTCAATGAATTGTAGGGAACACTTTTGAATTTTGGATTGACACTCTTGACAATTTCATGACTCCTGTGTTTTTCCATTGTTCCTGGCAATCCAATTATCTTACTATGATATTTAGTCCAAGTCTCCTGTCAAAACTAACTCTATGAAATGTCTACTGGCATGTCTGAGTCTACTTACTTTCTGTCCAGCCCATTTGCTTTTTTTCCCCCAGCAATTGATTTAAATGCTCTAGCCAACTATAATACACTGTTCTTTTTCTTTGCAGGTTGCTACAAGCTATTCTTATTTACAGTACCCATCCTTGAATACTACTCAATGGTTTTGGGATCCTGCTTTGGTTTTAACAAGACTCTATGTTTCTGTTTCTCATTATTGTATTTTCATGTCTAGATTACTCAAGGGTTCAAACTGAATTAATCCTTCAGTTTCAAAGACTAGTTTCTTAAAAAAAAATTGTGAGTTTAAGGGCAAAGAAAGCCTTTATGAAAAATGATTTGGGAGAAGTGAGAGCAACAAATTTTTATTTTATGCATTTTATTATAAAGTATATATGTTGACCATTATAATATTAGCATTATAAAACTAATACATTATAGTATTAGTGTCATAATATGAATATATTATGATTAGTACAATAATGTAGATTTTTAAAATTTAAGCTAGAGACTCCAGACAAAAAACACTTATTAGCTTTGTTTGTAGAACTTATAAAGAACTGAGTAATTTATAGAAGGCACTGAGGCCGGCTGTGGTGGCTCAGGCCTGTAATCCCAGCACTTTGGGAGGCTAAAGTGGGTGGATCACTTGAAGTCAGGAGTTTGACACCAGCTTGGCTGACATGGCAAAACCCCATCTCTACTAAAAATACAAAAATTAGCTGGGCATGGTGGCAGGCACCAGTAATCCCAGCTACCTGGGGGGCTGAGGCAGGAGATTGCTTGAACCCAGGAAGCAGAGGTTGCAGCGAGCTGAGGTCGCATCACTGCACTTTAGCCTGTGTGACAGAGCAAGACTCTGTCTCAAAAAAAAAAAAAAAAAAAGAAATTAAAAAAAAGAGAGAAGTAAGAAGCCGGTCATTCAGAAAGATGTTTAGGTTATTTATTGTTATTATTAATAATATTATTATTGCTATTTTAATTACTATTTTAGAGAAAGGCCCTCACTATGTTGCTCAAGCTGGACTCAAACTTTTGGACTTAAGTGATCCTCCCTCTCAGCCTACCAAGTAGCTGGGATTACAGGTTGCTGTCAGCCAAGACTGGACCACTGCACTCCAGCCTGAGAGACAGAGCAATACTCAAATAAATAAATAAGCACTGAATAATTACCTTTTAGTAGTTATCATCTCATAATTTTGAGATAAACTTTTTAAAAGATGTTTATTTTTAAATGAATATCTGTTTATAAAGATCCATTATAAATAGTCTATTTCTTTCCTAAAAGACCAGGAAGAATATACACTCTCTTAAATTAGAAATTTGTTCAACATAGGAAAATGGAATCTCATTTGGAAAGTAAAATCAAGTAAGCTTGTTTAACATCAGTTTTTCTCAGAATAAAAATATTTGGAAAGAGCATAAATAACAGATAAGGACAAAGAGAAAATAGAGTGTATTTCACTAGGGATGAAATTTCATGAAATAATATTATACAAATTATAAATTCTAATAGCATTAACCTCATCAGTAATATTGTGAATTTGAAGAATATTAATCAGAAAATTGTATAAAATTTAAATAGAAATTAAACCAAAATTAAAGAAAGAAATATCCTATGAAAATCTTTGGAAAGAACATGATTCTTACTATTGGATAGTTTTCTAACTTCTCTGCTCCTCTTCTCTTCTCTTACAGCAGAATACTGTCAAATCTAAAGAAACAGTACCTAAAATAGCAGAACAGGCCCATGTTTCATATATCATAATATCACATCTAAAATCACACAGCACAGTTTTACAAGCAGAGCTAGGTTTTATTACGTGGTAAAAATCTCATCTGTAGTTTTCAAAACTGCCTACAATATTTTGTAGTTGACAGTTCTGATATTTGGCAGCAAGAAACGATCAATATATATGAAACAGTTACATGAAACATCAAATATTTACTAAATATTCCCCAAAGCTGGAAATAATTATCCTGTCTCTCCAGGCCACAACCTATACTAATTTTCATAGCATCCAGTTATCATGTGTCCTACTGTTGTTTTTTTGTCACCTTTGCACATTATATTAGTCCGTCTTTATGCTGCTATGAAGAAATTTCTGAGACTGGGTAATTCATAATAAAAAGAGATTTAATTGACTCACAGTTCTGCATGGCTGGGAGGGCCCCAGCGAACATACAATCGTGGTGGAAGGTGGAAGGGAAGAAAAACATCTTCTTTACAGGGCAGCAGAAAGGAGAAGTGCTAAGCAAAAGGAGAAAAGCCCCTTATAAAATCATCATATGAGAACTCACTCACTATCATAAGAGCAGTATAGCCTGGGTGCAGTGGCTCAGGCCTGTAATCCCAGCACTTTGGGAGGCCGAGGTCAGCAAATTATGAGGTCAGGAGTTTGAGATCAGCCTGGCCAACATAGTGAAACCCTGTGTCTACTACAAATACAAAAAATTAGCTGGGTGTGGTGGCAGGTGCCTGTAATCTCAGCTACTTGGGAGGCTGAGGCAGAGGAATCACTTGAACCCAGAAGGCAGTGGTTGCAGTGAGCCAAGATTACACCACTGCACTCCAGCCTGGGAGACAGTGCAAGAATCTGTCTCAAAAAAAAAAAAAAAAGAAAAGAAAAGAACAGCATAGGGGTAACCACTCCCATGATTCAATTATCACCCACCACATACCTCCAATGACACATGGAGATTATGGGAATTACAATTCAAGATGGTATTTGGGTGGTACACAGCCAAATCACATCACACATAAACATATTTTATATTCCTATCTAAATTGGGACAAGAGATTATCTTGTACTACTTTATACTTCTCTTAGCTACTATTTCTCTATTCACCATATACACATATTTGTTTGAGTAATTCATCCTTAGTTTCCACAAGGAAGCTCAAAGAAAATGGGATTTTTTTACTTATTAGTTTGTAAACCAGTGGAAAGACAAGTTACACTGAAAGATTTAAGATCAAGAAATACTTCCTGGCCAGGCATGGTGGCTCACACCTGCAATCCTAGCACTCTGGGAGGCTGAGGCAGGAGGATTGCTTGAGCCCAGGGTTTTGAGGCCAGCTAGGGCAACATAACAAGATCCTGTCTCTATAAAATAATAAATAAATAATAAAAAGGAAACTCTTTCTAACCATAAATATTTAGGAAGGGAGAAGAAGAAAAAACAAAAGAAAATAAAAATTAGGAGAAAATCTAAGACATGGAGTTTTAAAGAGGACTAATACAGAATGACTGGCCTGTTATTTTTTGCTTTAAGTACTTCAGATGTTTGGTTAAATAAATACATAAATCCAGTAAGCAAAGGAATTTTTATAAAATGCAACATCAACCTTTTATGCCTAGTTCAAAACTTTTCGTTTTTTCCTGGAATCTTTCCTGTTGCTAGCCTGCCTCATTTCTCTATTTGTGAGTTTCGTGCATAGCATGGGACTTTTAAATAAGAATGGCTTGAATCCTCTATTCTTTACAGAATAGAGTGAAAGGTATTCTTAGTAAAATATACAAATGGAAGAGAGCAGAAATAACTAAGTGTAGGAAATCATAGTCAATAGACAGTCAAAATTTCTGTTTTCAGCTTATTTCTTTCTGTATGTATGTATTATAATGGCTAATGTTGATTGAGTACTTAGTATTAAGCAATGTTATAGTCATATGATGTTTATCACACCACTTAATCTTCTCAGCCCCTCTGTAAGTTCGATGTTGTTACTACGTTTATTTTATAAGTGAAGAAAGAATTGCAAAAATGTTCAGCGTCTTGCCTCTTGACCAAGGTGGAGCCAGAACATATGATTTCATGCTAATTAGATCACTACAAATTCTAATTATTGTTTGAAATATAAAAATCAATGCAGTTAGCTGAGCTCATGCTGATTACACCTAAAGTGTATGTTATATGCCAGTAATGTATTTTTGGAAGTTTTCAGGTTATGAACATGCCAAGAACTCAGGGTGCCAATATACTATGTCCTCATTCTCTTGTCTAAAAGTGAAGGTCAGGAATTGGAGGCACATGCAACAGCTGACTTCTACTGTGCCAGAGTTTAAAGAGAGCAAAAAATAGTGTCTCTGAAAATAGTTCTATGAATGTGAACTCATGAATTCTCAAATTATTATGATTAATGTAAAGATTTTTTAAAACATATCTCTACAGGCAGACCAAAGACATGATGATAATGGAGTGTCATAGCAGGCTGAGTAATATCCTCATGAATCGCAATTATTACCACAGCTTAAGTGTAATTAAAAATCAAGCTTTTCCACCCACCAGAAGGGCTTTACTTGCAAAATAAAGGAAGTAAGATATTTATTTGTCTTGGGCATTCTGTTGAAATTCCTACAATAACAACATTTGTGGACTTTGCATGTAACACTTGAGGAATTCCAAAAATTTATTATTATACACTAAAAATTTTGAGTATAAAAGCTATTCTTACAGAAGTTCTGGAACTCTGTAAAGAAAAAAAGAAGTGGGAGAGGAGGAAGGAAAGATTTTCTGAGTTGAAAATAAATCATCATAATGATGATAAAATCATTCCCATTCTTCAGAACCCTTGGCTACCATAATGATTATTGTTCACCACCTGTCATCACTGACAGAATAAAAGACATGTTTTCATATGATCATAAAGATGACTATTTGACAAAGAACCTACTCAGTTATGCTTCTTTTTTGCTTTCTTTTAATACGAAAAGAATAATTCTTGTCATTTCTATACATGATTTTTAATAATAACTTCTGATGATTATAAGTGATAATTTTAATAAATTTTAGTAGTTGCTTATTCTAACATTCACCATTACAAGACTTTTGAAATTAAGTTATGGGATTTATATCTACTTCTTTTTGGCTGAGTCTTGAAGTTATAAAAGGATACAGATTTATTTTTGTGCTTGTTTGATCATTGCCAACCTACAAATTGTCTACTCTATGGCTATAATGTCAATGATGTAAATTCAAGTCAATAATTCTTATTTTTATTGGAATCTGTTAGATTTATATTTTATAAAATGCAATTAAGATATAGCATGAAGTCATTGTGATTAATGAATAAATCTTCAACATAGATAAAAAAGAGGATAGTACTTAAATGTTACTGGTTTGACAGTTTATCTTCAAAATGTGCATGAAAAATCTAATCTATGTCTATGAATTAGAATGCATGTATCTGTGATGTAAAGCAGTGTAGCAAGGTTATGATAGACCCTTGAATAAATTGTGACAGTGTTATGCTTTAAAATAGTAGCATAAATATTAGTAGCATACATTATTTTTCTAGAACATTAAAGTATTATTTTATAATTTATATTTTAATATAAATTTAATATAAATTTATAAATTATAATTTATTATTTTATAACTTATATTAAAATAATAAATATGTTATAAAATATTTAAATATCCTTATTTTTAAAAGATATTAACTCTTAAAGTTGCTTGGTACAATGGTTAATATTTTAAAATATATTACTACAGTGACTCCTTTAAATATATTCTTTTTTTTTTTTTTTGGGACGGAGTTTCGCTCTTGTTACCCAGGCTGGAGTGCCATGGCACGATCTCGGCTCACTGCAACCTCCGCCTCCTGGGTTCAGGCAATTCTCCTGCCTCAAACTCCTGAGTAGCTGGGATTACAGGCACGCGCCACCATGCCCAGCTAATTTTTTTTTGTATTTTTAGTAGAGACGGGGTTTCACCGTGATGACCAGGATGGTCTTGATCTCTTGACCTCGTGATCCACCCGCCTCGGCCTCCCAAAGTGCTGGGATTACAGGCTTGAGCCACCACGCCAGGTTCTTATGTTTTTTAAAGAGTTAATAATATATACATGTGGTCAGGCAGCTTATCTAACTCTATTTGGTAATGTTAAACTTGTTCAATTGTGCTTACAATTTTCTTATTAAATATGTCTTAGCCATGATGTGTTATAAAATTAGATTTTAAAATATTAAGAAAAATTCAGCTGTATCTACTTGTATTACTTATACAAGAGTTTATGTAATTGAAAGCAAATATATCTTTTTTAAAAGATGAATTTCCTATAGCTATGCATAATTTTATTTGAGGACATTATTTTTCTGTGTTTTGTCCCTTTTATGGTACAAACATACATTTTTTTCATGAAGAAATGGAAGCATTCTTATCTAAGTATAATACTTTTCAATATGTTGCTGTAAATATAAGAAAAAAATATAAGGGGTGGCAAAAAGATCCCAAAGCAAAACCTTATCAGTTAAAGGAATTGGATGAACAGTCATATAGTCAATCAGTGAGGCACAGGAAAATATGTGCTTCAAATGTGTAAACAGAAGCAAACACGAACTATTTCAGCCTTCCCTAAACCAATATGAGAAGAAAAACTGTTGGATTTACTATGTTACAGGGGTTTTTGTTTGTTTCTTTTATTCTTGAAATATCTGTGAAGGAAACTAAATATAAAATTATAAAAATCATTTGAAAAATTCAGGATATTATATTTCATACTTACTGGTGTCTAAATTGTCATTAAAAAATGATGAAAGGAAAAACAAGCAAACCAAACCAAACATGAAACAAAGAAATATAGATATTAACAATGATATTAACCAATATATTTGATCTTTAGTATTTTGTGAATATCTATGACAAATAGCTTTGTATTATATCTATATATTACTATGTAGTATTTTTATGAATATCTGTGACACAAAAATACTAGAGATCAAAACAAAAGCAAAACAAAGCTGTCACAGCATTTAAAGGATGCTCTGCTTTCTTATTGGGGGAAAGAACCTTGTTCTTGGAATAAAAAAAAATTTGATTTCTTCATAAACATACAATAACGACCTTTCTGAAAAACAAAACTCAAAGTTCAGTTAAAAAGGGAAATACTATTCCCAAGAAATAATTGTGGTTAAATCTACGATAGTATATTATTTGGTACAGTTCCGTTTTTCATATTTTCTAATCTGATTTTCTGAACTCTCTGTGTTGTTACACTGAAATCTTGAAACAACATCACTATTTACCACATTATATATTGCTTCTGGCAAAGATCCGTTGCCACAGCACTGACTTTTATTTCCTTTTGCCATGGTAACTTCTCACTGTCTCCCTCTGCTCAGAACGAAGGTGAATAACTTGGAGCATTGACTTCCAAATGCAGTCGGAGCAACCATAGCAGCCGAGGTAGGCCTGAACAAGCTTCTTTAGGACTGTATGTTGAATTGTCTTCAGCCAAGTTTTGGACAGTTGAGAATATATATCCTGCCACATCTCACTGCTCAACTAATTTCTCTTCTTTGGCTGCCACTGCTTATAACTTCCTATGCCAAGGAGTTTCAGAATTGCTCAGTCTCTGTGGGTAAGAAAAGCACCAACACTACGTGATAATGGTGATAATGAGCTAAGTCTTTTATATCTAGCTTTGAATTTAACCACCAGGGCCCTTTGAAGAAAATGTAGTGAGTTACATTTTACAAAAGATATAAAATATCATTCCCAAATTTATATAGCCATAGGCGATTCAGCTGGAGTTTGCAGCTAAATTGGCCCGAATTCTAAAGCCCAAAACCATGTTATCACACACATTATTTGTCAGCAGGTGCCATTGTACATTTCTCTGTTTCACGGTGACTATCTTAATCAGGTGTCAGCAAACATTTTTCCAGAAAGGACTTGATGGTAAGGATTTTAGGCTTTGTAGGCTACCTCTGATTCTGTCATATAATATTTTTATTTTGTTGTTTTATATAAGCTTTTAACAACGCAAAAATATTCCTAGTTTGGGGTTAAACAAAAATATACTGTGGGCAAAATTTGGCCAACAAACCATACTTTGTCAAACTCTGATCTAGAGGAAGAATTATAAATGTAATGGACCTCTTAGATCTGGTACTCTGCCTAACGCATGCTTAAAAACGTGATGCTTCCGGAAAATGTGCTTCCCATCCTTCACTTTCAAGTGAGGCTCTGGAGCATAGGAAGTACTGTTTCTGAAACATATATAGTCTTTTAGTAATCTACAAACGTTTTTTTAAAGCAACTCCATTCAACTAGAGTACTCCTTCCTCTCTCTCTTTTATATGAATTTTCATACTCTTTCCTTCTTCTCGAATTTGCATTCCTACCAAATAAATTATTTGAGATGCAATAGGAATTTGTTTGATCAAATGTATTTTTAATCAATATTTTTTCTTTTTATTATTATGGATATATAATAGTCATACATATATAGGTACTTACCTGTGATACTTTGATACAAGTAACATGTAATGATCAAATCAAGGTAACTGGGATATCCATCACTTCAAGCATTGATCATTTCTTTGTGTTAGGAACATTCCAATCACACTCTTTCATTTATTTTGTAATGTACAATAAACAATTGTTAACTATAGTTGCCATATTGTGCTACTGAACACTAGATCTTCTTCCTGCTATCTGACTGTATTTTGTACCCACTTTCCAGCCCTTTTTAACCCTGCCTTCTCACTAATCTTCTCAGGCTGTGGTAACCATCATTCTACCCTCTATCTCCATTAGTTCAATTTTTTTTTTTTTTGCTCCTGCATATAAATGAAAATATGTTATGTTTGTCTTTCTGTGCCTGGGTTATTTTACTTAACACGATTCCAGTTCCATCCATGTCGTTGCAATTGACAAGATTTTATTTTTTTATGTCTGAGTAATGTTCCATTCGGTATATGTACATTTTCTTTATCCATTCGTCTGTTGATGGACACAGGTTGATTTCATATCTTAGCTATTATAATGTGAATGGTACTGCAATAAATGCAGGAGTGCAGATATCTCTTTGATATACTGATTTCTCTTTTTTTGTTGTTGTTTTTTGAATGTATACCCAGCAACGAGATTGTTGAATCATATGGTACCTCAATTTTAGCTTTTGAGGAACCTCCATGCTGTTCTCCATAATGGCTGTACTAATTTTCATCCCACCAACAATGCCTGAAGTTTCTGATATTTCCATAACCTTACCAGCACCTGTTATTACCTGTCTTTTTGATAAAAGATGTTTTAACTGTGGTGAGATAATATTTCATTGTGGCTTTGATTTGCATTTCTCTGATGATTAGTGATGTTGAGCATTTTTTCATATATCTTTCGGCCATCTGTATATCTTCTTTTGAGACATGTCTATTAAGGTTCCTTTGCCCATTTTTTAATCTAATTATTTGTTGCTTTTTTTTTCTGTAGAGTTGTTTAAGCTTCCTATATATTCTATATAAACTAATTCTATATATTCTATACATACTAATTCTTGGTTACATGGTTAGTTTGCAAATATTTTCTCCATTCTGTGGGTTGTGTATTCACTTTGTTGATTTTTTCCTTTATTGTGCAGAAACTTGATTAGGTGTATTTATAAGCTAAAAGAATGCTATGGATTTTCTCCACTGAGCACACACACACGAACATAAACACACACCATAGTCTCAGCATATGTCACCAGCATATAATAGATTTCTCCATTCATTTTATGTTTTTGTCCTAGGGAGTTCAGATATAAGCTATCTAATTGCATCAATTCTTACTATAATGCCAAAGTTTACATACTATTCTATTACTTAGTTATTTTTCTATTCTTTTACATTTTTGGTGAAAATATCAATTGCACATTTATGGATGATTTATACTGGATTAAGCATCTTAGTAAAATTCTTTCAAGTTTCTTTTACGTTCTTTTCTCTTAGAAATTATTTGTTAGTCATTTTCTAATTTTAAAAGTAATATGTGGCTATTGTAGGAACTATTAAAAATAAGAAAGGTAAAAAGAAAATATCACAAATATTATCAAACACAGATAATGACTATGAAATACTTGATATAATTTTGCTATTTTTATATATAGCTCTGTACATAATAAGTATTTATACACTATATACATTCACATATATATGTTCACAAGATTGAGGTTATTAATGGTTTTATACATGTTTAATGGATGAGGTTTGATTATCTAATTGAGATTACATAGTACATAAGATTTTGTACCTTTTTAAATTTAAAAAAGTATAAAACTTCCTATTGTGTTAAAATATTTGAAAACCTAATTATTATCATCTACATAATAGTCTACAGTTAACCATGCAGCATTTCATTTTAGTTTCATAATTATGAACCCAGATTTAGCTGAGCTAATGAGCAAACATATATATATATATGTATGTATATATATATATATATATATATATATATATATATTTTTTTTTTTTTTTTTCCCCGAGGCAGAGTCTCTGTCACCCAAGCTGGATCATGCTGGTGCAGTGGCATGATCTCGGCTCACTGCAACCACTACATCCCAGGTTCAAGCGATTCTTATGCCTCAGACTCCCAAATAGCTGGAATTACAGGTCTGTGCCACAATGCCCCACTATTTTTTTGGTATTTTTAGTAAAGGCAAGGTTTCACCCTGTTAGTCAGGCTGGTCTTGAACTTCTGACCTCAAGTGATCCCCCTGCCTTGGCCTCTCAAATTATTGGGATTACAGGCATGAGCCACCATGCCCAGCCAAGAAATATATTATTAATAATTATTTTTGTATTTAACATATTTTATAACTATGATCAATGATCTAAAATATCCATTACATTTATGATTTCATTTTTCACACACTTTTTAAAAATAGTATCAATCATTTTGATAGAGGCAGGAGTCAGACAAATGCGTAGGCAGATAAAGAAGGGTACCTGGAGAATCTCTGCCCCAACCCACAGGTATTTAGGCCAGTTGTTTTTGTGCAGTTAAGGGAACCTGCACAGGGTCTTGCCTGGGCATGCCTGAAGCAGACTGGAGGCCAACGTGCACTGGAGGAATGGGGTAGAGCCACCAGGAATTTGCGCCTTAGGCAGAGGAGGAGCTTGTTCTCTTCAACTCAGGTGTGGTGGCCTGGCATTCAATTTGTGAGGTAGCCTGCTGGCGAGCCCCCTCTCCTTGCTGTAAGCTCCCCTTCAGTTTAATAAATTACATCCCCCTCACCCTTCGATGTATCCACACACCTAATTCTTTCTGGTCATCAGATAAAAACCCATATTTAGCTGAGCTAATGAGCAAAAACTCCTCTATCAATTTTATCTGTCAATTTCCAACCTACAGAAAAGTTGTAAGAATAGCACAACTATAAGTGAATTGCAGAGATTCACTAATAGTTAACATTTTTTCATATGTGCATTCTCTCTGTGTGTGGGACTTTCTTGAACCTTTTTGAGAGTAATATATTTCTTCTTCTTTATATGCATTGGCATATATTTCCTAAAAAGATTATGTGATGTAATCATAATGATATCATCATACTCAGTTAACTTAACCATGTTAAATACTAATAGATGATAATCAATATTTACATTTCCCTGATTGCTCCAATAATGTTATTTATAGCTGTTGATATTTTTCTTGTATGTTGTTTAATCCAGGAATTAATGAAGAATTATGCATGCACTGCATATAGTGGTTAGAAGAGTTTACAAATTCTCATTTATTTTAATTTATTCTATCATTTATTACATTGATATTTTCATATATCTAGGCCAATTGCTTTATAGAATGTCCTTCAATTTCTCTTTGTCCATTGTATCTTCATAATTAGATACAAATTAGAGTTTTGGAGGAACTATTACACAGGTGATCTATCTGTTCATTATATCTTTTAATGGGTTACACTGATGTCAATTATGATAATACTGAGTTTGACCACTTTGGTTCAGGCTAAATCACAACATTTATCTATTGTTGGACACTTTCTCCACTTTATTATAAATAATTTGAAGTATACACATTTGAATCTTTAAGAATATCCCATTCCGCAATAAATTTTCACATAATATTTTAGTCCCCATTTATGTTTCTTCCCTCAATCATCTATTACCAAGGTGAAGACATATAGAGATTTTCTAATTATTTTTATTTATTTATTTATTTATTTATTGAGACGGAGTTTCACTCATGTTACCCAGGCTGGAGTGCAATGGCGCAATCTCGGCTTACCGCAACCTCCGCCTCCTGGGTTCAGGCAATTCTCCTGCCTCAGCCTACTGAGTAGCTGGGATTACAGGCACGCACCACCATGCCGAGCTAATTTTTTATATTTTTTTTTTTTTAGTAGAGACGGGGTTTCACCATATTTACCAGGATGGTCTCGATCTCTTGACCTCGTGATCCACCCGCCTCGGCCTCCCAAAGTGCTGGGATTACAGGCTTGAGCCACCGTGCCCGGCCTATTTTTATTTATTTTATGTTTCTTAGTTGCTATTTTCTTTTTTTTTTTCCATTTATTTATTTTATTGCATTTTAGGTTTTGGGGTACATGTGAAGAACATGCAAGATTGTTGCATAGGTACACACATGGCAGTGTGATTTGCTGCCTTCCTCCCCATCACCTACATCTGGCATCGCTCCCTTTGCTATCTCTCCCCAACTCCCCACCCCCCACTGTCCCTCCCCTATTTTCCCCCAACTGACCCCAGTGTGTAGTGCTCCCCTCCCTGTGTCCATGTGTTCTCATTGTTCAACACCCGCCTATGAGTGAGAACATGCGGTGTTTGATCTTCTGCTCTTCTGTCAGTTTGCTGAGAATGATGGTTTCCAGGTTCATCCATGTCTCTACAAAGGACCCAAACTCATCGTTTTTGATGGCTGCATAATATTCCATGGTGTATATGTGCCACATTTTCCCTGTCTAGTCTATCATCAGTGGGCATTTAGGTTGGTTCCAGGTCTTTGCTATTGTAAACAGTGCTGCAATGAACATTCATGTGCACGTGTCCTTATAGTAGAATGATTTATAATCCTTTGGATATATACCCAGTAATGGGATTGCTGGGTCAAATGGAATTTCTATTTCTACGTCCTTGAGGAATCACTACACTGTCTTCCACAATGGTTGAACTAATTTACACTCCCACCAACAGTGTAAAAGTGTTCCTATTTCTCCACATCCTCTCCAGCATATGTTGTCTCTAGATTTTTTAATGATCGCCATTCTAACTGGTGGGAGATGGTATCTCAGTGTAGTTTTGATTTGCATTTCTCTGACAACCAGCGATGATGAGCACTTTTTCATATGTGTGTTGGCCTCATGTATGTCTTCTTTTGTAAATTGTCTGTCCATATCCTTTGCCCACTTTTGAATGGGCTTGTTTGTTTTTTTCTTGATAATCTGTTTTAGTTCTTTGTAAATTCTGGATATCAGCCCTTTGTCAGATGGGTAAACTGCAAAAAATTTTTCCCATCTGTTGGTTGCCAATTCACTCTAATGATGGTTTCTTTGCTGTGCAGAAGCTGTGGAGTTTGATTAGGTCCCATTTGTCTATTTTGGCTTTTGTTGTCAATGCTTTTGGTGTTTTGGTCATGAAGTCCTTGCCTACGCCTATGTCCTCAATGGTTTTGCCTAGATTTTCTTCTAGGGTTTTTATGGTGTTAGGTCTTATGTTTGTCTTTAATCCATCGGGAGTTAATTTTAGTGT
Organism: Sapajus apella; assembly: GCF_009761245.1. Classification (NCBI taxonomy): domain Eukaryota; kingdom Metazoa; phylum Chordata; class Mammalia; order Primates; family Cebidae; genus Sapajus; species Sapajus apella. The sequence goes on along the minus strand of NW_022436946.1, from coordinate 9,078,022 downwards.
AAGGTGTCAGGAAGGGGTCCAGTTTCTGCTTTCTGCACATGGCTAGCCAGTTTTCCCAACACCATTTATTAAACAGGGAATCCTTTCCCCATTGCTTGTTTTTGTCTGGTTTGTCAAAGATCAGATGGTTGTAGATATGTGGTGTTGCCTCCAAGACCTCTGTTTTGATCCATTGGTCTATATCTCTGTTTTGGTACCAGTACCACGCTGTTTTGATTACTGTAGCCTTGTAGTATAATTTGAAGTCCGGTAGTGTGATGCCTCCCACTTTGTTCTTTTTGCTTAGAATTGACTTGGCTATGCGGGCTCTCTTTTGGTTCCATATGAAGTTTAAGGTGTTTTATTTCCAGTTCTACGAAGAAGGTCATTGGTAGCTTGATGGGAATAGCATTGAATCTGTAAATTACTTTGGGCATTGTGACCATTTTCACGATATTGATTCTTCCTAATCATGAGCATGGAATGTTTCTCCATCTGTTTGTGTCTTCTCTTATTTCATTGAGCAGTGGCTTGTAGTTCTCTTTGAATAGGTCCTTTACATTCCTTGTTAGTTGTATTCCTATGTATTTTATTCTCTTTGTGGCAATTGTGAATGGCAGTTCGTTCTTGATTTGGCTCTCTTTAAGTCTGTTATTGGTGTATAGGAATGCATGTGATTTTTGCACATTGATTTTGTATCCTGAGACTTTGCTGAACTTGCTTATCAATTTCAGGAGATTTTGGGCTGAGACGATGGAGTCTTCTAGATATACAATCATGTCGTCTGCAAATAGAGACAATTTGACCTCCTCCTTTCCTATTTGAATACCCTTTATTTCTTTTTCTTGCCTGATTGCTCTGGCTAGAACTTCCAGTACTATATTGAATAGGAGTGGTGAGAGAGGGCATCCTTGTCTAGTGCCAGATTTCAAGGGGAATGCTTCCAGTTTTTGCCCATTCAGTATGATATTGGCTGTTGGTTTGTCATAAATAGCTTTTATTATTTTGAGATACGTTCCTTCAATACCTAGCTTATTGAGTGTTTTTAGCACAAAGGGCTGTTGAATTTTGTCAAAGGCCTTCTCTGCATCAATTGAGATAATCGTGTGGTTTTTGTCTTTGGTTCTGTTTATGTGGTGAATTACGTTTATAGACTTGCATATGTTGAACCAGCCTTGAATGCCCAGGATGAAGCCCACTTGATCATGGCAGATAAGCTTTTTGATGTGCTGTTGCAATTGGCTGGCCAGTATTTTATTGAAGATTTTTGCGTCTATGTTCATCATGGATATTGGCCTGAAGCTTTCTTTTCTTGTTGAGTCTCTGCCAGGTTTTAGTATCAGGATGATGTTGGTCTCATAAAATGATTTGGGAAGAATTCACTTTTTGTATTGTTTGGAATAGTTACAGAAGGAATGGTACCAGCTCCTCTTTGTATGTCTGGTAGAATTCGACTGTGAATCCGTCTGGACCTGGGCTTTGTTTGGGTGGTAAGCTCTTAATTGCTGCCTCAACTTCAGACCTATGCTATTTTCTGTAAATAAAAGCTTTTACCACATCTTGATCAACACATTTTATTTTCATGATTTTCATTGTCAATTTTCATTCACAGACATGTTTATGCTTTCCTAAATTATTCATTGTCTGAATTTATCCCTCTATGAGCCATTGAGAGGCCCTTTAGCTGAATACTAGCATCTTTCGACAATTTCACATAAGTGCATACATACTTCTTCCATTATTATAATAAAAGACAGTTCAGGTTCTTCATGTACTTTTCTGCCCCAGACATAAAATCAGACATTTCCCTAAGGAGGCAAGGGTTTTTAAAGTCATTAATGGGCACTTGTATTCTTAATTTTTACTCTTATTAGAGCACAGCTATGGTTATATATATTTTTTATAATAATTTCATTTTGATAACTCAAATCACAACCCAATGGAACTGTTTCTCTTTTTATACAAATCAATTTTTTTATCTTTCTTCTACCATGGTGAAATATGTGGTTCCCTCAAATCTTAATGTACTTAATATTTTTACTTGGGCTTACAGTATGCACGAAATAGATTCATGATTACAGCACTAATGTCTATGCCAAAAAATCAATTCACTAGATAAAGTTCAAAATCACTTTGTAGTTTGTTTTTTTCTCCCTCTTTGTATTTCTCAACTGTTTACAATCAGTGTTCAAATTTTTCTTGGACCATTTTTTTTCCTCCTATGAGATTATACTCTCAATTTGATATATGTTTCATTTGCTTTCTCTCATCTTCAACTTTAAAATTTTTTCTCTATATTTTTTGAGTTAGTTTTAAAAATCAAATATGTTACGGTAAAACTCACTTCTGATATTATAACATTTAAGGATACAGTTTGAGGAGTTTTTGTTTTTTGTTTGTGGCTATTTTTTGGTTCTCTGGTTATGCATTACATTTTTAAAAACTTGACAGATAAAATTGTATATATTTACTGTGTACAACATAATGTATTGAAATATATATACATTGCAGAAAGGCTCAATTATGCTAATTAACAGGAACAGTATTTATTTTGTTGGTAAAAACCTTAAAATCTATACCCTTAGCAAAGTTAAAAATACAGTATACTGCTCTTAACTATAAACATAGACAGTTTTTATGCCAAGTAAATGGGATTACAGGCACCTACTATGATGCCAGACTTTTTTTTTTTTGTATTTTTCTAGAGACAGGGTTTCACCATGTTGGCCAGGCTGGTCTTGAACTCTTGACTTCAATTGATCCACCTGCCTTGGCCTCCCAAATTGCTTAAACCACTTGAAATCTGTATCCCTAGCAATGTTCAAAATAAAATATATTCTTATTAACTATAATCACCGTGTTGTATAATAGATATCTTAAGGATAATTTCAATTAAACTGAAATTTTATATCCTTTGAACCATCTCTCCAACCCAAACTGCCACTGCCTTAATCTCCTAGTAATCACTATCCTACTGTCTTCTATGAATCCAAAATGTTTAGATTCCATATATAAGTGAGATCGTGTGGTATTTGTCTTTTTGGGCCTGGATTATTTCATTTACCATAATGTCCATCAGGTCCCTCTATGTTGTCACAAATGACAGGAATTCTTTCTTTATTAGGACTGAATAGATTCCATGTGCACACTTACCACATTTTCTTTATCCATTTATCCACTGATGGACACTAAGGTTGATTCCGTATCTTAGCTATTGTGAATACTGCTGCAATTAACATGAAAAAGCAGGTATTTCTTTGACAGGCTGATTTCATTACCTTTGGATATATGCTGAATAGTGGGATTGCAGCATCATTTTGATGAGTTTTGGCAAATACATATACCCATGGAACCATCAAAACAATAAACACAGGATATTGACATCCACCCAGAAGTTTCCTTTTCTTTTCTTGTTAATCCGCCAACCTCTAAATTCCTGGCTCAGGGCTATACCTGATCATGTTTCTGTCTCTACAGATTAGTTTTACTTTTAGAATTTTACATTAATAGATTCATGTAGTATGTATACACTTGCGACTGGCTTTTCTTCTCTCATACTTAGTTTTTGGGTTTATTTTTGTGTTGCATGGATTGGTAATTTCTTTTTGTTTTGAAATAGTTTCATTATAGGGCTATGCCAAATTTTTTTTTTTTAGTTTTAAGCCATGATGCATATAGCTATTATGTATAAATATATCTATGAGAATTTATAACAAGTGGTTTCTGGACACACATTTTTATTTCCATTTACAACAAACTAGGAGCAGAAAAGCTGCATCATATGGTGAATGTATGCTTAGATTTGTGGGAAACTCAGAATTGTTTACTAAAATGTTTTTCAGAACCAACTAATAATTTTTTAGGGTCATGACACAATGAATATTTGGAATTACTTGTCAAAAAATTATCAAGAATTTTAAGGTGGTGATAACAGAGTTTTAAGCCTAAAACAGGACTCTTCTAAGCCCTGTATAACTACATAGGTTGCATGTCTACAAACCAGCCCTGGTGTTTATACCATTTTTCATTACAACCAGCAATGTATGTGAGGTTCAATTGCTCCACATACTTTCCAGGATTTGGTAATGTTGGTCTCTAATTTTGATCATTTCAGGAGTTGAGTAGTGATTCCTAGTTGTGGTAATTATTTATATTTCTTTGAAGAAAAAGGCTACTATTAAAAATCATTTTCTTAGTCATTTGCATATGTACTCTGAAGTAACTGTTCACATCTATTCCATATTTTTACTTAGATTTGTCTTTTTATTCATTTTAGTAGTTATTTTATAATCTGAATACACATGTGAAATGTTTATTGAAAATATTTTTTCATAATGTGTGGTTTTTCTTTTTTAATTAGTTATTTTATTTTATTCTTCAACTTTTATTTTAGAATCAGAGGATATATGTACAGATTTGTTACAGAGGTATATTGTGGGATGCTGAGGTTTAGAGTATGAATGAAACTGTCACCCAGGTAGTAAGCATAGTACCCAACAGGTAGATTTCTTCAACCCTATTCCTCTCACTTCCTTTCCCTTCTTGTATTCCCTAGTGTCTATTGTTCCCATTTTTATGACCATGTGTACCCAATGTTTAGCTTCTACTTATAAGTGAGAACATGCAGTATTTTGTTTTCTGTCTCTATGTTAGTTTGCTTAAGATAATGGTTTCCAGCTGGATCCATGTTGCTGCAAAGAATATGATTTCGTTCTTTTTTATAGTGTAGTATGCCACAGCATATGTGTATCACATTTTCTTATCCAGTCCACCATTGATGGGCACCTGGGTTGGCACTATGTCTTTGCTGTTGTTAATTGCACTTCAATGAACATGCAAGTGAGTGTGTCTTTTGGTAGAAAAATTTATTTTCCTTTGGGTATATATCCAGTAATTATATTACTGGATCAAATGGTAGCTCAACTCTCATATCTTTGAGAAATCTCCAAAGTGTTCTTTACAGTGGCTGCACCAATTAACATTCTCACCAACAGTGTATAAGTGCTCCCTTTTCACCTTGCCAACATCTATTTTTTTTTACTTTTTAACAAAAGCCATTCTGACTGGTATGAGATGATATCTCATTGTGGTTTTGATTTATATTTTTTAATGATTAGTAATGAAGAGCATATTTTCATATATTTGTAAGACATGCTTACATGCATGTTTTCTTTGAGACGTGTCTGTTCATGTCCTTTACCCACTTTTTAATGGTGGTATTTGTTTCTTCTTGTTGATTTGCTTAAACTTTTTATAGATTCTTATTTTCTTTATGGTTTCTTTAGAAAAACAAAAGTTTATTTTGTTTTTAACAATGAAATTAAACTTTTTTCAATTTTTTTTTTTTTTTTTTTTTTTTGGTAAGGGGTGACATTGTGCTAAGACATTTGCCTGCCTCAAAATCTTGGACAAGTTGTGTTACATATTCTTCTAAATTTTTTTTTTTTGCTTCAACATTAGTATCTATAATTTGTTTTGCATGTATTTTTAGTGTGCTGTGAAGTAAAGAACAAGGTTTATATTTTTATGTGCTATATGGATATAAGATTTTTGTAGAAATATATTGAAAACCTAATTTTTTCCATGAATTATCTGACACCATTTTCAAAACAACTTTTTTATTGTTTTCTAATTTATTCCTATGAAATACCACACTGTTTAGGCTGTATTTTTTAAAATTTGAAAATCATCTACTCATACTGAAGTCCCCTAACTTTCTTTATTTTCAAAATTGTGTGGTCAGTTGTAGGCAATTTGTTTTTGCAAATAGTTTTACATTAAGCTCACCAATTTTTATAAAATGCTTAATGAAATTTTGAATGTGACCTATTGTTAAATCTGTAGATCATTTAACCCTGTAAATCATTGAGCTTTACAATTAAGCATTGTATATTGTTCGATTTGAGTTTATTTTTAAATTTTCTCTCAGCAATGTTTTATAGTTTTCAGTGTGCAAGTCTTGCAGATATTTTGTTGCATTTCTCCCTAATTATTCATGTTTGTAAAACTCGTATAAATCAATTTTTAGAACTCAATGTTACAATTTTTTGTTAATTGTATTTAGGAATGTAATTATTGCTGGGTGTGGTGGCTCATGCCTGTAATCCCAGCATTTTGGGAGGCTGAGGTGGGCAGATCACTTGAGGTCAGGAGTTGGAGACCAGCCTGGCCAACATGGCAAAACCCCATCTCTACTAAAAATACAAAAATTAGCCAGTGGGGCGGCAGGTGTCTAAAATCCCAGTTACTCGAGAGGCTGAGGCAGGAGAATTGCTTTAACCTGGGAGACACAGGTTGCAGTGAGCCGAGATCATGCCACTGCATTCCAGTCTGGGTGACAGAGTAAGACTCCATCTCAAAAAAATAAAAATAAAATAAATGTAATTATTTAGGGAACTTGATCTTGTGTTATGTGATCACATTAAAGTTATTTACTAGGTTTAGTAGCTCTTTTTAATTATTCAGAATTTTCTATGATCACATTGTGTACCACATATTTGCACATGGTGCAAATATTCAAAATTAACTCCTTTTAATCTATGTTTTTAAGTTATTTTCTTGACTTATTGTACTGTCTAATACTTAAAAATTAACTGAAATAGTAAGACTGATTGACTATCCATATTTTGTTTCCTCTTTTACATTAAAGTATAATGCTATTGTTATATACTTTTTCCTTTTGGTAAAATGTCCTTTATCAGGTTGAAGATATTCCTACGTATTCCTAGTTTGCTTATATACTGTAATTGAAATTTGTCACTGGTGATGAACTGCAATGTAAAGCTGGAAGACATAAATTTAAAAGCTGGTGTATATACTAACTAACACGAGAAATTTTAATTATATTGACAACCAAACTAGATGGCCATTGCTTGAGTAGGTGATTTTCTAGAGCAGAGGTCAACAAATGTTTTCTGGAAAGGGCCATATGTAAATGTTTTAGACTTTGAGGGTTAGATAAAGCCTCTGAACATATTTTTTTTCCATTCCTTTATTCTTTTTGTTTGGGCTTTGAGAATTACATAAAATCTCTGAACATATTTTTCTTTTTTTTTATTCCTTTATTCTTTTTGTTTGTTTGTTTGGTCGTTAGTTTTAGTTTCTTTGTACAATCCTTGAAAAATATAAAACTATTCTTGACTCTCGGGCCTTCCAAAACTAAAGCCAGGACAAATTTGGCCCTAGGGGTTTAGTTTGGTATACTCTGCCCTGGAGATAGATAATGAAAAATTCCTCAAAGCTATAAATCATCAACTAAATGGTAAGTGTGAAAGCTAGAGGGTTTCCTTGGCAGCATATGTTCCAGTTAGTTTAGTAGCATAAAAAATTTTCCAAAAACTTAGGAGTATAAAACAATCATTTTATTATACTCCCAATTTCTGTGGTCTGAAATTCAGAAAGGGTACATTAGGGAGTGTTTTCCTCCCAATATTTGGGAATACTGAACAGCTGGGAGTAATGCTATGATTGAGTTCTGGAATTATCTGTGGTGTCTTCACTAATATGTCTGGCACCTGATCCGAGTTGGCATAAACATTTGGATCAGCTCAAAATATTGACTATCCATGCGGACATGGTCTATCTATGTTGACTGGCTTTCCTCACAGCATAATGGTCTCAAATAAACAGACTTGTAAAATTGTTGCATAGAATGCCAAAAGTTAGTATCTCAGTATCTGAGGGAGCAGATGAATTGTTCAGCTTAGCCTCAGAGTAGCAGAGTCACTTCTGTTGTACTGTACTGGTTGATGCAGACACAAGCCCAGTCAATTCAAAGGAATATCGTATCGATCTCACCATTCAGTGTCAAAGTGTCCAATCATTTTTCAGTCTTTTTAAAAAATTGCCACAATCTACTCTCATGCAACAAATTATTTATATTCCTTATATTTGCAAAATATACTCATTACCTTCTAAATTGTCCCATAATTCTTATTTCATTTTGAATTCAGGTTCAGGCTGAAGTTCCAGGATAGTATCAACTAAATATGTCTGTGTGTAGATGAGATTCCTTTAGTGTAGTGTTTAGGGTGTCCATCATGCTTATCTGAAAATCTGTGCATTGAAGAGACAAGATATCTACCCCATACACTCCAACATACTGTGGTAAGACAGGCAAGGATGACTACAATCTAGTTACCTATTCAAATGATGGAGAGATGGGAAGCAGACAGCAATGGCTAGTCCACATCAATTCTGAAATTAAACAGGGCACATGCTGACAGCTCCTTTGTTAGGAATCATTTTTGTTCTCTGGGACCGATTCTTTGAAACTCTAGGTTTTATCTTTTGAGCTCTTCGTTACTCTATTTTAGTCACCTTCCTGTTTTCTATAGTTGCCTGTGATTGAGGCAAAATTCCATGTAATTTGGAGATCTAAAGGCCTATTTTTAATTTTATTTTATGTGATCTCTATGCCTTTTTGTTCAAACAGGTATAATTCCTTTAAAATCTTTTCTTTTGTTTCTAGTAATCAATTTATAATCCACTCCATTAGACAAAAGCCACATGAATTGATGTCTTCAACATTAACTCGTGTATATTTTTGGCTCACTGTAATGACACTGAGTGACAACGTCCTTAATATTTTCGGAAGCTCTATTTTCTAATGGGGGTTAAGTAGGGATGCCATTTAGGTTATTTGAAGTCCTTTCTTTTATTTTTCTATCTAACAAAAAGCTTCTGTGAGACACCACCTCATATTTCTCTAAGGATCTTGCAGTTGCATTCTATATTTTATCTTTTTCACAAATCCATTTCTTAATTGGACTTCTTTTTTTTTCCCCCGATAACTAAAGGGAATGGTAATTTATATCTTCTCTGAAATTCGTTTCAAAATGGAACAGTTCTTTTTTAGCTTGGGTCATTCTATCTGTAACTTATCATTTAAAGCTAAAAGATCCAGTAGGCATCCCTAACATTTTGCTAAGAAATCTCCTTAACCGAATCCATGTGTTTACTATTGCATTTTCTATTTTCTACATTAATGCAGGTAAGAGTTTTGCTAATCTTCTTCACATAACATAGTAAGAGTTTCGTTTCCTCCAGCTTTTAATAACACTCTTCACTCTAAGCCCTCAGCAACATTTTCTACCAGGCTATTAGTCACCTCTCAGACCTTCCAGCATCCCACCAGCATTTGGTGCCAAAGGTAAAGCCATATATTTCAATTGCCAAATTATATTATAGTAACTACTCCTGTGTAACTAATTATACCAAAATTTAGTTGCATAAAACAACCATTTTATTACACTGGCTCATGAATTCTGTTGGCCAGGAATTGTCAGACAGAGAAGGCCTATCTTATCAATGCTAGATAGAATTCTCTGAAGACTTGGCTGGGAGTGACTCAGGGAGTGGAGGAGTCTTTATCATCAAGAGGTATTTCACCCATATGTCTAGTGCCTGTATTGAGATGAATAAAAACTGTTTCCAACTGAGACTGGTGTTCAGAGTTCAGAGTCTTGTAGCATCACTTCTGTTGAGTCTATTGAACAAAATAATCACAAGCCTAGTCAGAATAAAAGTGAAGTGCATAATTCACACATCCAATAAGAATGGTGTCAAACTACTGTTGTTTTTGTTTTGTTTTGTTTTGTTTTTAGATAAGGTCTTGCTCTGCTGCATAGGCTAGAGTGCAGTTCCATAATCACAGCTCATTGCAAGCAGGACCTCTCAGACTCACGTGATCCTCCTACCTCAGTTTTCCAAGTGACTGGGACTACATGCATGTGCCACTATGCCCAGTTAATTTTTTGTTTTTTGTAGAAATGTTTTGCTATGTTGCCCCAACTGGTCTCAAACTCCCGAGATCAAGTGATCCTCCTGCCTTTGCCTCCCAATGTGCTGGGATTACAAGCATGAGCCACTGTGCTTAGGTAAGGTCAATTTTCTATAACTGCCGCACCATATAAAGAGACTCTCATTTCCTTTAGATGGAAAACAGAGAAAACTGAAAAAAAAAGTCCAAGATTTTTTCATAAGAGTAGAAATGCTCCAGAGCTCAAATTTTCAACTTGGCAGATCAGTCCTGCCAAGTGAGAAGCCTGAATGGGGAAGAACAGTACCCTATGATATGGGATGAAGACCCAGATACAATGGTTTGAGTCACTTAAAAATCCCGAGTTCTCCAAATTTCCCCAATCCTCGGAGCCAAGAGAAATGGTCCAGCTCACCCTGTTAAAGAGTAGTGTTCGTTGCTTTTCATCCGCAAAACAATACATGCCTGCCATCACAGGATATACCTCATCTTTCCTAAAGATCACTTAGCCAATAACTAGGGTTAAGCCAGACATAAACTAGGCAGAGAAATGCTAAGGTTTTTAAGGAAATAAAGAACCTATACATGGAAGGAACTAGGTAAATTGACCAACATTTATTAGCACGAGATGGAAAATTACATCTGGGACTAGATTCTGAGAGTGCTGAATAAACAGAGGTAGAATATAAAGAAGAGCATATTGCTATGGGAGCACTCACCCCAGATATAGCACTTAATGACCTGACAAGAATGTTGGGAGACAGAGAAAACATGCTTCTAGGATAGTTCTTAGGAAGATAGCAAGAGCTAGGGCACATTGTGAACTCAGAAGTTTTAGAACTCCTGGAATGGAGAATAGAAGAGATTGAAAGGCATAAAGAAGCGGTTTTGCTAGAGCTGATATATTACATAAGTTCAAATAGCAGAGGACTATGGTCAGTAGGTAGTCTCAGAAGATACACTGTTGATTGCAGTAAAAATCAATACACTGATGATAAGGGCACCAGCATGATGAGGAAGTTCAACAATGCTTCCCTTCTCTAGGTTAGAACTGACACAAGGCAATTGAAGAAGTAAGTCAGGGTAAGGTGGGAAGGGAAAGAGAATACTTTATCATTGGAATCAAGGCGGACACAATCATTGTGCTTCATGGAAAGTAAAAGTGGCAGCCTGTGATGTCTGACAGGAGAAAGTATGGAGATGGTCAATAGAATATGGCATCCCTAGGGGCAAATAGATTGATGTCCAGGAATGATATTGATCCTTCTATTCAACAAAAAATAAGTCAAGGATGACAATCAGGAGGTTACAGACAACAGTTCCAATCAAAAACACTATTCATTTCCCAATTTCTGAACCTAAGCCAGCTTTTGATCCAGAACCCATTGCTAAAGGTGAGATCATGACTCCAATATAAAGGTCTTTTAGCATTATGACAATTGCGTATCTTATTCTTTATTTCTTACTAATAGGGATCTGTAACAATTTACATGTGTAACTACATGTTGGGGAAAGAAACACACAAAAATATTTTCTAGGTTTTTTGGTCAAAAGGTTTGAATTAATGTTGATATCCGAAGACTAAAGCACCATTAGCCTCCAATTTAGAGTCAGGAAGCACATGAGACATGTATCTAATGAACTACTGACCAGTATAATTTATAGCATCCCACGGTGCCCAGGGACTAGCATTCTCTCCACCTCTGATTGTGTAGATGTAAAATATATATATTTGGTAGGTGAGACCATGCTTTCAGTGGTTTTGTGACCTATAGTTAAGAAACTATAGTAGTGGAGAAAGCCTAATAGAACTGATTCTGCTCACACCTCTAGCCAAGAACAAAACGGCTTGTTTACATCATATTCTGAAAGAATAGTGGAGATAAATGTTGCTCTTAAGGACCTGAAGGATGCAGAGGTGGAGTCTCCCCTAATTCTCTGTTTAATTCACAGTTTTGTCCCTACATAAACCAAAAACATCCTGAATGAAAAAGTACAATATTTCATAATCAACTACCTAATTGAACCTATCTGCCAGGAGTAGTATCTTTGCTCATGCAGATGAACACATTCTGAGGTACTAGGTATGCATTCATTAATCTGATGAGTAGATTTCTGTGTATTCCAACCAAACAGGACAATCAGAAGCAGATTACATTCACCTGGAATGGCTCACAGTCTATATTTTTAGTCTTTCCCCAAACCTATAAATTTGCCATCTAATCATAAAGCCTAAATATGAACCAACTATGTTTCTTGCAGAACACCACGTGATCTACTAGATTGATGAACTCATTCTATTAGGACTAGTTTTTCATGAAGGGGCTATTACACTGAATGCCTTGGTAAGACACATGGACTTCAGAGGATAGGCGTTAAACCTTAGGAGATTCACTAACATTTTCAGATGTCCATTGGTCTGGGACATACTATACCACCCCCCTCCTCCATTCCCCAAGAAAATGATGACATTGACCAATCTCATGAGAAAACACAATGCCTGTTAGACCCCTTTGGTTCTTGTAGACAACATATTCCATGCTAGGACATAGTTCTAGTTTTATGCCAGTTGGCATAAATGGCTGTCAGCTTTGATTAGAGCCCAGAGGAGAAAAAGACTCTACAGGAGGTCCAGGATGTATTCTATCACTTGGGCCATGCAACCTAACAAACCTAAGAGCCAACCTAACAAACAAAAGAGCATTAAATTCATTTGTGGTAGAAATTGATGCTACATAGAGTTTATGTAGATGTCAATAGTGAAACCATGATGTAGGCACCTAATTATTTAGAGCCATACAATGCCATATGCAGGATACAAATCATTTTTTTCTGAAATCACACATAAGTCATACTTCTTTTTATTTCTATTGCCTGCTAGACCTTAGCCAGCATCACTATCCAAGAATTTCAGTGTATTTTTCAGTAACATGAGATCCCACATAAAATCATACCACAAACTTCAGAAAGCAAAGAGAAGGAATAAGCATTTGACCATGTAATACACTAGCTTTATTACATATAAGCTTACCTAGAAACTGTTGGCCTGAGCGAGTAGTAGAACAGATTTTCAAAGGCACAACTTAGAGACTATATCCTGTGAAGACTGGGGTATCATTCTCTTAGATACAGTGTAACCTCAAAATGAGCAAACACTATATGGTACAATGTCCCTTGTAGTAGAATACTTAGTTCAGGATCAAGGAGCACAAGTATAGTTGCCTGCATTTAGTATCACTCCCAGAAGACCCATTTGTGGAACTGTATTTACTTTCTCTCTGGGCTTTGCAGGTTTAGTGTCTTCAGTCTTTAAGGAATACTTCTTAAGCTGGGGGACATGGAAGGAAAGACAACTGGGGACTTCAAGCTGATGATTTTATTGTATTATCTTTCTCAAAGTAGATTATCACAATCTTGAGTAGATGATATACAGGCACTGATCTCCCAAATGCATTGAACTGAAAATAATTTGGCATTCACTTTAAGTGGACAAGCGTAAATGGTGAATGTCTTGCATCAGGAATATGTTATCTTTCTCACCCTCTGTCATTTTATAGTTATACAGCCCACAATCAGTTGGATCCACTATAGAACATAAGCCTAGTGAACTCTTATATATAAGTTAATATTCAATGGATTGATTGAACAAGAATTCATACAGGAAGACTTGGTAGTATACATCTACTCTAGAAAGTGGGAAATAATCCTTAAAAATATTCAGGAGCTTATTACATTGGTAAGTATTTGTCTAATTACCTGGGAAATGCTAGAATATCCCCTCTATTTTAACAGACAGCTTTTCATCTTGCACCTCCAACCACAAAGATGAAACCACAACCCTGGATGGGTGGGATTCTTCAAACAGGATATTCCACACCTATGAATTTTACTTTGATCTATACATGAGTTGACATTAATGTCTGCCAGTGTTGATTGGGCACAGGTACAGAAAAAGAACTGATAACAGATTCAGACTGCACTACAAGTAGCATGTGTGACTTGGCAGACCCACTACTATTAGAAGTATGGATGGCAGCCAGGTGTGGTGGCTCGCGCCTGTAATCCCAGCACTTTGGGAGGCTGAGGCGGGCAGATACCTGAGGTCAGGAGTTTGAGACCAGCCTGACCAACATGGAGAAACCCCGTCTCTCTATATATAAAAAGTATGGATGGCAGTAAAGCATACCTTGTGGAGGTTATGGCAAGTCTCAATAGAATACAAACAAGGAAGAAACCTAGAATGCCTGAGAAAGACTCTGCTATCTGCAGTGGAGAATTTTTAAATACACTGCTGGCAAATATATATGATATACCCATTAATTCGTTTTATTATGATACTACAAAAAAAATCAGTCCTATTAGAATTTGTCAGTGATAGACTCATTACTCTGAAAATTAATAAAGGGAAAAATTATTTATCTTGCATTCCCTAATCAAATTTGATTGCAAGAAAGCCAAATAATATGACAGCTTTAATGTATTTTTAATAGAAGAATTCCAGCTAATAAATAAAAAAGGGATAATCAAAATAGAAATATACTAATTGGCAATACATTACAGAATAATATAAACAATGGATGTAGGCAAAAATCATCAATGGATGATAAAGCTATTATATAAAATATTAAATAAATGTATAATGATAGAATTTGGTTAACAATATATTAAGATCATTGGATATCGAAATTAGGGTTTATATGCATCATGGAGTGATCTAATAGGTACAAAGCAGTGCCTATGAAATATTCTTGCTCAAACAAAACAAAACAAATATTCTGAATCAGATCAAACATCCAGGCTGGGCACAGTGGTTCATGCCTGTAATCTCAGCACTTTGGGAGGTCGAGGCAGGCCGATCACTTGAGGTCAGGAGTTCAAAACCAGCCTGACCAACATGGTGAAACCCTGTCTCTACTAAAAATACAAAATTAGCTGGGCATGGTGATGGATGCCTGTAATCCCAGCTACTTGGAAGGCTGAGGCAGGAGAGTCCCTTGAACCCCAGAGGCAGAGGTTGCAGTGACCCAAGATCATGCCATTGCACTCCAGCCTGGGCAACAAGAGCAAAAGTACACTCAAAACCAAAACAAAACAAAACAAAAAACAAGCATTTAGTTTACAGGGAACATGGAGTTAGACAAATATGTTAACACCATGCCGGAGAAACCAATAAAATCCACAATGAGGGATATCCTACGGTGTGGATGACCTGGTTTCTCAATTAAATTGTGCATGTACATGTGTATAAACACGCACATGCATGTACACACACACACAGAACTTGTTACAGAGCACAAAAGAGATTTTGGTGGAATAACCACACACACACAGAACCTATTACAGAGCACAAAAGAGATTTTGGTGGAATAACCAAATTTGGGGTGGCCATGCCTGGACTTTACATAATTTGTGTGGTTTGAGAAAACCAACTGTAAAAATTGTCTTTGAGACATTTGAAGAATTTTTGTTATAGATTGTGTATTAGATATATGAATGATTTATTATTCATTTATTTTGCATGTAATGGCAAATTTTTATTTTAAAATAGTTATTATCATTCAGAAATAGATATGGTGAATTATCGATGACATGGCTGATTATAACATAGCCCCAACAAAACAGGTGTATCTGACACATGAGAGAAAGTTTGCAGAAGGCAAGGAATTGTTGAAGCTATGAGAATGGCATATGGGCCTCCAGCATTTTTTTTGTTTGGTTTTGCTTTTCATGCATTTTTAACAGTTTCTAAAAGGAAAAGCAAAGAAGAAAAAAAACTCACTTGTCAATTCGGTACACCAACATGTAAAGACAAGTATTAATTTTTCAATAAAATTTTAAAAATATCAAAATAGGCTATGTGCTCTCTAACATTTAATAGTAGAATGAACATTTACTCTTTGTTAACAAGAAGTAGTGGTGTATCAAACTCACCAAAGAGTATAGGAACACGTCAACATATTTGCTTTAAAAATATGAATGCACTTTCTTATAGCGTGCCTTCTGCAAAGAATTTATGAACGTTACTATGTGGTTAAATGAAAGATCATCTTCTGTACACCACTCAGAGACTTACAGGTTTTGAAATTGCTTGAGTTTTCACATCTCCAATCTCATACATCCCTTAGTTCAATCTTTCATTTAACTTTAAATGAAAAGATTTGGGTTTTTACTGAAATTAACTAGATAGTGTATCTGCCTTGTTATCCACTCCTCTCACTCCCACCCATGGGTTTTCACATTCTCACATCTCCTTATCTAGCATCAGCAAATCCTATAAATAAGTGTCAGCAGGAACTGCAGGAGTGATTTCTCAACCTCCCAGCTGATTAAGCAGAAATCAGCCTGATCCTTATATTGTTCTTATCAAAATGAGAAAGGTCATACAAAACCCAAGCTGCTTAAAAGTCTGAGTCAGAAAATCGAAATGTAGGCCATACTTTCAGAAATGTGTGGTTTCCAAATAGCTCTGTAGATTTAAACTATGTTGAATCTAATTCTGACATACTACTTAATGATATATTTTTAAAAAATGTTCTCCTCCTGAATTGCCCTAAGGCATCCCACCAGACAATCCGTTGCAGTCTTTAATTTGTGCATACAGAACACCCTCCCTCTGTTCCTACTCAGCCAATGAATTTAAGGACATTTGAGCTCAGTGCCCCTTTTTAAAGATATTTTTTCTGTATTATGTTTGTTAGTCATTTGCCTGCTTCTACTACATTCATTTTTGCCAAGAAACTGTATTTCAATATATGAGCTAGAGTTTTGTTTGAGCTTTTGACCTGCTTCATTATCATTTCAAAGTCTTTTTCACCTCAATATCCCGGCACAGGCATAGAAAATGCACAGATCTAGACTAATGCAAAGATAAGATGATGTTGGCCATGTTTGCTTAGGATGTGGCAATTATTTTAATACATGACTACTTTCATCTTCTTTGGATTAACATGACTACTTTAAATTCTGATACAAAGTGTTGTTTGATGGAAGAAGACTTTTCTTTTCATGGCAGTAGAATACTTGGTAAAAAGCAAAATGCATGTAGGGACTAGTTAATGAAAAGAATTCTGAATAACAGTCATAGTGAATGAATTTGAGAGGAGCAACAGCTCTTTATCTTATTCTGGTCTTTAAATATCAATAACCTAGGACAAGAAGGCAGCAAGGAGAAGAAACACAACTACATTGCCAGAAAGACCAAACATGTTTTAGACTTTTGGGAATGCTACTGTGTGTGTCTCTCATGTGTTCAAGTATTGCTATGTCTTTTTTGTACTGCCAGGCAAGTTCTCCTTAAGCAAATCTCAAGTTGAAAACATATAATTGAATCAGAAAAGAATAATTGCCAATTAACACTGAATATTATATGATAATACACACAGCAAAATGCTTAGGTTAAATTTGTAATCCTTAAAAATCCTATGGATTAAACAGTGGCTAGACAGATCATGGGTGGTATGTGGAATTATATAAATATGAATATAATTGTGATGATACAAGAACAACACCTGGAGAAATGAGGAGAGAAAAGAGAAGTGCCAAAATGCCATAGCAATTTATTGACATATGAGAGAGAATTTGTCTGAGCTATTAAGTGTAAATAGCAGTAAATTCCAAGGACAGTGAATCTTCAATTAATTTTCCTCATAAAGTCTTTGAAGGGCCTACAGGCTTATTCAGATCATTAGAATTGCTTTACAGGCCCTGAATAAGAAATCCTATTTGCTATTAATCTAAGAGAAAGTTTGCAGCTCAGAAACTGTAATGAACATATTCCTAGAAAGATTCAGAAGAATTGATTTTTTGGGTCTAAATTAGTAAATATCTTAAAATCTTAAACATTAAAGAAAATAGTTTCCCATATACAGATATTTTTGACAATTTTTCCACAAACAAGTCAGCAGGATCCAACCAACCAACTTAATTTTAAAATGTCATGCTTTTTGTTTCTGTTTATTTTTTATTCAGCACGGTGGATTGGAAAATGCCATATACAATTGAAGCAGATATATTATTTTGTAAAAGACAAGTGTTTACAATTTTTCAAAAAGCTGGCATCTAAGATCCTGAAAGTTGATGGTGGGTAGAATTGCCCTCACATCCATTCTGTAGCCTGTGGTGATTCCACAACCCACACTTTCTTTTCTTTTTGTGTCTGAAGTGAATTTCCTTTCCCAAGGCTTGACAACCCCCCTGAACTTTTGACTTATTCTTGCTGTACTCCCCTTTGCTCTTTTGTGACTTTAACATTTTTTTCTTAGTTAAAAAACATTTCTCTATGCTAGATGTCTCCATTCTTCTTAAGAATATGCCTACGTCTCACTTCCAGAAAGCACCCTTCCTATATCTCTACAAAGACCTTGATTTATTCATCTTGCCTCCATTCTTCCATTTCACCGATCAAGAGAAAGTTCTCGGTCTGACTCTTCTAATTCAACACTTTATCCTACTTATTCCTCAACTTTTTGAAATCTGGTTTGATTCCCCTTCATATAATCTACAGCTTTGCTTATCCTATTGAAGTATCCATACCATGTCTATTGGAGTTATGTTAAGCCACTGATAAATAAAACAGAAATGGCAAATTGTCTTAGAGCACTAATTTTATGCGAAGATGTTTTTCTGAGGGAAATTTATTTTAATTGGGTCGTGGTAGTGGGATAAAAAGTAGTTCTCAAAAAGTCATGTCCTTCTTTGTTTTGATTTTTCTTGTTATGGCTTTTTCTAATTTTGTCTTGAGGTCCGTCAAGAGTAGCCATAAACCAAGATAGCTACTCCTTAGGAGAGCCCTGTCTTCTAGGGAAAGACCTTATGTAGAGAGAAAGAAATAAATTGTCTAAGAAGATTGAACAACCCTAAACATTTCTGTACCCAAAAGCAGTTCATCAAAATGAAGCAAAGCTGTTAGACAAAATCTCCAATCAGGAGAAGTCTAAAAAATTTGCTTGGATTCTCTCTTCTCAAGACGTGGTGCAAAACTCTCCATGACTTAACTTTGGCTACTAATAGTGACTTCCTTTCAAAGAGTACAGTATGGGAAAAAGAAAAGAAAAGGTTTTCTTTTTTTTGGTATGTGTAGAAACCTACAGTCCTCCCTCAGCCAGATTGTCAATGTTGGAATGAATAGTGGTAAGTAGTCTTCCTTCCAAAACTCATAACCCATATAATCATGAGAAAATAGCAGACTAATCCCAACTGAGGTAAATACTACAGAATACCTGAACAGAAATTTTCAAATCTGTCAAGGTTATCAAAAACAGAGAGAGTGAGAAACTATCACAGCCAAGAAGAGAGTAAAAAGATATGATGACTAAATACATTGTGGTATTCTGAATGGTAGTCTGGTATAGTAAAAACATTAGGCAAAACTAGGAAATTTAAAATAAAGTATTATTTTTATTTTGTATATTGTACTAATATTATTTCATTAATTTTAGCAAGTATAATACACTCATGTAATATTTTAATAATGGGGTCATCAATGTGGAGAGTATATTGGATTCTCTGTAGAATCTCTATAATTTATTTTATCTTATAATTGTTAAATAAATCTCTATAATTTATTTTAAATTTAAACCTCTATAAATTTAAAATTTGTATAAATGACAGGGTTTATATGAAGATGTGTCCCAGTAAATATATATTCATACATATATACATATACATATATACTGTTTCATCCTTGCTTATAGAAATATAATACCTCATAATTTTTTTATAGAAACATATAAAGTTTTCAGTCCTACATTTTAGAACCTCTAAAATACAGTCCTCAACCCTCTCTAAAACTAACTTGTATTTTCCATAAATGAAAACACCTCACAACATTTATTACTTTTTAAAATTATGATTGATGGCTCATAATCCCATTGAAATTCAGAGATCTATAATGGCTTTCCAAACTATCTTTCTACCTTTCTTTACCCTTGCCTGTTTACTTTTAACTACATTCTTTAGTAATTGTGTACATTCCTGAGGAATACTATAATGTTCCACCAATCTATGTTTTAGAATCTGTGAGACCCTATGGCTCAAAGTGTATTTTTCTTCAGTTATTAAGAAGTAAACTCTGCTTTCTCTGAAATGCCATGGCCTACTGTTTGTATTTTTTCATTCACATGTATTAATGCTTTAATTTTCAATAATAGTTTTAGTATATTTCTTTATACTTGGTTACTTTATTCCTTTCTTCCATCTCAAATATCACCATGAAATGAACTTTAGAAACCTCTATAGGAGTTCACCATCTTTGTACCTCTTGGAGCACTTATAATAGTATCTTAGAAATGATTGCCACTAAGTATGGTTCAATTTAAGTAAATCAATTAATAATGAATGCAAACATGGAGATATGTTACCTATAGATGCCTTTAATGTATGAAAACATACAACATAAATGCACTATTAATATACAAATATACATGTGGACACATAGGTTAACTTTATCACAGTGAGAAAATAATTACATATATATAACTGTAAAACTTTATATATTTTATCCTTAACAGTAGTAAGAAAACTCTGAATCTTGGTTTCAACCAGGGGTAATGTTTAATTGCTACTATCCCAGGTAAATATACTGCACATGTTTTTCCCAGTTACACTAATTTTCAGCTTGAATCCTTAAGTAGGTACCTTTTCTGTATAAAAAGAATATAGAGCTCCTTTTTATTTGATTCAGAGTCATAATAAATATAACTTTACTCCTTCTAATGAGGATAGAAGAGTTACAGCATGTATGTTATTCTACAAAGGATTCTACGTATTTAAGTTTTCCTTAAGAAACAGCTGAAAAGATTCTATGTGAAATTGTATCAAACCTAAAATTAGAGATTGAATATTGAAAGGTATTATGCCTTTCGAATTTTTAGTGTTATTGCATATATAGTCTTGAAAAAGAGATGCATGGGACAAAACATAAAAAAGGAAAAAAAACAAGCTAGGTGTGGTGGCATGTGCCTGTAGTCCCAGTTAATCTGGAGGCTGAGGCAGGAGACTCAGCTGAACCCTGGAGGAGGAAGTTACAGTGAGCCAACATTGCACCACTGCACTCCAGCCTGGGCAACAGAGTGAGATTGCAACTGAGGGGAAACAAAAGGAAGGAGGGGGAACGTATACATAAATAATGTGTCTTTTAAAAAAATTGATCTCTACTTCACCATTTTGCTTAGTCTTACTTCACTTGGTATGTTTATTTTCACAAATACATATAAAAATGTAAACGACTAGTTAAAGGGTTTAATGGCTCATTCTTTTTGCAATAAAATTTAGTAGATGATGTCAGGAGGCACCATGGTTTTACAAGGGCAGGAGGCTGACTAAGGGATGAATTCAATTACTATTTATCTTTTGAATGAAGAACTTTTATTTCTCTGTTCATCATCAGAGTATTTGTGAGGATCTGTAGTGAGATTGTTAAGGAGAGATGAAGTACAAAATAGACTTGTATAGATATCATTCATTATAAAGGTGCCATTCTATCAAATAGCTAATTATATCAAATTTTGTTTTAAATAAATATTTTCTGGCTTAATGTTTTACCAGTTTTTATTATTGTGAAGATACCTTGTGAATATAAGCCACTTTATAATGAAGTATTTGAACTTCTATATAACAATTGAATACATACTATTTTCTTGTAGAAAAAAATCCATCACTTTAAGAAACTTTTCTGTTTGGTCATTTCAAGTAAGTTGTTCAATTACTTTAGCATTTTACAATAAGTGCATTTGGAACATCATTCAAACATTATGTAATTGTAATGAAATAAAGGAGATTGTGGAATGACAACTAATTTTAAATGTTACAGGAAGTAAAATGAAAATATTTTAACTTTCAATCTATAAAAAGGGTGTTGCTCTAAATTGTTAAAACATAATTAAAACAATGTATTATATCTTCCTAGAAAAAAAGCAGAGGTATATTCAATAGAAGTACAGCTAATTGCGCTAGTGTGTTAGAAATATGCTTTCTTCCATACCTTCATATATAATTTCCAGATGGTCTAAATATGCTCATAGTACTTTTGTAAAATGTTGCTTTTTAAATTAATTATAAGTATTTTGGTGAGTTATACTTAAATTTCTCCACAAAATTCATTTTGATATTTAAAATAAGTAACTTTTCACATACTTATGTCTATAATAAACATGGCTGTAAATGTGGTATTCCATGTGCTTTTCTAATATTTGCCATGGAAGTAGAATGAAATACAGTTTCCAAAATCCTTTTGGATTATGAGGAAACTGGACTTAGTATTTGTCATCAGAATCCACTGTAATTTGTTTCATAAAATTGACTTCATAGTTGTTGGGGTTAGGGCATAAGGAAGAAATAATCTTTCTTATTACCTGTTTTGTCTTAATGACAGGTTTTGATGTTTTAAACCTGATTTGAAATGGGAAGACCAAACATGATTATACAAGAATATGTTAATAAGTGAATCAAAAGGCAAATGCAGAAGAGACATAAAATGATTAAGTGTTTTTCTTTAGATTGAATATTTGAATCTTATGTGTAACACCAAGAAGTGGATTTTAGTTTTTTCTGTGCCCTGACATTTTGTATATTAATTAATTATCCCCCATTTTATGGAATTTGTCAGTGTGTAGATGGCTTTATAATGCTTGAGTTGTACACTTCTAATGAAGGAGCTTATGTTTTGTACTTTTATACTTAGAGAGAAAAAAGTCAAAGTGTATGACTTGAGGCAAAAAAGTGACCAAATAAAAGATAAATTCAAAAAATACAAAGAATTTTGCAAAATGAAAATAAATGAAAACTTTTTGCTTTGATCTAAATATATATATTCCTTTAAAGTCAAGATTTATTATGAGCTAATTATAGTCTTCAAAGAAAGCCTGTTTAATTTGTGTTTCTAGCTGCTTACATCTGAGATAACATAGTGATATAAGAAGTATCAAGGAGATACAAAAATACCTAAAGGATAACTTGCAGTAAAAGGTAGCTTCAAAGTCTCAATTAAGTAACCACATTTGCCCAAAGTCCAAAATGTTATCACTATTATGTATTAGAAATATAAATGGAATTCAAGGAGAGATTAATATGGTTTATATTCACAGTAGCATAAATATATTTTCTACTGCATTATAAATATCAATGAAGAAGCACCATATTTAAAATAAAATCTATAATAAATATGATTGGAAGGCACGTTAACATCTTATTAATTACTTAATTTAGGTCAAGCCAAGAATAAGTTGTCAAATACTGACTATATAAGTATAGATTTTAGATGATGGAAGAGAAATGTAAGGAATAATTTAGGAAGAAAAGCTATTTACAGAGATGTCATTTAGACAAAAATACAGTTAGTAAACATATGTACAGGCAATGATTGTTTTTGTGATTCTAAAGACAAAATTATTTCTAAATTTCCTGCATTTGTAAAATGTGTTCTAGACAGAGGATAGTGTTGAGAGATATTTTAAATAATTAAATAGTGAGTTTTGGTAATTAATTGAAAATTGGGTTTAGGAGGAAGAAGTCAAGGATGACTCCCAAGTTTCAAACTTGAGCTATTGCAATGATGCCATTCTTTTCATCTGAGATGGGAAATACAGAAAAAAATGAGTAAATGGAGAGATGATTGATTATGAGATTGATTTTGAACACATTGAGTGTGAGATGTCTTTGAAATATCCACACTGAGATCCACATCAAGACAGTAGTTTATTTACATAAGAAATGCAGGGTTGTCCAGTGATCTACTAAATCAAGATGAGAAAGTCTCCAGAGTGGCAAACTTTTACTTTCTTTGGAAGGCAAGAGAATTCACCTTAGAAGGATAAGAAAAGGTGAAAGAGGAATTGGAGCTTAAAAGAGAGCTGAAGCAGTTTGAAGTTTATATTCTTCAAAAGCGTGGGAAAAAAGTGCACCAGAAAACAAAAAGACTGATAGATTTCAAAGCTTATTTGAGGTTGTTGATAGTGAATTTGCAGTGGTCTAGATGTGCCTCTTTGCAAAATTTTCTTCAGCAATAATTGGCAATTCAAAAGCAAGAACACAGGAAACAGCAGGGATTTTGCCAATAGGTTTATATTAGTCTGTTCTTATGCTGCTAATAAAGACATATAAATTTTAGTCTGTTCTTATGCTGCTAATAAAGACATATAATATAAATTACATGCGACTGGGTAATCTAGAAATGAAAGAGGTTTAATTGACTCACAGTTCCACATGGCTGGGGAGACCTCACAGTCATGGCAGAAGGCAAATGAGGAGCAAAGCAACATCTTACATGACGGCAAGAAAGAGGAACATGTGCAAGGGAACTCCCATTAAAAAAAACCATTGGATCTCGAGAGACTTATTCACTACCATGAGAACAGCATAGGGGAACATGGTCCCTATGATTCCAGTATCTGGACCTGGCACCACCCTTGACATCTGGAATGTAATAATACAATTCAAGGTGAGATTTGTGGGGAACACAGCCATGTCATATCAAGATGTATAAAGCGAAGAAATATTAAAGTATTAAAAAGAGTATTATTGATACAGTGGATGATAAAATCTCTGCTGCTAAAGGAGAGAAAATACAGAGAGTTGTTTTACTATGAAATAATAGAGGTATTATTAGAGAAGACATCTTTTTAAATCTATTAATGATCATGGTACAGGGATTGAATGGTGTGTTGGAAGAAGAGTAGGTTGTGGTAAAAGGTTTACATGCTTGAATTGGTGATTTGGAAACAACAAAGAATTAGGCAGTTCTCCAGGGCAGACAGACCTGCTAGGGCTGCACAGGAATCTGATGTCTTGGTCTGAATTAAAAGGATGGAGACTTGTTAGAATTGCTGTAGATAAGGTAGATAAATAAAATCAATAGAGTGTATTATTATCCAAGAAGAAAGTAATATCTTCTATTACTTAATCATTGAGTTTCTTATGCCATATACATGGCCCAAACTTACTTAAAAACATATTTGTAAATATACTTCATTTAAAAATCTAACAGTAACAGCATTTATTTTGGTACTTACAATTGAGGATGGGAATGAAGTAGTATTTAAAAATAAATGAAATAAAGTGTAATAAAGAAAGGTAAGTAACCTCTAACAACAAAGAAACAAAAAATATTAGAATCATTTTGAATCTACCTAAATGTGATAGAGATTATGAAATTGTTAAATTGTACATATACATAACAATTTGAAATAAATGTTTATGTGAATATACCTGAATACCAATGATGTAATGCACAAATAGGTTAACTCTATACATTCTTTTCAGCATTGTCTTCTTAGTAGATTACTGTCTCAGATCCATGTCTGAGTTTAACAACCCCAGAAAAGAAAAAAAAAAAAACAGGTTTCAGATAATGGTGAATTTTTGGCAAAGGGAGAAAGGATTATAATAGTTTTGGCTAAATGTATGTGAACCTAAAAGTTAAAAGAAACAAAATGCAAAGAAAATGAAACTAAATAATTGGTATAAAAAGATCTCATGAATTGAAATGAGATTTGCTTTGAGGTTCTGAATCATGCATGCAAAGCTTTCTATGAAAGCTTGAAATATTAATAAAATAGACCATATTTTTACTTATGAAAAAGTCTATTTTCCTTTCTAATGCCATTTGGATAATTATGAAAAGGACAGAGTAATTTTCATATACCCCTTTGAATTGTAAGACTTTGATATTAGAACAAAAATTTGGTTTTGGAAACAAATCATACATTTTAATTTTCCCTCTCTTATAGAGAAGGTAAAGGCAATGGGTTAAAGAGAAACTCAGATAAAGAAAAAGAAATTGATTTATAATCCCCTACATATATATTGAGAAGTGAGCTCTCATTTTCATTAAATAAAAATATTTCATTCCAAGCAGCCTTATTCTTTATTCTAGAAAAGTGCAGATGAATCAACTTTAATAGATTCCCTGGCCACCAAAAAGAATCCTTAATCACAGAGAGTGGAGACATTCTTCTTTTCATATTACTCCATTCCAATTCTCCAAATCCTTTTCATATACACATATACACACCTGGGGAGGCATGTGTATACACAGATAAATGCACATAACCACTCATGAGACAGAGGCTCAGAAAAAGGAATTAGGAAACTAAAAAGATTCCTAATTTTCTGAACATAAAATAAAATGTGTTAAATGCCCACCTTGTCATTTGATGAAATTGCTTTCATTAGTAAAATCTTCACTTAAGGTATCTTCCATCTCAAAATGTTAACTTTTAAGTATGTATCACATGCACAAATTTATTTAAAACCACTTACCAATCACTCTAATCAGAAAACACATTTTCTAGTGAGATTTAAACTGTTTTACACTTGGTGTGTATCTGCACCTGTCACAGGTTGGGATGTTTGCTGTAGATATACTATGATGCCTTTGTACTCTCCCGAATGATTGTTATTGGAACTTAGAAAGATATTCTGTATGAATAGAAGCATTAAATTTCTAAAAACAAAACATGCCATAAATACTGCAGAATATTTTTTTCCTGATGTTCCTGAGGGAACTAACATTTTTAGAAAATTGTTTTTACAAAATAAGCTTTAACAAATTTTCTGCTAATTGAATTGTTGCAATGTTCCTACTCAACTTCTCTTATATAATCAGAATCCTCCCTGTCTATACCAGTCTTCATTTCATTTTCTTCCTTCAAATGTGTAATATATTAAGAACATAGAACATAAAACTTTCTGCTAAAATTTGAGCATTTTGTGAAAGCCATTAGAATTTATTTGGTCTTCATTTGGATCCTCTTTATGACATCTCGGCAAGTGGTTTCCTTGCTTCTGGTTGATTCAGTTCCTGCTAATAATCTTCTTTCAACAACTCTAATAATTAAGAAACAAAGTATCACCTACACCAAAGTCTAACTTTTAAAAGCATCCATTATTTGGTGCCAGCTTTGTATTCTAAAGCCATACAGAGTAGATTCAGCTCCCCATCCTCAAAACCAATCTGTCTCATCCTTTGTAAGTGTATTAGCCTGTTCTCATACTGCTATGAAGAAATACCCAACACTGGGTAATTTGTAAAAAAAAAAAAGGTTTAATTGACTTGCAGTTTCTCATAGCTGGGGAAGCCTCAGGAAACTTACAATTATGGTGGAAGGGGCCTCTTCACAGGGCATTAGGAGAAAGAATGAGTGCCAGAAGGGAAATGCTGCGTGCTTATAAGACCATCAGATCTATTGAGAGACTAACTCATTATCATGAGAATAGCATGGGGGAAACTGCTCACATAATCCCATTACTTTCACCTGGTTCTGATTTGACACATGGGGATTATTACAATTCAAGGTAAGATTTGGGAGGGGACAGAGACAAACCTTATCATTCTGCCCTGGCCCTTCTCAAATCTCATGTCTTTACTTTTGAAAACAATCATGCTTTTCTAATAGTCCCTCAAATTCTTAACTCATTCCAGCATTAACTCAAACTCCAAGACCAAAATCTCATCCAAGACAAAGCAAATCCCTTGTACCTATGAGCCTGTAAAATCAAAAGCAAGTTAGTTACTTCCTAGATAAAATAGGGTTATAGGCATTGGGTAAATACACCAGTATCAAATGGGAAAAATTGGCCACAACAAAGGGGCTGCAGTGCCGTACCTGCCCACTTTCCTATGGTGCCTGCATATCATGCAGAATCACCTGTAAACCAGGCTCTAGCCTTGTCTTCTGTCAACTAATCATAGGGAACTCCCAATGAGGCCATTGGTGCAGGATTGGGAAAAGAAGGTATGTTGGCAGGAGTGGAAACCATGGGCATTTGAGCCACTTAGTCTTGTAACTTACTTGTGCCTTCAGGACCTCCTAAAGCCTAATAACATACATACCACTTCCATTTGATGATGAAATGCTGTTTTGCCTGCCCAACTTTATGCTGAGATGGGTCAGAAAGCCCAGTTCATGATAGGCAGTTCAGGTTGCATGATGACTTGATGACCCATAGTCAAATGTTCAGTTTCTACCAAAGCCCAGTAATAGGCCATCTCTCAGAAGGAGAGTAGTTATGTGCAGAAGATGGCAGGGACTTGCTCCAAAATCTTAGAGTCCTTTGCTGTGATTCACCTATGGGGGCCTGCCAAAGTCTCCAAGCAGCATCCTATTTGCCACTGACACTTTAAGTGCCATTGGATATGCTGGGTCATGTGACCCAAGTGGCAGAGCAGCTTGCACAGCAGCCTGAATCTCTTGCAGAGCCTTCTCCTGTTCTGAACCCCACACAAAACTGGCAATGAATAAAAGGACCAGAGTAACACACCCAAATATGGAATGTGTTGCCTCCAAAATCCAAATAGGCCCACTGGGCATTTTAACTGTTTCTTGGTTGTAGAGGGGACCAAATGCAGCAACTTATTCTCCACCTTAGAATGAATATTTTAACAGGCCCCACACCACTGGACCCCTAGAAATTTTACTGAGGTAGAAGGTTCCTGAATTTTAGTCAGATTTATTTCCCATCCCCTAGCATGCAAATGTCTCACCAATAAGTGCAGTATGTTTACTATTTCTCCCTCACTGGATCCAATCAGCATAATGTAATAAATCAAATAAGCCTGTGTGATATCTTATGGAAGGAAAAAGCAATCACAATCTCTGCCAACAACATTATGACACAAAGCCAGAGAATGGACATATCCCTGAGGGAGGACAGTGAAGGTATATTGCTGCCCTTGCCAGCTGAAGACAAATTACTTCTGGTGGGCATTATGGATAGTAATGGAGAAAGACATTTGCCAGATCAATGACTGCATATCAGGTACCAGGAGAGGTGTTAATTTGCTCAAGCAACAAAACCACATCTGGTACAACAACTACAATTGGAGTCACTACTTGGTTATGTTTTTGATAACCCACTGTAATTCTTCAAGATCTGTTTTGCTTCTGCACAGGGTAAATAGGAGAGTTGAGTTGAACAGGGATGTGGTGGGAATCACCAACCCCCGAGACCTTCAAGTCCTTGATGGTGATGCTAATCTCTGCAATCCCTTCAGGGATGTAATATTGTTTTTTATTTACTATATTTCTAGGTAGAGGCAGCTTTCATGGCTTCCATTTAGCCTTTCAACCATAATATCAGGGAGCCAATGTGGGGATTCTGCCACCTGCTAAGTATGTGTATGCAAATTATGCATTCTGGCACTGGGGAAATGACCATAGAATGAATTTGGGGACTCACTGGAGCCACTGTAAGTCGTACCTGACCTAAAACTCCATTAATTAACTGACCTCCATAAGGTCCTACTTTAACCTGAGGACCACAGTGATGTTTTAGGTCCCATGGAATCAACATATGCTCAGAGCCAGTGTCCAGTAATCCATGAAATGTCTGATCATTCACCTTTCCCCAATGCACAGTTACCCTACTGATGTGTTTTGGCTGTGTTCTCACCCAAATCTCATCATGAATTGTAGTTCCTATAATTCCCACATGTCATGGTAAGGACCTGAGGCCTCCTTAGTCATGTGGAACTTTAAATCCAGTTGAGCCTCTTTTTGTTCTCAGTTTTGGGTAGGTCTTTATCAGCAGCATGAAAATGAAATAGTACAAATGGTAATAAAAAATCGCCACAAAAAAGTCTAGGGCCAGACAAAGTCACAGATAAATCCTATTAGGCATTCAAAGAAGAATTGGTGCCAATCTTATTGACACTATTCCAAAAGGAAGAGAAAGAAGAGATCTTCCCTAAGTCATTTTATGGAAACAGTATCACCTTAATACCAAAACCAGTAAGAGACATAACAAAAACAAAAGTACAGACCAGTGTCTTTGGTGAATAGATGCCAAAATCCTTAGCAAAATGCTAGCTAACCAAAACCAACAGTATATCAAAAAGATAATCCATCACAATCAAGTGAGTTTCATACCAGGAATGTAGGGATGGTTTAACATCCACAAATCAATAAATGTGACACACCTCATAAACATAATTAAAAACAAAAATTATACAATCATTTCAAGAGATGTAGAAAAAGCCTTTTAAATATTCCAACATATTTCACTGATTAGAACCCTAGAAAAATTGGCACAGAAGGAATAAACCTTATTATGTTAAAAGCCATCTATAACAAACACACAGCCAAAATAATACTGAAAGGGAAAAAATTAAAAGCATTCTCCCTGAGCAATGGAACAAGACAAAGTGGCCCCCTTTTACCACTTATATTCAACACAGTACTGGAAATCCTACACAGAGAAATCAGACAAGATAAATAAATAAAGAGCATCCAAACTGGTAAAGATGAAGTCACACTGTCACTGCTTGCTGATAATAAAATTGATACCTAGGAAACCCTAAATACTCATTCAAAAAGCTCCAAGAACTGGTAAATGAATTCAGCAAAGTTTCAGGATACAAAATTAATGTACACAAATCAGTAGCTCTGCTACATACCAACAATAACCAAGCTGAGAATGAAATAAAAAACTCAACCCCTTTCACACTATCAGCAAAAAATTAAAAAAAGTAAAATGCTTAGAAATATACCTAGCCAAGGACATGAAAGACGTCTAAAAGGAAAACTAAAGAACACTGCTGAAAGAAATCATAGATGACACATATAACTGGACACATATCCATACTAATGGATAGATAAGTAGAATCAACAATATGAAAATGACCTAAAAGACCACCATCATTCTTCACAGAACTAGAAAAAACAATCCTACAATTCATGTTAAACCAAAAAGAGCCCACATAGCCAGAGCAATACTAAGAAAAAAGAACAAATCTGGAGGCATCACATAACCCAAATGCAAACTATAATAAATATGAGGCCATAGTGACCAAACCAGCATGCTACTGGTATAAAAGTGGGCACATAGACCAATGGAACAGAATATAGACCACAGAAATAAAGCCAAATACTTACAGCCAACTGATCTTTGACAAAGCAAACAAAAATGTAAAGTGAGGAAAGGGCATTTTATTCAACAAATAGTGCTTAGATAATTGGCCCACCACATGTAGAAGAATCTAGAATCTAGATCCAGAAACTGGATCTCTCACCTTACATAAAAATCAACTCAAGATGGATCAAAGGCTTAAATCTAAGATCTGAAACTGTAAAAACTATAACACTGAAAAAACCCTTCTCGACATTGTCTTAGGCAATGACTTCATTACCAAGACCCCAAAAGCAAATGCAGCAAAACAAAGATAGATAGATGGAACTTAATTAAACTAAAAAGCCTCTGCACAGCAAAAGAAACAATCAGCAGAGTAAATAGGCAACCCATAGAGTGGGGAAAAAATATTTTCAATCTATGCATCCAACAAAGGACCAATATCCAGAATCTACAAGAAACTCAAGTAAATTAGAAAAATAAAAGCAAACAACCTCATCAAAAAGTGGGCTAAGGACATAAATAGGCAATTCTCAAAAGAAGATACACACCTGGCTAACAAGCATATGGAAAAATGCTCAACATCACTGATTATTAGGGAAATGCAGATCAAAACCACAATGCAATACTGCCTCACTCCTGCAAGAATGTCCATAATCAAAACATCAAAAAATAATAGATGTTGGTATGGATGTGGTGAAAAAGGACACTTTTACACTGCTGGTGGGAATGTAAACTAGTATAATCACTATGGAGAAGTGTGGAGATTCCTTAAAGAACTAAAAGTAGATCTACCATTTGATCCAGTATCCCTATACTTGGGCAACCATGTTTATAGCAGCATCATTTGCAATTGCAAAATTATGGAACCAGCCCAAATGCTTATCAATCAATGATAATATAATCAATAATAATCATGGAATAATATTTTGTGGTAAAAAGGAATAAAATAATGTCATTCACAGCAACCTGGATGGAATTGGAGACTATTATTCCAAATGAAGTAACTCCGAAATAGAAAACTAAACATTGTATGTTCTCACTCATATGTGGGAGCTAACCTATGAAGACACAAAGGCATAATAATAATACATTTTTTGGACTGCGGGGACTTGAGGAAAAGGGTGGGTGGCAAGGTATAAAATACTGCACATTGAGTAGAATGTACACTACTCGGGTGGTAGGTGCACCAAAATCTCAGAAATCACCACTGAAGAACTTATTCCTATCACCAAATACCACCTGTTCCCCTAAAACCTGCGGGAATAAAATTAGAAATAGAAATAAATAAAAAAGAGGATATATGGCAATTTTGTTTTGAATCTTTAAATTTTAAAACATGACAGTAAAATTTAAAGCAAAAAGATGACTTGAATACATTAATACATTTCCATGAGTAAGAAAAAAATTTTATTTAGAATTTTTAATACCAAAAAAAAAAAAAAAAAAGAAGACAGAGAGAAATGCAAGTGCCATTTTTGGTACAGAGTTAAACTCTAAAATTAGTCTATTCTTGCATGGTAATTTATCTGTCTCTATTTGCTGTCACAGTGTCTCTGCATCTCTCTTTGTTCCTCACTCCCGCTCTCTCACCATATAGAAGTACACATGCATATTCGTGTACATATTATACTTTGGATTTTATATTTATATATATGTTATAAAAATAAAATCTATGTTTTGACTCCAGTAACCCTTCATACAATCTACTTTTTAAAAAACTCTGTTTTAGCTGAGATATAATATTTATTTCATATTATTTTGTCAAATCCTTAGACATCTGACTAAATTTTACACATACACGCACTTGTAATGTTCTCAAAGCACTTTTATTTGGTGTATCAAAACCTATGAGATTTACCTAATAGATATTTCAAATGATAATAGATAATAAAGTATAACAAACGTCATGAGCTATGAGTTTTCATTCTGAAACTTCTAACACAATAAACTACTGAACATCCATTTTACCTTTAAAAAAGGTTTTACCGAGAGAGATCCAAGATGGCTGATCACTAGCAGCTCGGGATTGTAGCTCCCAATGAAAGCGCAGAGATTGAGAGGACGCCACACTTTCAGATCAATTTTTGCTGCTCACGCACCAGGTGATTCCCAGCAGAGGAGACCCACGGGTTGCCAGTGTGACTCTTGTGACCGGCGAGGCGGTTTTGCAGCTGCCTTGGTGCAGCGGTTCTTGGTGCAGAGTCAGAAAAGCACCATCAATCTTAACACCACTGTTTTGGCCGGCGCAGTGGGTTGCTCAGATTTTAGCGCCAGGAATCAACAAGTTGGAAGTCCATTCAGAAACCCAACTATAAAGACGGTAATTATAAAGACCACAGATGGATAAATCTATAACGAAGGGAAGAAACCAGCCTAAAAAGGCTGAGAATACCCAAAATCAGAACGCCTCTCCCTCTACAGGGGATCACAGTTCCTCATCAGCAATGGAACAAGGCCTGATGGAGAAAGACTGTGTTCCATTATCAGAAGCAAGCTTTAAAAAGTGGATGAAAAGAAACTTCTGGGAATTAAAAGAACTTGTTCTAACCCAATGCAAAGAAACTAAGAACTTTGAAGAAAGGTTTGATGAAATGTTAACAATAATACACAATTTAGAGAGGAATATAAGTGAATTAATGAAGCTGAAAAACACAACACGCGAACTTCGCGAAGTATGCACAAGTTTTAACAGCCAAATTGATCAAGCAGAAGAAAGGATATCAGAGGTCGAAGACCAACTTAATGAAATAAAACGTGAAGACAAGATTAGAGAAAAAAGGATAAAGAGAAATGAGCAAAGTCTCCAAGAAATATGGGACTATGTGAAAAGACCTAATCTACGTTTGATAGGTGTACCTGAATGTGACGAAAAGAATCAATCCAAGCTGGAAAATACGCTTCAGGGTATTATTCAGGAAAACTTTCCCAACCTAGCAAGGCAGGACAATATTCAACTCCACGTAATACAGAGAACACCACAAAGATATTCCTCAAGAAGACCAACCTCAAGGCACATAATCACCAGATTCACCAGGGTTGAAATGAAGGAGAAAATACTGAGGGCAGCCAGAGAGAAAGGTCAGGTTACCCATAAAGGGAGGCCTATCAGACTCACGGCAGATGTCTCAGCAGAAACCCTACAAGCCAGAAGAGAGTGGGGGCCAATATTCAACATCCTTAAAGAAAAAAACTTTCAACCCAGAATTTTACATCCAGCCAAACTAAGTTTCATAAGCGAAGGAAAAATAAAATCTTTTGTGAACAAGCAAGCACTCAGAGATTTCATCGCCACCAGGCCTGCTTTACAAGAGCTTCTGAAAGAACCACTACAAATAGAAAGGAACAACCAGTATAAGCCTTTCTAAAAAATACCAAAAAATAAAGAACATCAACATAATTAAGAACTTGTATCAACTAATGGGCAAAACAGCCAGCTAACATTAAATGGCAATATCAAACTCACATATATTATTATTATTCTAAATTTAAATCGACTAAATCCCCCAATCCAAAGTCACAGACAGGCAAAAAAAGCCAAGACCCATCTCACATGCAAGGATACACAAAGACTCAAAACAAAGGGATGGAGAAAATTTTACCCACCAAATGGAGAG
This sequence comes from Sapajus apella, assembly GCF_009761245.1. Taxonomy (NCBI): domain Eukaryota; kingdom Metazoa; phylum Chordata; class Mammalia; order Primates; family Cebidae; genus Sapajus; species Sapajus apella. The sequence goes on along the minus strand of NW_022436946.1, from coordinate 9,043,825 downwards.
CAAAAATAATAAATAAATAGAAAGCAGGAGTTGCAATTTTTGCTGATAAAATAGACTTTAAAGCAACAAAAATCAAAAGAAGCAAAGAAGGATATTACATAATGATAAAAGATCAATGTAACAAGAAGAGCTAAAGATCCTAGATATATACGCACCCAATACAGGAATACCCAAATATATAAGACTTATAAAGAGACTTAGACTCCCACACAATAATAGTGGAAGACTTCAACATCAATATCAGACAGATCAATGAGACAGAAATTTGACATCAATACCCAGGATTTGAACTCAGATCGGGAGCAAGTAGACTTAATTAACATTTATAGAACCCTCCACTTTAAATATATAAAATATACACTCTTATCAGTACCACAGTACACCTATTTACAGGTTTCAGTGAAATATTGGTTGGCTGCTTGTTAGTTATTTTCTTCGCTCATTTTTTTTTCCATGTCTCTATTATTAAATACAATTACAGGCATACCCATTTTTAGACTGCATTCTAGCCCAGGCAATAAAGCAACACCCCAGTTCTCTCTCCCTCTTCCTCTTCCTCATTTTTCCTCTCCTTCATTTTTTTTTTTAATTCTTTTTCTTTCTCTTTCTTCTTAAAAAAAAAAAAAAGGTTTTACCTTTAAAAAAGGTTTCCCCTTTTTTACTCGACATGTAATAATTGTAAAATTATATCTTTTTAACAAACTTGACCAGCTGAGTGTACCAACATTTCAAACGGTTTCAGAAAAATTTATCTTATTCCAGATTACTAGTCCAAATAGAAACAAACTTTTATTTTCTGTTTCATGTGGAAAATTTTCAAACCAAACATCAGTTTTAATCATAATTTCAACTTTTATATTTATTTGTGACTACAGGGAATAACTGTCTGTATACAAATCATCTAAAGCAAAAAAGTCAACAAATGGCTGACAACTACCTTAAATTCAAAGCAGTAGAGACTTTCCAATAAAGTATTATAAAATAAAAACTGGTTTTCACAATAAATTGAACAGATAAATACCTAAAATAGTCATTTCCTTTCAATGTATAATATTTTAAGTTAGTAAGATGAAGTTGAAAATAACATATTTAAATATGAAAACTTTTGCTTCTAAATGCTGAATTTCAAACAATTATGACAAGAATGAGAAATTATCAAAAGCTTTTTGCTAGTCAAGAGTTACCTGATAGATGCCTAAATTGGGTATTTGCTGAAAGCAAAACTGCCTTACAATGGAGTTTTATTTGCTCAATTACATTTAGTTTATGTGCCTGCTACCTAATGATACTTGTTTAGCACAAAGATTTTCTAGGCCTAAATTTTTAAAACAATTTTAAAAATCTTTTGAAATTTATATATTTACTACCATGTTGATTTTTATTTGTATGCTTTTTTTTTCTATTATAATTAATGACATTCCTCTGATGTATTTGGGACAGCATGTTACCCTTAGAAATATGCATTTACATCTCATAATGTCCTTGAGTTCCAGACTTTATGTGGAGTCCTATTTTTTTATCTTTCCTCATTCTAGGCATACGTTAGTTTGTATGGTATTTATGTTTGTTTACCTTGAAATTGAATACAATTGGTGCTAAATTAATGAAAGAAAATGTCACTTGCACTTTCTTTGAAAGCAGAAAATAATGTATTCCACTGAACAGCTGGGTAACTTTGATGCTTTATGCAAATTTGTTCAAAAGTAACAAAAGTAGAGAAAATGTGAGTGTATAAGACTATTTCAAAGTGCAAATAAATGCAAATTGTCTACCCATTAAAAATGTGTGCATATGCTTATTTTTAAACATTTATTGTACAATCTTTAACATAAAACATGATTTTTTTGTTTTTGCTGCATAACTGTAGGAAATCCAACTATGATATGTAATATACTCATTTGCAAACAGAATAAAAACATGAGATACATAATTTGAATACAAAAAATACAGAGCAATATGTGATAAGAAGAAAGACCCATCAGATCTAGGTGTTCCACATAATGTTTTAATCTTTCAAAAAACAGAAACAGCATTTTATTTTCCATTTTAGTATTTAATACTTTTACCAGCAAGAGTATCTCTTTCCAAATGAAAATAATTTTGAAAGTTCCATTAATAAGTATAAATTTAATTTGTGAAATAAGTATTAAATTTATATACCCTTCATGTCTTACATATCATCTTTTTAATTTTATACATATGAAAATAATGCAAGGATAATTTATTTCAAATAACTTTTTAAACTGAAATCTCTAATTGATATTCAGTACTGATATTCTATATTACCTGTTTTTGAGTGATGTGGTATGTACATATCACAACTGGGCAGCCTACATAGGGTAATCTATATCATAACTGGAGTATGCATTTTTATTGATTTAGGACTTAAAGTTTTCTATATTGAGTTTTCTTGGAGTAGATGTTTATAAAAGCTAAAATATTGCCTTGAAAACATTAAAAGTCATAATATTCCTTCAATATATAGCATTTCTACCATTACATATTGAAATTCTTGGTAAATATTAATGTGAGATCAGATGAACTAAGCAGAGAGTAGATACAATTAATATTGTGTATATTATTCATTTCCCAACAGCAGACACTACCATCCCATATAACAATTTTTGTTTTACTTAATTTGAAATAATCATTGTATTTTTTAAAAAACATTGTTTTATAAACTGCATGAATTTGCTTGTTCTATTCTTTTTTATTATCAAATGATGTACATTTCATGTGACCAAATATGTAACCCTTGCTTCTAGTAATTACATGTGAATTACTTAACCATTTGGAACATGGTTTAAATATTTAGGAAGTAGGATATCATACCAACTAAACAATAAAAAGGAAATACTTAAGAAACACACCAAAACATCAAATCATGTCACCCATGAACTGTAACTGTGATTTGATATAAAATTTCTATTTCATTTGCACACAAAAGAGTAGCTCACCAAATAAATACAAATATCCTAGATTAAATGTTCTTTTGTCTGTGATGCTTTTCCCAAACTGAGTTTACCAATCCAATCTTTGTTTCTTAAAACTTTAACTGTGGCCCTGGTGTTGTAATTTGTCTGTTTACAGATTTGTCTGTGTCTCTGAATAGTGAGCTCTTTCAGCACAGAGGCCAGAAACAAAGTATCAGAGACCAGGGATCATGCTTAATTTGCTTTTATTAATTCAATATTTCCTGCCAAAATGATCTTTCAAAAACACAAATCTAATGATTTTATCCTTCTGCTTTAAATACACTAGTGATTTTCCATAACACTACAGGGACTTAGGATAGCATGAAGACTTAATTATCTGGTTCATTTTAATTTTTTATCCTATCTGACATTTGTCTTTTGACTTAAGTATTAATATTTAATGAAGCGACTTATATATTTGAATATAAATCTACCATCTTATTTGTTTTGTATTTATTCATTTTGTTGTAATTTTTCTTCTTTGTTGTCTTATTTTGAATTAAGAATTTTTAATTATTTCGTTTCTCTCTCTATTAGCTGGTTAACCTCATCCCCACACCTTTGCACACAGTAATCACTAACTTTACGGAACTAGCATTAGCACATCAAACTCTCATGCTGTTTCACAATTTCACACACTATGCCTGAGATTCAGTCTTCAAAGTATCCTTAAACTTTACATGATACAAGAAGCTCTTCACTGCACAAGGTTTGCTCAATATGAAGGAAACACTATAGTCTCTCTCATTTCTACCCTTCATATTTGCTCCTTTCCTTAAAGGTCATAACTGTCTGAGAGTTTAATGACACTTCCAGTTCTTTTACATATTGTAAATTAAAAAAAATAAAATTGGGGAGGTATTTATGTATTTTGTTATAAAATTTTCCTGTTAAGTCTCTGGTAAATATTGTCTATCTATTTTTGTATTTAACTTTTCTTTAATGTATATTTTATAGTATAAAAGTTTTCTTAAGGGTAAATTACATATTTTTTTCTTTGTTGTTATTAAAAATACCCTACCAATTTAGGTAGGCCCATTTTACCCCACATTTCTTCTAACGGCTGACTATATATTCTCCTGCTATATTCATACGTAACATTGTTTCACATTCACAATTTTAAAATGTATTTTACATATGAGAAAAATATGAATTTTGGGGAAGCAGGGGCAGAATATTATAAACAAAATATTTGTGTCCTCCCAAATTTCATGTGTTGAAATAATAACCCCCAGTGTCATGGTATTAGGAGGTGAGTTACTTGGTTGGTGACTAAGTTATGAGGATGCAGCCCTCATGTATGGAGTCAATATCTTTAAAAAAGAGATTCCAGAGACCTTCATCATCCATTCTGCTGTGTGAGGACACAGCAAAAAGGTAGCTGTCTATGATCCAGGGTACAGGTCCCTACTAGACACTGAGTCTGTCAGTGTCTTGATCTTGTACTCCTCAGCCTTCTGAGCTGTGAGAAATAAATGTTTGTTTTTTAAGCCACCTAGTTTATAGTATTTTGTTATAACAGCCTGAACAGGCTAAGGGAGTATCCTATGAGTTTTGTTACTCTCTTCAATATCATGGAAGATAACAATAAACTAAGGTACTATGTCATTCGCTGAGAGTCTATAAGCTTCTAAGTGATGAGTCCAGGCAGTCTGACTTAGAACCCAAGCTCTTAAACATATATTAACTTAAGGAGATAGAGAAATAAAGTTCTTAAGGAAGGACTAAACACATACAGCTCTTTAGATGTGTGTTAGTAGAAAAATAATGCCCAACAAACAATAAAATCCAAGAATATTTGAGCCAAATACAGAATGGAGAAACAGAATTGATATTACACATAATGAGAAAAAAAGTAATTTACAAGAATTTTATTGAAATTTTGGAAGTGCAAGAGACCCTGTTGACTATTTACTTAATATTGCCTTGTCTCAGATGAGACATCGGGCTGTGGGCTTTTGAGTTAATGCTGAAATGAGTTAAGACTTTAGGGCACTGTTGGGAAGGCATTTTTTTCTTAGAAAAAAAATCTTATAATTTATTCATGTTAACTATTCCTCTCTTAAGTTCAGGTACAAATCTTGAACAGTTTAAATCTCATTTTTCTTACAAGCAGGTGGCTTAGGAGTGGCGATACCAACCCGTCATCTGCAAATGAGATATGAGAAAGTTTGCTAGATGATTCTAGAAAATATTTTCTTTCCCTCATAAAAAGACACAGAGAAAGATGAATTCACTTCATCCTCTGGACAGCCTAATGTCTGCATGAATCCCTAGAACTGCAGAACCAATCCCTGAGAGTGAATTGAAAGTTCAAGTAAAGATGCCAGAGGGAGAAATGAAAAGAACCTGAATCTTTCATGATATTGTTGAGCTTCTGAATTAACAACCACAAAGCCAAGTCTGCCTCTACACTTCCTGTTAAATATCATAAATCCTTATTGATTAAGCCACTGGAGTTGTTTTTAGAATTTGTAAGCAAAATTATTCTAACTGAAATAGATATTGAAAAGTCCCTGTAGGATAAAAATAGAAATTAGAAATTAGTATGTATGTTATGGAAATGCAGTTATTAAACATTTTTACATTCTCCTTAGTATTCAATAGTCACACTTTTATTGTAACAAAAATAAAATTATTAGAAAAAAAGCTTTCAGTATCAATGGTGAACTAAGTTTTTCTCAGCAAACATTTTCTCAGAAAACATTATTTTCCTTGAGGGATTTATATGTTACAATTATAAATTTCCTATAAATAATGTTTTTCATAAATGTTACTTCAGTAGTTTATAATAAAATACAAATCAAATAAAATCCTATATGATAACATTGTTTTCAGAAAAAATATATGAAACATATTATTGATCTCTTACTTGAAATTTGATGGGTAAACCTACTGTTTACAAGAATAGATGTAATAGAAAATTAAAAATTTTTCCACTTTAATTTTCTTCAATTCATATAGAAAGGTTTTAATTTGCAAACATAAACTTAAACTAACATAGGATTACTTTTTATCCCTCTATAAATAATACTTTCTGAGATTTTTATTAATTGACAAAATTACTTGTATCTTTCCATATATAGACATTTATAGATGTCAAATATGGCAATTATATAAGTACTCAAAGACTGTAATTTTGAAAACTGTCTCATTCCAGGTGGCTTATATAGTTTAGCTCTCATTTTAGTCAATATCATAATGTATTGAGAGACCAAAAATAATAAAGGCAAAGAAAATCGAGTGAACACAATGGCTGGAATGGATGCACAATGATAGTATTGATAAAGAAAATGAGTCAATTTTTTTCAACAATTACAGTAGACAACATAACAGTCATAATTGAATGAACATCACACAGTAAATGAAAAGCAGCTATGGACTATTTCAGTTTTGATTCTAGGAAGAATGAGTAATAATGTTCTCAGAAGTTAATGGGGCATTCACTGACTCATGAAAGTTTAGCAAGTAGAAATGAACCATTCATTTAGCATCCAAACCACTCTGAAGTGGTACTTGTGGATAAATAGAATCATCCATCCATGGGGCTCAAATAAGATTTAATATTGACTTTAGTATATGCTATCAAAAATCATCCAGGTGAATCATGGCCTATTACTTCTCAAATGAAGGAAAACTTCAAAAGTCTTAACAGAAGGAGTTGGCAAAGCAAACATCTGAATTGTAGCTCACACACTTGAAGACTGTCAGATATGAAGGCATAGAAAATTATTTTAAAAGTGTAACTATGAACCTGTACTATTTGCTTGGGAAGTTAAGTTTATCAACACTCTACCTATCTTCCCCATTTTTCTGTTAGATGTGCATGTGAAGTCACCCTATCTTCCTTCTTCCATCATGCACTTCTAAAAAGTATAACCTTTCTATGATTATAAGTTAATATATTTTTATAAAAATAATCTGTAATAAATAGAAAATTAGAAAGAAATTTTAAAACTACTTGGAATATCATCTAAAGGTAACATTCATAATTTTTCTTTATTTTTGTTGAGATAGACATACACACTACTTCTAAAATAATGATGTTCCTTAAAGATCTGCACAGCAAAAGAAACTATTATCAGAGTGAGCAGACAACCTATAGAATGGGAGAAAAATTTTGCAATCTATTCATCTGACAAAGGTCTAATATCCAGAGTCTATAAGGAACTTAAGCAAATTTACAAGAAAAAATACAATCACATTAAAGAGTGGGCAAAGGACAGAAACAGACACTTCTTAAAAGAAGACATACATGCAGCAAATAAACATGAAAAAAAGCTCAACATCACTGATCATTAGAGAAATGCAAATCAAAACTACAGTAAGATATCATCTCATAACAGTCAGAATGGCTATTAAAAAGTCAAAGAACAACAGAAGCTGGTGAAGTTTTGGAGAAAAAGGAGCACTTTTACACTGTTGGTGGGAGTTAAATTAATTCAACCATTGTGGAAAACAGTGTGGTGATTCCTCAAAGACCTAGATATAGAAATATCATTTGACCTAGCAATCTTATTACCAGACATACACCTAAAGAATATAAATCCTTCTGTTATAAAGTTACATGCATGATTATGTTCATTGACCCCACTATTCACAATAGCAAAGACACAGAATCAACCTAAATGCCCATCAGTGATAAACTGGATAAAGAAATTGTGGTACCCATACATCATGGAATACTATGCAGCCTTATAAAGGAATGCGATCATTTCCTTTGCAGGGATATGGATGGAATTGGAAGACACTGTCTTCAGCAAACTAATGCAGGACCAGAAAACCAAACACCACATGTTCTCACTTATAAGTGGGATCTGAATGATGATAACACATGAACACAGAGGGAAACGATACACACTGGGTTCTGACAGGGGTGTGAGGGAAGGAAGAGCATCAGGAAGAGTAGCTAATGGACATTGGGCTTAATACCTAGGTGATAGGATGTTTTGTGCAGCAAATCACCATGGCACACATTTTCCTGTTACAAACCTGTATATCCTGCACATGTACCCCTGAATTTAAAATAAAAGTTGAAGAAAAATAAAATAAAATGAAAATAAAATAGTGATGCACTTTCTATATATTTTAAATCATAACTTTAACTCACTGCATTCATCTTTCTCTAATGGCTTTTTCTAAGAAAAAAAATTATCACCACATCTTGAAATCTTGTAATGTTGAGAGACAGTAAGAGTGCTTTTTATGTAGTGATAAAGAAAAAGTTCTTACATAGCTAACAACTACACACATTGATTGTCAATTATCAAATAAACTCTCCAAAATCTTCACTCACTTTGCTTATCAAGTTTTCTAGCTTTAAAATTACAAATAATTCAGAAGACACTTTTATTTTTGCCATAAATGAGAATAATCCCATGTGGTGCATATGCATATATGTGTTTACACCTTAGCATGGGATTCTGTTAATCAGTATTTCCTCACCAAGAAAAATGATCAGAGTCCAGAGTTAATTTCTCCTAGCAGCTGAATTAGAGTGGCTTGTTTTGAAAGGGAACTCACTCACTCTTCTTGTACTGCTTGCTGGTTCACTGCACAATTTCAGGCCTCAATCTGCATAAGAATACCACCAGGGCTGCATGCCTGAAATATCGGTGGAAGAAAGTTCTGACATCAGCTACTCTCCCTACTCAAAGTGTAATTGTGAGTTAGAAAAACTGCCTCCTGCTGGGGACTGGCTCCTCACAGTCCATGTGTCTATTTTTCCAACAGCCAACAATAGCCTTTGAATGTCCCTACTGGTCACAGCTACACGAAGAAACCTACAAATCCTAAGATTCCATTTACCAAAATGTTTTATCCTGGCTGGAAATTTGCTTCTGTTTCCACCTGTGGTTCTCTATAATACAATGATCAGCCAACCAGAAACCTTAGAGCCATTGTCCATAACGCCTGCCTCTTGTTACCCATGTCTTATGATTCTATTTCCAAAATGACTTTCTCATTTCGTCTGTTGTCTCTTGATTTCTTTAAACAAACAAATAGTAAATAAATATGCTCCGATTCCATGTACAAAGGATTTGAAAAAAGATTACCTATTCAATAAATTTTATTTTATGTATAACTCCAATTTAATTCAAAAATTAGGGTGTTTTTTTTTTTCTCCTATCTTAAGCAACTGATCTGAAATCTAGGATACTTACTGAGGAAATTGGAGAAAAGAAAAAAATTGAAGAAATTTACAATATATTTGAAGAGATAAAAATAAAAGCAAGCAACACAAGAACATAACAGAATATGGTTATGATTCTGTCTGCTGGGAGGATGTGTAGATAAATATGCACTAGAGGAATCAGGAAAAACTTCAGCATAGAGGAGGACTTTTCTGAGTCATGAAGGGTAAATGAAGACAAACTATGAAACTTCATGTGAGGAAGACAATATGAACAAAGAAATATGTGTGTATTTGTGTGTGTGTGTGTGTGTGTGTGTGTGTGTGTGTGTGTGTGTGTGTGTTTCCAACATCTGTGTGCTTGGCATCATAGAAACCATAATGAATAGAGGGGAAAATCTATATTGAAGATGCATTTTTGTATAGTTAGAAGGAGGCCACATTATGGCCAGACTTTAAAATAAAACTACTGCAATATAAATTAGAGACTGAAATAAGTTTTTTGACAAAGCATCGTTTAGATAAGTAGAATTTACAGAGTATAGGAAAGAGTACTTGGTTTCCAGTAGATCAAGTATAACATGAAGGAGGCTTATACTGAAGTGATTTCTTTTTAAAATGATGTCTGGGTGAAGTGATGGGATGGGTAGATGGAAGAGCTAAAGCTAACTTTATGGTCTGCAAAAAAAAAAAAAAAAAAAAAGAAAGCCATTTGGATTGAGGTTTGTTTTGGAGAAAGGGGACTGGAGAAGAATGGAGTTACTAGTTACTTCCTTAAACAGGCTTTCTATTATCAGGCAATGAATGAGAAAAAGAATACAGAACCATATAACTATCATCAGTAGAAAGTAGACTTCACACTTGGGTTTGAAGTGGAGGTATTTATCCAAGATTTGCCTTAGATCCATTTGATTAAAATGATCATTAAAATAACCCCAACATCTCATTTTAAAACAGTAACAGCTGCTAAAATTGCTTACTATGGTTGAGACACTATGATAGGCATATTACCTTCAATTTATTATGGCAAGACGATAAATTAGGACTATTATTTATTACAATGTTATTTATGACAATGTAACAAATAAGAAAAATGTGCATGTTTTTCATCATATGAGTCTTTTCTCATGTTAATCTAGTATTAGTCTTTTCCTTGGTCTGGAAATATTCAACTATTACCCATCTTTAAACTCAAGGTCTAGTTCATATCATGCCTTCTCCAGAGTTCTTTCTGCTTCCCAAACTGAAAGTAATTACTTCCCCCAACATATACTTTTCACTTATATTCTCTTCCAACACCAAGCATGATTAGCCTTATGTTACTCTTTTTATTAATATCTATTACTGCCTAACAAATTATCCCAAACCCAGTGGCTTCAGACAATAATAATAAAATTATTATCTCTTAGTTTCTGCAGGACAGGAATTCAGGAAATGTTTTGCTGACTTATTCTGGCTCAGGACTTTTCATGAGGTTGGAATCAAGATGTCATCTGTGGCTGTCATTCTCTAAAGACTTGAGTGGAACTACAAAATCCACTCCTGGGATGATTCACCTGCATGGCTGTTGCCAAAGGGCTCGGTTCTTCACCACATGAGATTCTAAACAGGTATGTGTAGGTTTCCTCAGGATATGACATGTCCTCATGATAGGGTTCCCAAGAGCAAGTGATCTGAGAGAGAAAGACATCCACAAGGTCTTTCATGTCCTAGCTGCAGGGTCACACACAGTCATTCTACCTTATTCTACTGAAAAGAAGTGACCCATTAAGTGCAGCCTACCTTAAGGGAGGAAGAATTAGGCTCCATCTTTTAAATAAAGTGATAAAGAATTTGTGGACATATTTTGAAAGTCAAAACATTTTTTAATGTGTACTTTTCTACATTATTGATCTCAGAGAAGGAAGCCTCCTGGCTGTCTTTGTATCCCCCAGGGCAGCTTGGTATGGTGTATGTGCCTTGTATCTATTGATGCTCATGCACGTGACTTGGTTTATGTGTACATATTTTTAAATTTAAAAGTCTAAAATATTTTAATTAAATAATTTTAGCACAAAAAATATTTGAAAGTAGTTTACATTAATTCAGCTTTTGCTTGGAATATTCAATATTTTAATACAAGTCTTCCAAATACAATAGCTCAATAAATATTTTAATATAAGACTTCCAAATACAGTAGTGCATTATTGAAGAGAGTGAAAACTTTTTATCTAAATAAAAAAGACCACTGGATCACTTCTTTTTCTAAACTAAGGAAACTAAATGCATAGGAAATTTGACAGTGAAGCTGTTTCAGGGCCAAACTTCGCACATTCAATTTGAATGAACAAGCTTTGTCATTTATGGTGATGATTTTGGTCTTGGTGTTTAATAAAATATGTTTTAGTTAAATATCTTTTAAATTTGAGTCATGTTTTTAATTCTTTTGAACTGTGAACATTTGTCCTTTTTGAAGGTTCAAGAGAATTAAAAGTTTTGAAGTTCAAGAGAATTAAAAACATGACTCTACAAAACATTTCTCCTAAGCAGTTTTCAATTGACAAATTATAGAGATGAAAATAATAAACTTCCAAATGACTATTCTTATACTACCTAAATAATTAGTTTTTCATTTCATTCTAAATATAATATAGATGTACAATAATAATAGTAACTTTGTAAGTAAAAATAATGGAAGAAATATATTTTGGGTAATTAATCATAGTTTTAACATTATTTGAATATAGAAATATTTTTATATATTCTTATTCTGAGATTCATCTTTAAGTCATTGAGATAAAAACCAAGCTTCTTAAACAGCTGGGTTAAAAAACTTTTTTTTAAATAATTTTGAATTCTTCTAAGAATAATTGTCAATTTAAGATAAAATTTTATTTACCAAAGCAAAGGTTTCAGTTTCCCAATATTAAGTTTCAAGCTAGTATAATATGTAATTTCTAAACTCCAATTTCAGCCAATGTTAAAAATCAATAAAAAACTAATATATTCAAAAATATTCTTCCAGCAGGGAACAGTGGCTCATGCCTATAATCCCAGTAATCCCAACACTTTGGGAGGCCAAGGAGAAAGGATCATTTGAAGCCAGGATATGGAGACCAACCTGGGCAGCAAAGGAAGACCTCATCTCTACAAAAAAATAAAGATTAAACATTAGAAAAATTGTATATATACATGTATATGTATTATAACATATAATTTATATGTATTATATCATGATACAATAATTTATATTTTATATGTGTCTGTATATATATATATAAATTTTTCCCAATGCCCTGTGTTTTAAACCAGGTATATCATACCCTCTTGGTTATGTGGCTCTTTGGAAATGACAGATAATCAATTAAAAATGTAACCAGAGTGGTATGATTATCTGGGAATAGTCTGATTTAAATATCTATACATCACCTGTTAGTCTGAAGTCTTAAATACAGCAAAATTCACAGTAAAACCAACAGTTATAGAGTAGACATTTTCATTATTACTAAAGGTAATAAAAAGGAAAGAGATCAGGCAAAATCACAGTAACCATGGGAAAAACACAAAGAATCCAGAAGTGAACCCATCAACAAACATATACTTCTCTGGCAGAGGAACAAACCTGGAAGAAGGTAGACAATGGGACTCACTGGAGAAATAAATCCAGGAGCCTAGATGCTGTCTAAGAAAAGATGTAATCATAGAAGACACATCAAAGTAATAATGTGAGGGCTGGTGTTTTAGGAGTCCAAAATATTGCTTGCCTGAGGAAAATGGTGAAGAGGAAAATTCAACATTATTTCATCACTTCATTTATTCTTGATTGTTGTATGTCATTTTCTGAGTAATTTAAATCAAAGTATTAAGTCTAGTCTATTGCAATCCCAATGGGTGATAGAGCTGAACCATAATCTTTTCTCCATATTTCTCTAAAATGTAACAATATTTAAAAATTTATTTTTTACCTTGCCTTAAAAGCTCTGCAGTGATAGTAATTTCCAAAAGGGGAAAAAATAGCAAATGGTACCACATGTTTTCTCACTTATTTCTACATTTGTGCTAGAATCAATAGCAGGAGAAATATTTGTCTTTGTTTCTTTGTTTTTGAATGATTTGTATGAGGCTTTTTTCATATGTAGCCAATCTAGAAATTTTTAATAGAATTACGTTTAATAGAATTACATTTTGAAGTGGCTAATTTCAAATCTTTATTTCACCCTGATTTAAAGGAAAAATGTTATCTCCTTAAAGACCAAATGATTTTGTATGCCAAGAAATGTGTGTGCATTAGATGCTGGTTGGCTCTCCCAAAGCTAATTTTCCAGAAGTAAGAGAAGAAGTGACTCAGCCTATTAATGTCTCCACATTGTTGCCACGCACACATGGAAGACAGTCTGAAGCAGGCTCAGACTGCTTGGCTGTGAAATTCATCATGAGGAAGTCCTCTGGCTCTTCATGATGTCTCACATCTCCAAGTCCAATCACATTCACCAGGAGCTATGTGGAAATTTATTTGAGAAAATACAAGAAGGTCTCAATTCGAGCTCCATTGCTGACCTTGTGAGCAAAGGGAAAGCAGACTTTGTGTGTTCCCATTAGAATATCCAGTAACTTAGGCCTTGACTAAGTCCCTTTGGTTACTTGCCAAGCAGCATGAAAATTAGCACACAATCTACTTCAGAAAATCTTCAGGAATATTTGTCTAAAATTTAACTTTTGCTTATAAACCCATTTGATGAAATAAACCAAATGTGTATACGTCAGCAACTATATAATAGGTATTTCCTCATGGAAAAAGGAATCACTATGTCAATTGCCCATGCTGAAAATGTCTATATTTTGACAATGGAATCATTTCTATGGAAGCCACAATGGTGCCACATTTAAAAAATTAGGAAGGTAGTAGATGAAAAAGCAATGAAAGTGGTAAACTATGGAATAAAGTTACTATTTTGATTACAATCTAAGTAATAATTAAAATAAAACCAACTAAAAGAAATGCAGAACAAACTGTTAACATAAATACAAGACTCCATCTTGTAGAGAAAATAATTCTACAGTAAAGGTTTTGTGATACTACTTTTCCAACAATTGTACTATTTTTTTCAAGAATTTAATTTATATAATAGGTAAGAAAATGAATAAATTCTTTCTGAAAAGGGATTCATTTCCAGTTATTTCATTTTTTCTTTTAAAATACAAGTGAATCTTTAAATTTCAAGGTTATGAATAAATCAGTTTCCTTCAAATAAAAAATATATCAATCAACTATCACTCTGAAATAGCAAGTTTATTGCCAATAAAAATAAGGAAAACACAAAGGTATACAACATAGAATGGAGTACTAAAAGACAAGAAATTCTGATAAGGCTAATCTGAGAAATTCCAATCCTCACATGATGAGTGCTTTGAATATTCACACACATCAGATTATTGCAGTAACTACTGACAGAAATAAATATCTTCAAATGAAAACATATGAAATAATACTTGATATTGTTTTGTAAGTGACGCTAATTTTGTTAAATACATTGCTTTTTTTTGGCCACATTTAAGTAAGGTTCATTTTTAAATGGCTAGTTTTTTGTTGCTTTTTTTTTTTTAACTTTTTTTTGTGAATTTTATAAGTCAAACTCTTTTTCAGGCCAACAAAAGCAATCTAATCTCATTAAAAATGTCATTCCTCCTGTTCCTTCCTTTTATTATTCTTGTCCTGTTGGAATTTAGAAAAATTGATCCAAATACTACAAACATTGTTGTCAATTTCTTATATTTATTTCCTTGCTATTTCTCTAGAGTTTTCTAATGTCAAATATAAGGTTTAATCAGTCTGTATTGTTTACAGGATAGAGTTTAAAAACGATTGATTGGAAAGTATTTTAAATCTTATGTAAATGGCATTACGCAGGATGACTTCTTTTTAAAATCGTATTTAATGCTTGGTTATGCTTTATCTAAACACTTCTGGTTTCAGATTATCTTTTGAACGCAGCTAACCTATCATTAAGTTTTTTGTTATTCTGGTCCAAAATCTGATGTTTTGTAATTTCAAAATTAGTATAACTCTTTTCCTTGCATCTTTCCTTAGTAATTTCAAATTCTCTTTTTCTGGTAATTTGTGACTTCCTTTCTTCAGTATATAAACATTCTTGACTTCTTAAAATAAAACAAAAGAAAAGAAAGAAGCAAATAACATTTCCCTTAATTCTGCATCTCTCTCTTTTTACAGGCAAATTTCTTAAAGGTCCAACCATCACTTCCATTTTTACACAGTACCATAACATTCATGAATATCTCACTTTGCATTTTCTCACAAGGACCTGATACAAGCAGTGAGGCTGCTCATTCATTGTCTCTCTCCTTTTTCTCAAAATGTGCAGTCATTAATACTTTTTCTCAGGATTTTTATCATTAATCTTTTCCATATTGTTCCTAAATCAAAATTTCTCATTCCACATCCTTTTAAAAAATGCCAGAAGGCACTGCAATACTCAGAAGATTAAAAATGATGGTGTAATAACCAGAATCCACATTATCAAAAAGATTTGTGATTCAATGTTTTCTTACTAAGGTACCAAATGAAAGAGTATAACGTAGGTTTTTATCATGGGATTTTTTTTTAAGATATAATGTATATTGAAATATCTGAACTGCTTGTCAAATGCAAACTTGATCTTGTCCTGACACTTTAAAATTATAACATGGCTTCAAACATTTTAAGAAATTAAAAATTAAATGTCATAAAGTTGATTTTTTCTCCTCCCTCCTTTCTTTTTCTGTTTTGACTATCTTTTATTCTTTTTTTTCTGAATTTCATATTGATTTTATTCATTTACTGGGTTTTAGAGGAGCAGCTTTTGTCAATTGGCTTTAAATCTACCACTTTTCCCCCAAATGCCTAATTTTCATAACGTTACTTAATGAAACATTTGAATACATTATTAATGCTCACTAGTGGAAAGAAATGGAATTATAAATTGCTAAAGTGAAATCAGCAATTCCCTGCTAAACAAACAATTAGGTACTTGAGATATTAAAGAGATTTTTGAATCATAAATTTGTTGGTTTTTCTGTTAAGTATATTGTACTTTTGATAATCAACTTTTTATGTTAAGAAAATGTCCAGAAACAGAAATATTTGATTGGAGAAACTAATTACAATGTTATACTGGTCCTTGAATAGAACTTATCTTCCATAAAAATGGAGGTAGATTTCACATCCCCTTCTTTCACTTTTCACATTTCACAACTGAAAGCAGACAATTCATATCTTTAATGTAATTATTTCCTTTGTAGGCTTCTTTCTGTAACAGCTTGGAAATGACTACTTATTTATATTTTGAGTTATCCAACATATGATGCTGTCAAGATGTGAGTTAAATGATTTAGTTACTGGAAGTGTGTGTATATGTTTGAGGTAGCAGGGTGGTGGGGGTAAGGTTTGTCTAGTATTGCATTTGTTTTATGAAACAGACAACCAGAAATAACCATTTTTTTAATCCACAGCTTGTAGTGAGCTTAAATTATGTAAAATGGTACAACATATTGTAACAAATTATGACATACCGTTACATATTCTAACAAATTTAGCATTATTTGATTAGGAATTGTACAGCTCTTATGAACACTGTCAGGTTCCATTTAAGGGTGCAATACCAATATAATTTAAAAAGCAACTGTATTTGATGGCGTGTGTGTGTGTGTGTGTGTGTGTGTGTGTGTGTGTGTGTATGAAAATGCCCTTTTATGATATTTCGAACTGTCCTTGTCAATTTACTTTAACATTCCTTCAGAATGTCCTGTCAAATTCTTCCTAAGATTTATTTCTCAGAAACCCAAAGTGGTATTATTTGGTCTCTAGGATATACAGAAGTTTGGCTCTGGAAACAAATTAGGTTTTATCCTGGGTTTGCAGTCAGAATTTCTTGCTAAAGTTCTCTGCTTCCCCTCTATTAACCTCTTTCAATAATAAGCAAACACATAGTAAAGCTTTAATAATTTTTACTGGCTTTCATCTTGTGTTCTATAATTGATAGCCTTTAAAATGTTTCAATCAATATTGAAATTTTTTTGAAATATTAGCCATTAGTTGTTATTACTGAGAAAATTCACTGGAGCCCTTCCACTGGTACTCCTTACTTAAAGGTAGGTAAAGAGATGGAGTTGGCTGAGTACTGTCGTGGAAGGAGATGCAACTCATTAAAATAAAACATCATTAGGGACAAAGAATATCATGGAGTGAAAAAAAGATGGATTTACTGGGTTATACAATCATAATACTTTCTCTTGAATAATAAGCATCTTATCATGGGTGTTATACAAAGGTTAAAACATAGAAATTTACACATTATATTTTTAAAATAGCCTCATATTTACAAAGAATGCTTCAATATATTGTTAAATAATTGAGATAACAGGATATCGTATGCCTTTTGGTGTGTATTTTATTATTTTTCTTCATCTCATTGAGGAAGTTCTCCATTTGTCTTCCCTTTCTGCAAAAGGATATTTTTCATTTTTAGATAAGTATCAGATAAGTAGTAAAAAATCAGAATATATCATAAAATGTAGACAGTGAACAAAATATTAGGATATAAAATACTCGTGTAACCGTCGGAATTATAATTTTAAAACACTTTATCATGTCAGGGGTTCACAGAGTAATTGTGATCAACTCTCCCAGTGAGAACAACTGAAAAAGCTAGACAAAACATTAAAAATAAAATCTGCACAAAGGTGTCAGAAAGACACCAAGGAAGTTAAATTATGATTAATTAAGAAATATCTATTTGTCAAAACACATCATAAAATGAATGAAAAATATTTGAAAAGAGTAGAAGGTATTTACAACCACATATATGTGGAAACAGAATTCCTACAAATCAATTATAAGATGATAGTCCAATAAAATAATGGGCAGCAGGCTTGAATAGAAACTTTAAAAAAAGCAGTGTTCCTGGACATTTTTTGTTTGGTAGGCTATTAATTGCTGCCTCAGTTCCAGATCTTGTTATTAGTCTATTCAGGGATTCAATTTCTTCCTGGTTTAGTCTTGGGAGGGTGTAAGTGTCCAGGAATTTATCCATTTCTTCTAGATTTACTGGTTTATGTGCATAGAAGTGTTTGTAGTAATCTCTGATGGTAGTTTGTATTTCTGTGGAATCAGTGGTGATATCCCCTTTCTCATTTTTTATTGTGTTTATTTGATTCTTCTCTCTTTTCTACTTTATCAGTTTGGTCATCGGTCTATTTTGTTGATCAGCTACTGGGTTCACTGATTTTTTGAAGAGTTTTTGTGTCTCTACCTCCTTCAGTTCTGCTCTGATCTTAGTTATTTCTTGCCTTCTGCTAGCTTTTGAATTTGTTTGATCTTGCTCTTCTAGTTCTTTTAATTGTGACATTAGGCTGTCAATTTTAGATCTTACCTCACTTCTCATGTGGACATTAAGTGCTATAAATTTCCGTCTAGACACTGCTTTAAATGTGTCCCAGAGATTCTGGCATGTTGTGTCTTTGTTCTCATTTGTTTCGAATAACATCATTATTTCTGCCTTCATTTCATTATTTATCCAATAGTCATTCAGGAGCAATTTGTTCAGTTTCCATGTAGTTGTATGGTTTTGAGTGAGTTTCTTAACCCTGAATTTTAATTTGATTGCACTGTGGTCTGAGAGACTGGTTGTTATGATTTCTGTTCTTTTGCATTTGCTGAGGAGTGATTTACCTCCAATTATGTGGTCAATTTTAGACTAATTGCAATGTGGTGCTGAGAAGAATGTATATTCTGTGGATTTGGGGTGGAGAATTCTGTAGATGTCTATTAGGTCCACTTGGTCCAGATCTGAGTTCAAGTCCTGGATATCCTTGTTAATTTTCTATCTTGTTGATCTGTCCAATATTGACAGTGGAGTGTTTAAGTCTCCCACTATTACTGTGTGGGAGTCTAAGTCTCTTTGTAGGTCATTAAGAACTTACTTTATGTATCTGGGTCCTCCTGTATTGGGTGCATATATATTTGCATATATATTTAGGATAGTTAGCTCTTCTTGTTGCATTGATTCTTTTACCATTATTAATGCCCTTCTTTGTCTCTTTTGATATTTTTTGGTTGAAAGTCTGTTTTATCAGACACTAAGATTGAAACCCCTGCTTTATTTTGCTCTCCATTTGCTTGGTAAATCTTTCTCCATCCCTTTATTTTGAGCCTATGTATGTCTTTGCACCTGAGATGGGTCTCCTAAATACAGCACACTGATGGCTCTTGACTTTTTATACAATTCGTTAGTCTGTGTCTTTTGATTGGGGCATTTAGCCCATTACAATTAAGGTTAATATTTTTTTTTTTTTTTTTTTTTTTTTTTTTTTTTTTTTTGAGACGGAGTTTCACTCTTGTTACCCAGGCTGGAGTGCAATGGCGCGATCTCGGCTCACCGCAACCTCCGCCTCCTGGGTTCAGGCAATTCTCCTGCCTCAGCCTCCTGAGTAGCTGGGATTACAGGCACGCGCCACCATGCCCAGCTAATGTTTTGTATTTTTAGTAGAGACGGGGTTTCACCATGTTGACCAGGATGGTCTCGATCTCTTGACCTCGTGATCCACCCGCCTCGGCCTCCCAAAGTGCTGGGATTACAGGCTTGAGCCACCATGCCCGGCCGTGGTTAATATTTTTAAATGTGAATTTGATCCTGCCATTTTGATACTAGTTAGTTGTTCTGCCCGTTAGTTGATGCAGTTTCTTCATTGTGTCGATGGTCTTTATCTTTTGGTATGTTTTTGCAGTGGCTGATACTGGTTTTTCCTTTCAATATTTAGCACTTCCTTTAGAAGCACTTATAAGGCAGGCCTGTTGGTGACGAAATCTCTCAGCAATTGCTTGTCCATAAAGGATTTCATGTTTCCTTGCTTTGTGAAGCTTGGTTTGGCTGGATGTGAAATGCTGGGTTGAAAATTCTTTTCTTTAAGGATGTTGAATATTAGCACTCTTTTCTGGCTTGTAGGGTTTCTGCCCAGAGATCCCCTGTGATTCTTATGGGCTTCCCTTTCTGGGTGACCTGACCTTTCTCTCTGGCTGCCCTTAGCATTTTTTCCTTAATTTCAACCCTAATGAATCTGATGAAAGTCCAGGACCAGATGGATTCACAGCCATATTGTACCAGACATACAAAGAGAAGCTGGTACTATTCCTTCTGAAACTCTTCCAAACAATACAAAAAGAGGGAATCCTCCCTAACTCATTTTATGAGACTAAAATCATCCTGTTATGAAAACCTGGCAGAAACACAACTAAAAAAGCAAATTTCAGGCCAATATCCATGATGAACATTGATGTGAATATCTTCAATAAAATACTGGCAAATTGAATCCAATAGCACATAAATTCATCTTCATCCCAGGGATGCAAGGCTGATTCAACATATGCACATCTATAAACAAAATCCATCACATAAACAGAACCAAAGACAAAAAACACATGATTATCTCAATAGATGCAGAGAAGGCTTTTGACAAAATTCAACCACCATTTATGCTAAAAACTCTCAATAAACTAGGTATTGAAAGAACTTATCTCAAAATAGTAAAAGCTATTTATGACAAACACACAGGCAATATCATACTAAATGGGCAAAAACTGGAAGCATTCCCTTTGAAAACTGGCACAATACAAGAGTGCCCTCTCTCACCACTCCTATTCAACATAGTATTGGAAGTTCTAGCTACAGCAATCAGGCAAGAAAAAGAAATAAAGTGTATTCACTTTATTTAGGAAAAGAGGAAGTCAAATTGTCTGTATTTGCAGATGACATGTTTGTATATTTAGAAGACTCCATCATCTCAGCCCCAAATTTCCTTCAGATGATAAGCAACTTCAGCAAAGTCTCAGGATACAAAATCAACATACGAAAATCACAAGCATTCCTATACAGCAATAACAAACAAACAGAGAGCCAAATCATGAGTGAACTCCCATTCACAATCGCTACAAAGAGAATAAAATACCTAGGGATACAACTACCAAGGGACGTGTAGGACCTTTACAAGGATAACTACAAACCACTGCTCAAGGAAATGAGAGGAGACAAACAGATGAAAAAAACATTCCATGCTCATGGTTAGGAAGAATGAATATCATTAAAATGGCCATACTGCCCAAAGTAATTTATAGATTCAATGCTAGCCCCGTCAAGCTACCATTGACCTTCTTCACAGAACTGGAAAAAAACCACCTTAAACTTCATATGGAACCAAAAACAGCCTACATAGCCAAGACAGCCCTAAGCCAAAAAAAAAAAAAAACCCAAACCAAAACAAACAAAAAAACAAAGCCGGAGTCATCACACTACCTGACTTCAAACTATACTACAAGGCTACAGTAATTAAAACAGCATAGTACTGGTTCCAAACAGAGACATAGACCAATGGAACAGAACAGAGGCCTCAGAAGTGACACCACACATCTACAACCATCTGATCTTTGACAAACCTGACAAAAACAAGCAATGGGGAAAGGATTCCCTGTTTAATAAATGGTGTTGGGAAAACTGGCTAGCCATGTACAGAAAGCTGAAACTGGACCCCTTCCTTACACCTTATACAAAAATTAACTCCAGGTGGATTAAAGATTTAAACATAAGACCTAACACCATAAAAACCCCATAATAAAACCTAGGCAATACCATACTGGAAATAGGCATAGGCAAGGACTTCATGACTAAAACATCAAAAGCAATGGCAGCAAAAGCCAAAATAGACAAGTGGGATCTAATTAAACTTAAGAGCTTTTGCACAGCAAAAGAAACTATCATTAGAGTGAATAAGCAACCAACAGAATGGGAAAATTTTTTTGCAATCTACCCATCTGACAAAGGGCAAATATCCAGAATCTACAAAGAACTGAAATTTACAAGAAAATAAACAATCCCATTAAAAAGTGGGCAAAGGATATGAACAGACACTTCTCAAAAGAAGACATTTATGCAGCCAACAAACATGAAAAAATGCTGATCATCACTGGTAATTAGAGAAATGCAAATCAAAACCACTTTGAAATACCACCTCATGCCATTTAGAATGGCAATCATTAAAAAATCAGGAGACAACAGATGCTGGAGAAAATGTGGAGAAATAGGAAAGCTTTTACACTGTTGGTGGGAGTGTAAGTTAGTTCAACTATTGTGGAAGACAGTGTGGTGATTCCTGAAGGATCTACACCAGATATATTATTTGATTTAGCAATCCCATTACCGGGTATATACCCAAAGGATTATAAATAATTCTATTACGGAGATACATGCACAAGTATGTTCATTGCGGCACTATTGACAAATACCAAAGACTTGTAATCAACTCAAAGGCCCATTAATGATAGACTGGATAAAGAAAATATGGCATGTATATATACTATGCAATACTATGCAGCCATAAAAAAGGATGAGTTCATGTCCTTGGCAGGGACATGCATGAAGTTGGAAACCATCATTCTCAGCAAACTGACAGAAGAACAGAAAACCAAACACCGCATGTTGTCACTCACAAGTGGGTGTTTAACAATGAGGACACATGAACAAAGGGAGGGAACATCACACACTGGGGCTTGTTGTGGGGTGGGAGAGCTAGGGGAGGGACAGCAGGGTGTGGGGGGATTGGGGAGGGATAACATTAGAAATACCTAATGTAGATGATGGTGGAATGGATGCAGCAAACCACCATGGCATATGTATACCTATGAAACCATCCTACATGATCTCCATATATACCCCAGAGCTTAAAGTATAATAAAATAAATAGCAATGTTTGCTCAATATGTTTTGTTTCAAAGTAATAGAGACTAACATTACACACAGATGCTACTACAATTAATGAAAATGGCTTAACTTCAGAAGTCTGCTAATACCAAGTGTAGGTGAAGATCTGTTCTTTCATAGACAAGAGTATGATCTAATACTACCACTTGGGAAAGGTGTTTGGTATTTTCTACTAAATTTAATGCCTATATTATCACTCTTACCACCCAATATTTTCATGTCACTTTCTCTCTCTCTCAATCTCTTTCTCA
Source organism: Sapajus apella (assembly GCF_009761245.1). Taxonomy (NCBI): domain Eukaryota; kingdom Metazoa; phylum Chordata; class Mammalia; order Primates; family Cebidae; genus Sapajus; species Sapajus apella. The sequence continues at coordinate 9,020,685 of NW_022436946.1, read as the reverse complement.
ATCTTTCTCTCTTTCTCTCTCTCTACACACACACACACACACACACACACACAAATACACAAAGCAGAAATGCATGTACATGTCCACTGAAAAATGCACAACAACTTATGTAGAAAAATATATATAGCAACACAAGAAACAAGCTAAATGTCCATTAATGGTGGAATAATTGGAAATGAATTAATAAATTTCAATATATTTACAACACAAAATAGACTAAACATTGAAATAACAAACTACAGTTATTTTAATAAAGTGAAAAACTCACAAACATAATGCTGAGTGAATGATAGTAGATAAAGAATACATACTATATGATAATACAAAACTAAAGTTAATTTGCTAGAGATTTAATTAGACATTTTAGTGCTATTGGACATTTAAAGTTTTTGGTAATCTTTGATATTATGTTTTTAAATAGTGTCATGAAAAAATATATGAACCTAATGCTTTCTTATGTTTGTTAATTTCAAGTGGAAATATTGGGATAAAAATTATTTTATATTTACAGTTTTATAGATAAATTTTGTCAAAATAGTCTATTTTTAGAGAAAGCATTTTTTTTCTTTATTGCATTTTAGGTTTTGGGTTACACGTGAAGAACATGCAAGATTGTTGCATAGGTACACATGTGGCAGTGTGATTTGCTGCCTTCCTCCCCATCACCTATATCTGGCATTTCTCCCCATGCTATCTCTCCCCATCTCCCTCCCCCCGCTGTCCCTCCCCTGTTTCTCCTCAACAGACCCCAGTGTGTGATGCTCCCCACCCTGTGTCCATGTGTTCTCATTGTTCAACACCCACCTATGAGTGAGAACATGCAGTGTTTGATTTTCTCTTCTTGTGTCAGTTTGCTGAGAATGATGGCTTCCAGGTTTATCCATGTCCCTACAAAGGACACGAACTCATCATTTTTTATGGCTGCATAATATTCCATGGTGTATATGTGCCACATTTTCCCTGTCCAGTCTATCATCGATGGGCATTTGGGTTGGTTCCAGGTCTTTGCTATTGTAAACAGTGCTGCAATGAACATTCGTGTGCATGTGTCCTTATAGTCGAATGATTTATAATCCGAGAAAGCATTTTTGAGTTCCTAAAACCTATTACCAGGATTGATAATTTTAAGTTTATTAATATTTGCTAATTTGGAATTTAAAAATTGAATATAACTGTGACTATTATTTGCTTTGATTTGACAATGCGAAAATGTTTATATCACATTTTAACGAAAAATTAAACATTTCAAATAGCACTTAAGGGGTTGCAATAAGTTAATCTCCCTTCTACTTCAAACCCTTCATTTCCAATGGGCAGTTGAATAATGCTAAAATCATAGTTGTCTCATTTTTTTTTCAATAGAATTCTTTTATACAAGCATTTCTGCTATTGCTTTTAAAATTAACTCTGTAATAAAATTTTCAATTTCTTCCAAGATAATTTGTCTGTTTGAAGAATCTCCCGGCTGGGCAGAGTGACTCACATCTGTAATCCTAGCACTTTGGGAGGATGAGGCAGTGAGGCAGGAAGAGCACTTGAGGCCAGGGGTTTGAGACCAGCCTGGGACACATAAGAAGACAGTGTCTCAAAAATAAATAATATGTATATATTATATTATGATATCATATATGATATATAATACATATTAAACATAAATAATACATATATTAATACATTATATCACATATTATATATATATATATCTATATATATATATCTCTGCATGGTGGCATATGCCTGTAGTCCCAGCTACTTGGGAAGCTGAGGTGGGAGGACCACTTCACCCTGGGAGGTGGAAGCTGCAATGAGCCATGGTTGCTCCACTGCACTCCAACCTAGGAGACAGAGCAAGCCCCTTCATTTAAAAAAAAAAAAAAAGAAAAAGGAAAAAAGCCTCTGTTTTTGAGGGTCATATTATCTCCTGTTTTTAAAAGTCACATTAAGTAATTTATATTTTTGTAGAGAATTTATGTTTTAGAAGAATTTGCATAAAGTTGAATAGATTTTTCTCTTAAAATTATTTTGATATCATGTACCTATTTCCCCACTTAAATTAGTAATTTTGTAGCCAGTTTTATATTTTTACTCTTTTTTCTTATAAAGTGATAGATATCCCTATGCTTTACCCTTATTTTTTGAAAACAAAAAAAATTTGAATTGTAATTATTTTAATATGTGTAACTTAGTTTTCATATATTTTGTTTAATAATTTTTTATCTTCTTTATTAAGGTGTTTTTGCTTTCTTAATATGTTTTCAAACTTCAATTGTTAGAATATAAGTTTGACTGTTCTGCTGTATCGTCTCTACAGGAAAATATGCATTGCTATTGATTTGCTAGTATTTTGAATGATGGTAAAGGATTTGCTCAATGTTGGACTAGGAAAGATATACTTGTGAAAATGGATAATTAATTAACCATATGTTTGCTACATATTTCTCCAGTACTGATTCCACATAAGGTTCACAGGTATAAAAATGGCACAGATGATTTTAAGAATGGCAGAAAATTATAAGCCAAAATGAGCTTATTTATTTCCAGCTTATTCTGGGAATGAATCAGTCATTTCCAGAAATGAAGGTTTATTTGTATTTATTTTTGTTTGTTGGTTTTTGAGCTTGAAGAAAACTGCAGGATCTACCATGTCAGAATTCACTTTAAAAAGCTTTTCAACCAAAAATGTGACTTATTAAAATCATTAATTAAATATTTAAATGTGATTACATCAGAAATAATATATTGTCTGCTAGGTAAGTCCTAATATATTAAATATGTGAATATATATTAGATTTCCATATTAAAACACTCTAGAAAAGAAGTTTTAATATAAATGAAATATAAAATTATATTTTCATGTTTTCATCTGCTGTTTTTATTTACTCAGATATCAACATATAGATTTTTAGTACAAAAAGATTTAAGTTTGTAGATTTTCACTGTTTCTGTAATACTCTTCAAAATTGATTTCTGGGTCATTCATATTATTTTGGTACTTTTAACTACAAAAAGAAATAAAAGCATTCAGGTTATTTTTCTTTAGCCAGAATTTTCAGAAATAAAATGGAGCATTTTAAACAATTAGCTTAAGAGAAAAGATAGGATTTTTACTCAGGTAGAAGCTATCTTAAGACTTGAGATTTATTCCATGGTTGTCAGGATTCCAACATTCTTTTCTAGATGAGTTGACTTTTATAAAATACTAATTTGGATTCAGGCCATAAACTTCTGAGGTTATTTGTATTAAATATTTGAAAAGCATATTTCTTATTACATTTCTATTTTTTAAAGATGAGAAAGTATTTTTTGGCAGCATGAGCAAGCTCTCAGAATGAACTTTCTAGAAAGGCTGCCAAATTTATATTAGAGCTGTATCCAAGTAGAACAGCAAAGACAGCTAGTGGTTTTTATTATCATTATTATTATTCTGAGGAGGAGGAAAATAATTTGTTTTTATTTCATTTCTTGTTTCCATAATTTAAGGAATTTGATATTAATAACAATAATTAATATTATTCTTAAAGAAATTAAATATCTCACAAATGAGAAATTTCCAAGTCATGTCTCCAACAAAAAAAAAAAACTGACTTGGCAAAGTTAGGTAATGCAAGGATTGAATTTTAATCACTTGCTATGAAATAGTAATATTTGAATGTATATATTTTATAATAGAATTACTGGCAAATCGTATCTCCGGTGTGTAACTCAGGAAACACTAAAGTTATCTGCAAAACTTGATTCGATTTCTGATTATGTTATTAAATTTAATATTTTACTTTACCATCTAACTACATCGTTTGTGATTTGCTTTCATTGCTTCACAGATTGTATTAGAAAATATCATACCGTCTGATTCAAAGTATTTTAAACAGAAATATTTGTAAAATGATGTAACATGACATTCTTCTGAGAATTATAGTGTAATAATCAAATATAAATCGCCAATGTATTAGTTATCAATATATCTAAATATATTTAAGTAATGTTAATTATAAATATGCATTTATAATGACCAGGCATGTTAGCATCACTGCACAAAATACAATGAATGATGGTAAAAATACAAAGAAATCACTGCCTTTAATGTCTCTAAACTCAGATTGAGTTGTAAAGAAATATAAACACAACATCACACACTGGGGCCTGTAGAGGGTTGGGGGAGCTACGGGAGGAATAGCAGGAGGTTGGGGATTGGGGAGGGTTAGCATTAGGACAAATACCTAATGTAGATGACGGTGTGGTGGATGCAGCAAACTACTTCTGTACATGTACCCCAGAACTTAAAATATAATAATAATAAAAAAATATATAAACACACAATAAATTGTTAATGTTTGAAAGTGACACATTAATAAATCAATTCAAATATTAAGTGTTATGGATTCAAAAATAAACAGTACTATGGACAATAAAGAGAGAAATTGAACTTATAGTTATTGACTTCGTGTTCTTTGAGATGAGTATTCGCAATTGAAGACGAGGTAAATTGTGTAGCAATAAAAGAAATAATAAAGTATTATGGAAAGCCTGGCTCCATGAAAAATTGAGCAGTGTTTTGAGATTTACAAAAATTTGAGTGGGTGGCCCCATGTGAATGAAGGTTAAAAAAGTTTACTGTGGGCTCAAGAAATAAATAAATTGGCCGTAATTCAATGTGTGCTTATGGGAAACATGGGAGATAATGTGTGCAAAATTCTTGGAATGTTAAGTAATTGTGGTTTTTAAAATTACTTCATTTTTTTGAGACTCTTGTTGCTCAGGCTGGAGTGCAATGGCACAATCTCGGCTCACTGCAACCTCTGCCTCCCGGATTCAAGCGATTCTCTTGCCTCAGCCTCCCGAGTAGCTGGGATTACAGGTATGTGCCACCACGCCACTTTAATTTTTTATTTTTAGTAGAGATGGGGTTTTTCCACGTTGGTCAGGCTGGTCTCAACCTCCCGAGCTCAGGTGATCTGCCCACCTTGGACTCCGAAAGTGCTGGGCTTACAGGCCTGGCCTGTACGCACTTTTAACTGCAAAGGCAACAATTACTTTTGCACCAACCTAATATGCCAGGCCTTCTGAGGGAGACAGTAGAGCCTAACTAGTTTTTGAGATACAGTATCAGCTACTGATTTCCGGTATCCAGTCCTGTTAATTATGTTTGTCACTGAAATCTCAGTAAACAATAAGAACTACGATTTATTGAAAACTTACTACATACCAGGCACAAATCCAAGCTATTGCATATACGAATTTACTTAGTTCTTACAAAAACTTTATTAAATTGGTGTAATTTTTACACACCATATTATAAAGACTGGGCACAGAGAAAATGTGCTAGCAGAAGCTAGGCCATTAAACATTGCACACTGCTCATCTAGTTCTCTACTTCCTTAGACATGAATTGCAAATATGTATCTCTGTGACAATACAAATATCTTTATATTTATAAATATGTATATGTAAATATACACATTTGCATTTATACATATGCAAATAATAATCACGAATGTAAGCAGTCATAAAATGATAATTTCTTTCTTTTTTGAGATAGGGTCTCACTCCATCACCCAGCCTGGAGTGCAGTGCCATGATGGTTGTCTACAGTCCTTGAATTTTAGGGGATTTTAAAAAGTTGAGTTGCTAGAGGTTTAGTCTGAGGGGTCATTTGTAGTTAAAGTCATATTAGTTTAGGAATATAGTAAGTGGAGTCCATGCTTTTCAGCGAGGACTGCTCGAAGTATTATGTAAGTACTAGGACAGACATTTAGCTGACGTATGAACGGAAGAGCCTATTTGGTCAGAGAACATAATTTTTAGAAAATAACGTTAATTGAGGGGTTGTGTTGACGTTGTTCAAGGTTAAAACATGATTGTTTAGGGCACTGACTACATTGCATTTTAGTCTCTTGTTTTTTAGAATTTAGCCAGAGCACGTTTTACCTGAGTTAATAGGGTGAGGGGGGTTTTGCAGATTTAATCGGAAGCAGTCCTTGAAATGGTGTGCGTAAAGGAGCGTGCGTGTGCGTGCGTAAAGGCGCGTGCGTGTGCATGCGTAAAGGAGCGTGCGTGAGCGTGCGTAACGGCCTGGGGCTGGTGCTGCCTGGAATCCTCATGCTTCATGCTGTGAAGCACCTCACTCATGCCCAGAGCACTCTGGATACAAAGACCGCAAAAGCCAAGAGCAAGAACGGAGGAGTGGTGAACCTGGCCTGAACACTGACCGAGGAGGAGCTCTCCGCCTGCCAGAAGAATCTAGTCTTGCACCCACAGGTAACAGGGACAAAGCCAATTGATCTGTCACACTCAAGCTCATGGGTGGGCACGGGAAGGGGAAGAAAGGGGCTGTGTGAAGGTACTGCTGGAAGCCGTTGGGAAACAGGTACTAGAGAAGCCAGGAGGTCTGTGATGGTAGCAATTTTAAAACCAGGATATAAAAGATCTTGACTCTAAAAAAAAAAAAAAATACAAGTGCGTAAACGTTTATTGATTAATTGGTATGTCCTTCAAGCATGAATGAATTAGCACCTTATGTTTGGTATGTTTATTCGGAATATTCAAGTTAAGTTCAGCTACAGCTGATTCTGCTGGGATCAGGCTCCTGCCATGCTGAGTCACAGCACCCCCAGAGTTAAAAAATACCAAATGCATGACAGTGTTCCCGTGACTGGTTAATAGGGTAGTTGTCACAAATCCATCGAGATGTCTTATTTAAGGGAAACATGTGGGTGATCTTGATGTTATGGCCCTGAACCAGATGCCAGGTGTAGTTTCAGTATAGTCACTCTCAAGTGTTATGGGCCCAGAACGAGGAGGGTAGAACTTCTGGACCGGGATGATAATTTCTTGAGGCTTGGCAGTTGAGAAACTAGGGTTGCTAGGTGATATCCGTGTTGCCGAGAACTATCTTGACTTAAATGTGCTATGTCTTAAATAGATATATGTACTATATAATATTAAGGATGTCTAGTACTGGTCAATATCCATATGGGTTAAATTCTATTGTACAGTTAATAATTGGAATGTATGGTAGTTGATTAAGGGATTGGTAATACTTGCTTGATAGACATGTGGAAATAATCTTTCCACACTACAGCCTCACTACAGTCTCAACCTCCCAGGCTCAAAAGATCCTCCCATCTCAGCCTCCTGAGTAGCTGGGACTACAGACATGTACCACCATGTCTGATTAATTTTTTTGTATTTTTGAGTTGCCCAGCTGGTCAACCCATCCACCCATCTTGGCGTCCCAAAGTGCTGGGATTGCAGACATGAGCCACCAGGCCCAGCCTAAAATAATTATTAATAGTTAATTCCCTAAAACAGTTTAGGTTTTTTTGGTTATTGAATACTAAGAAAGGGAGTGTAAACACTAGCCTTAAATCATTGGGAATAGATTGAATAACACTTTTAAAACACATTATTTGCAGTTTGTGAAGACTCACGTATCTCTGGTTTACCAAATAAAGGCAAAGTAAAAGAATCCAAAACAGTTAAAGAAAATTATTGTCATTTCCCAAAACAGAATATTAAGGGCTAACAAGAATGCTAACAGAGAAAATACAGTTAATGTAAAATGTAGATGTAACTCACAAGAAGGATGAGAAGATGCTGGAGGTAAAAGAAGAAAAAATTGTTCTTGACCTAAATCATGATAAAAATAAAGCATTAGTGCCTACAAATCACATAGCAGAAGTCTTGTATTTTGGATGGAGACTATGGTACGGTTTTAAATAGGTTCAGTTTAAAATGGACAAACATTATTTTCTAGGAAACGTGTGATAGATAATTCAAGCCAAGGAAGGATGAAGAGTTATTACAGAGGATGATGAGTATTGGAATTATGAAAATGGTAGCTATTCATAAAATTTGTAAGATGTAAATAACAAACCTCTAAATAATAATGCATGCATGCATATTATGTGTCAAGCACTGTCCAAATGATTTTGCATATATTATGCTGCTGAATTCTCTTGATCCTATTACTAGGAATTAATTTATCCCCAGTTTATAAATGAGTAAATAAGCACAAAGTTTTTTTAAAAACTTGCACAAGATATTGAGTGCCTAATACAGTGACTAGGTCATAACAGACAATAAACTAAAATGTCCAAATATATTTATATAGAAATTGTTATTTTCATTAACAATAATAAACATTTTGTAAATAGAGAAAATAGAAAGAATAACTGCTAGGAGCTAAAAAAAAGTCTTCTATGTAAAATTGACTATATAAAGCTGAGAGAATAAGCATAAACCAGCCAACAGTAATTTATGAGTTTGCTGTGAGTTTGAGAAAACACTAAATGTGACAAGAGAGGGAGTGGGAGAATTTTTTGGCAAACTCTGATTTATTTTTTCTTGTGCCTGAATCTATTAAAAATGTTTTAAACAGAGATTCTTAAACTATGGGATACATATGAATACTTTTCATTTATTACAAAACAGAGTCTACTATTAGAGTGTTACCAACATAAAAATGCATCATTATAATGAAGATAAACTGGGCACTGGTTATAGGTGATTGCAGTTATTATCAAATAATGAGCAGCAGGGTGAAAAATTATTTTGCAAAATAATAATGGAGTGTTGACTTCCATTGGCTTTCACAAAGAAAATGGGTCCAGAATTACTTTGCTGTCATAACAACTATGAAATTGAAAACATACTATTTTCAGGTATTTAATAAAACTCAGCACAGGACTCTGGTATTGGAGAGAAAGGAAATGCACAAGGTGAGCCCTCAACTCTCTCCAGGTGTTTGCTTAGTGACATAATCTTGCTGCAAGGAGGAGATCTAAGTACACCTCCGAGTGAAGGAAGCAGTTATTGTAGTTCCAGCTTGAACATATGGCCAGAATTTCTGGAGCAGTGTTTTGGAAAAAGGGGAACTATACAAAGGGGGTTTCAGAAGTCTGTGTGGGAATTTACCTTGGTCTTTGACCAAGGGCTGAGCTACTCATGCAGAAGGAAAGAAGACTAGGTACTAATAGAAATGGCCTCTGTGTGGTTGTGAGTTGAACAGAGATACTACAGGACACGCAATTCTGGGAAACATTAGAATTCTGAAATAGCCAAATAGTAGCAACCTCCCTGAGCACCACAGATAAAAAAAAATTGAGACCCAAGAAAACCTCACCTTAGGAGTAAGAATCATGCCAATGTCCTAAAGTAAATGCCACATGTAAAATCCAAGGGTAAAATAGAAATTGATGTGTCCAAACAAAGAATAAACACAAGCTCAATGAATGAAAAGTATCTGTCAGTATTTGTAACAGTTTTTTAGAATAAATGTTTGTTAGAACATTCTAACAGTTTGTTAGAATAAAAAGAAGTTATATAATCTTGAGTTTCTAAAATGTGTATTCCAAAGATAAAAGATTTCTAAACATGCAGTGTAGCAGGGTAATGTGACTGCAAAGAGGAAGTGGGTGAAAGGCAATAGAAACAGACACACAGAAGCCCTAACTTCTAGAATTATCAGACAATAACTTTTAAATAGCCATTATAAAGATGTTCAATAATTTAAAGCTAAAGATGACAAAAGTGAGAGAATATTTGAGAAATCTCGATAGAGAAATGAAGACAACAAAAAAGAACTGCAAGGAAACTCTAGAATTTAAAACTATATAAAAACCAAGGCAAATAAAAATATATATATACTTTAAGGATAAGGTCTTGCTTTGTCACCTAGCCTGGAGTGCGGTGGAGTGATCGTAGCTCACAGCAGCCTTTAACACCTAGGCTTAAGAGATACTCCTGCTTGAGCCAAGAATATATTGTAAATAAATAATGAATGCAATCATTCTGAGCAAACATATATTACTAAACATTTTCAAATAATTTTTGGGCTGAAAGGAAATAACCTGAACTGGAAACTAGCATCATGTGGTTTTGTTAAAAATAATATTTTTATAATAGATTTTATTACATACAAACGTGAAAAATATGTCATCAATGGCCAAAAAAAAAAAAAAGTGAGTTCAATCGTGATTTATTGTTGCAAATTTCTTGCATTTTACAGAAATTGGCACCTTCTCCTTGCATTAGTTTGGGGTAAGTTAATATTTACAAACAAATACTGGCTAGGCATGGTGGCTCATACCTGTAATCCCAACACACTCTAGGGGGGCAAAGTGGGAAGATTGTTTGAGCCCAGGAGTTCCAGACTAGCCTTGGAAACATAATGAGACCTTGTCTCTACAAAAAATTAAAATTAAAAAATTAGTTAGGCATTGTAGTACACACCTGCAGTCCCAGCTTCTCAGGAAGCTCAAGTGAGAGCATTGCTTGTGTGTAGGATGTCAAGGCTGAAGTGAGCTCTGATTGCACCACTGCATTCTACCCTGAGTGACAGAGCAAGGCACTGTCACAAAAGAAAATAATAATAATAAGTACTAAAAGGGTGCCAAAAGTATAGCCAAAAAGCAATTGAGGAAGTAAAATGAAGTACTAGAAAATATTTAATCCAAAATAAAGCAGTAAAAGAGAAACAGAGGGAGAAGAAACCAATGGGAAAATTTGTATAGATTGTAGAATTAAACACAATCACATTATTAATTACATTATATTTAAATAGGATAAATACATCAATTAAAAAGGCAGAGATTGTAAAACAGGATAATAAAAAAGGAATACATAACTGTATGCTGATTACAAGAAATGTAGTTTAATAGTAACCACACAGACATTGAAAGAAATAAGATAGAAAAAGCTATAGCATGAAAGCATTAAGCACAAGGAAGTCATTGTAGCTATATAATTTTCTGACAAATAGGCTTTGAGACTGGGACTATTACCAGAGAAAAATGGGGACATTTGATAATGATGAAAGGGTCAATTCATCAGTAAGATATAACAATATTTTTGTACTTAATGACAGTGTCAAAATACCGGAAGTGAAAACTGGCAGAAATAAAAGGAGACAGAGACAAATCAGCATTCGTAGCTGAGTATTTTAACAACCATTACTTTATAAATGACAGAGCAACCAGACAAAATCTATTGAAGGTATAGAAAATTGGAAAACAGCTCAATACCAATGTATTTCAAGCTCACATGGAAAATGATCAAGGTGAATCATATACTGGACAATAAAATATGTCAAAATGTATTTTTAAAAAAATGCAGTATTACACATAATATTTTCTGCCAAAGTAGAATTTAATTAGAATATCTGGATGTTTGAAGCGTCAGTGCCAGATTACCAAACAACTTACGATTTAAAGAGATATCAAATTAAAGGGAAATTTGAAAATAAAGAGAGTGATAATTGAAAACAAAACATATCACAATTTGCTGATTGCTGCTAATGTGGTGCATGTATGGAAATGTACAGTATAAGTACTCATATTAGAAAGGAATAAGTGCCTAATTATCAATTATTAATGTTTCCCCATAAGACTCGAAAAAGATCAAAAAAATTAAACCTAAAGTAATACAAGAAAGGAAATAATGAAGAGCCAAAATTAATTAAAATATAAAGAATAAACATGGGATAAAGTCATTAGTGCTAAATGTTCATTTTTTTGAAAGGATTATTGGTAAGAGAAATCCTCAGAAGACTGTTGTAGAGAAGAAAAGTAAAAAAGAGAGAGAAAACACCAAATACAATATTAGGAATATATGGGGATATATTATAGCAAGTCCAAAGTACCTTAAAAGAAAAAAAGAATGTAAGAACAACTTTATGCCAATATATATTATAATTTAGATTAAATGGGCAGATTCTTTGAATACTGTAACATCAAACTGACTGATGGAAAAAGTAGAAAATCCCAGTAGCTCTTTATTTATGGAATTAAATTTTTAATTGAGAACTGTCCCACCGAAAGAACTTTAGAAACATGTTGTTACGCTGATGAATTCTACAGAATATCTCAGGAAGAAATGACACAAATATACAGTCTTTTAGAAAATAGAGGCAGAAGTAAAATCTACAAACCATCTTATGAGTTCAGCATGACCTTCCTGTTAAAACCTGATAGACTTTTAAAGAAAATTATAGAACACTTTTTAACAAATATTGACACAAAATACATTAACAAAATATTAACAAATTATGTACATTAATATGTAAGAAAGATAATATTTCATGAACAATTGGGGTTTACTCTAGGAATGCAATGTGATTTCCACATTTAAAAATGAATATATAAAATTCACCACATCAACAGAATAATAGAAAAAACATATTGTTATCTCACCAGATTCAGGAAATGCATTTGACAAAATCATTTTTAAACACATTGTTTTAAAAAAATTTCTACAAAGATTAAAGGAGAGCTCCCTTAAAATCATGCAAAGAGGGTACTAATAACTTCAGCTAATTTTACACTTAATAGTGCAATGGGATATGGAGAAAGACAAGGATATCTTCTTTCTTCATATCTTTTCAGCATTGTAATATAAGAAATGAAGTTATCAAGTTCAAGAGATACAAAGTCAAGTTTTCAGAAATCTTGAAACTTTCTACATACTTGCAGCAAAAATGAAATGGGAATTAAAATATAATTGCAGTTATATTTAGGATTGGATTACAAATGTAGCTTAAAAATTAGAAAAATTTGTGCAACACTTCTACACTCTAAACTAAAAACATTGCTGAGAGAAATAGAGACGTAAATAAGTGGAATTATATTTCATCTTCATGAATTGGAAAACTCAGTTTTGATAAAGTATCAATTATCCACATATTTATAACAAATTTAAAAACGTAGTTATTAAACTTCCTACAGAATTTTATGTAGAAATTAAAGAAGACAATTCTACAGTGTATGTGAAAATTGAATGACTTAGAATAGTTCAATTTTGGAAAAAGGAATAATGTTGGGAATTCAGACTATTACTCTAAAGCAACAGTAATGAAGATACTGTAGTGCTGGTACAGTACATAATCAATGGAGAGGAGTAGAAATTCTAGAAATATGATGTACACCTATACAGTCAATTAGTATTCAACAAAAGTGCCAAGGTAATGAAATAGGAAGTGGATTTTGAAAAACTGAATTAACATACAGCAAAACATAGTGTCAACCGCTAACTCAGGCCATGCACAATTAATTCAATGTAGATTATAGGTTTCTGCATAAAAACTAAAACACTAAAGATTGTGTAGGATAACATGGATATGTTTTCAATTCTGGGATAGATAAAAGCACAAATCTTACTAGGAAAATCTTGAAAGGGTAAATTCTACTACCATAATTAGAAGATTCTCATCCAAAAACAACATTAAGAAATGACGAGTGTCTGGGCATGGTGGTTCATGCCTGTAATCCCAGCACTTTGGGAGGCCGAGACAGGCAGGTCAGCTGAAGTCAGGTGTTCGAGAAAAGCCTGATCTGACATGATGAAAACCTGTCTCTACTAAAAATACAAAAACTAGCTGGGCATGGTGGTGGGCGCCTATAATTCCAGCTACTCAGGAGACTGGGGCAGGAGAATCACTTGAACCTGGGAAGCACAGGTTGCAGTGAGCTAAGGTCATGCCACTGCACTCCAGCCTGGGCAACAGAGTGAGACTCCATCTCAAAAAAGAAAAAAGAAAAAAAAAAAAAAAAGGGAAAAGGAAAGACAAGTAGCCAGGAGGTACAGTGGCTTGCCTGTAATCCCAACAAATTGGGAGGCTAAGGTGGGAGGATCACTTGAGGCCAGGAGTTTAAGACCAGTCTGGGGAATATAGTGAGACTCCATCTAAAAATACATTAGAAAAGAAAAACCAAGGTAAAATGAAGAAGAGATTATTTGCAGTATACATACTTGACAAGAGATTTGCATAAGAATTACATAAAAATCTCCAAATCAATAATTAAAGAACAAACAATAACAAGTTGCAGAAAGTTATATACTTTACAGAGGAAAATCTATGAATAATGATTAAGTACATAGAAAGATGCCTACCATCATTAATGGTCTGGCATGCAAATCAATCCCTTTCCCATACAGAAAAAAAAAAGCAGCTCGTTGCCAGCGCTTATTTAATTTTACATAAACATGTTCCTTGAGGCTGAAGCAATGTGAAAATAAAATATAAAAACTGTTTTTGGAGTTATTTCTAAACAGAACTAACAGCAAAATCATCTGAATCATCAAATTGTCTATTTTGGAAAAGTCATATATATCAAATGAATCTTTGGCCAACTGTTTGAGAACAATGTTAACATAATGCATAATAATGTTACGTTTTTTAGGATTTGAAATTATCTGTGATGGAGAATTACTATACTTTGTAAATGAAAATACCACTATTAAAAACAGAACGCTATAAATAGAATGATGTCTTTTGTTTTAGAAGTCAATATATTAGTGTGATGCAAAAATAATAATAAAAGTGAGATACTGCATGGCAAAGTTATCTCAGCGTAAATGCTGGAGCCTTAAGAGTTGCCAGTGTGTATTCTCAAGGCAAACAGAAAAAGGGTTAATACTGCAATTACAAACACACTGGAATGACTAAAATGAAAGAGAGAAACAGAGAGATTGAGATATTAACACCAAAATTGACAATGACATGGGGTATCTTGAACTCTCATGAATTCCTGGTGAGAATGTGAAATTGTACAACCGCTTTGCAAAACAGTTTGGCATTAAAAAAAAATCAAATATGCATCTACCCCATTACCCAGTAATTCCGCTTTTACGTATTTAATCAAGAGAACTAAAAATGTGTCAAGAGAAAGATGGTTTTATTGATAATAATCAAAACAAAATTATAACTAATGCCCATCAACAGGAAAGTAAATGACTCAATTATGACTATTGTATACTACTACTCAGAAATAAAAGGGAATAAACTACGGATACATGAAACAATGTGAATGAACATTAAGAAAAACTACATTGGTGGATAGAACCTAGATTACGAATGTGTATATGATGATTCCATTTATATGATGTTAAATAATAGACATAATTTATTTAACATTAAAAAAATCTTAATAGTGGTTGCTACTGCTGTATTGGCAGTAGTGGTAAGGAGAGGCACGAGCGAAGTTTCTGGCATGATATACGTGATTTATAACCTGATAGGGGTGTGAGTCACAGGAGGCTATGTGTATGTCAACATTAATTGAATTTTGCACTTAAGGTCTGTGCATTTCACTGTATATAACCTAAACAAAATAAAAAATGGGACTTCTATCTCTAATATGGTAGCTTCAGGCTCGTAGCACTATTGAGATAAAATTTTAAAGGTAATAGGACTATTATAAAATAGATTGCCAAATTTTTGTTCTGCCAAAAATAGAGTTTTAAAAAAATGCATGAGTGCACAAACATACACAGGCTCATAAGCTCACACACATTCTGCGAAATTTTTGCTCTTTCTAGGAAAGTTTTTAGAAGTATTTAAAAATCCTTTTACATATAAAAATTTATAATAGAACAAGGACTGTCATATAATTTAGAGAGCAACGTCCCTTAAATACAGTTGACTTCTGAACAACACAAGTTTGAAATGCAGGAGTCACTTACACGGACTTTCTTCCCCCTCTGCCGCCCTGAGACAGCAAGAACAACCCTTTCTTTTCCTTCTTCTCCTCAGTCTACTCAACTTGAAGATAACAAGAATAAAGACCTTTATGATAACACATTTCCACTTAATGAATAGTTAATACAGTTTCTTTTCTGTATGATTTCCGTTTTTTCTGGCTTGACATATAAAGTACTATATATGCTAACCTGTTTATGTTTTGGTAAGGCTTCTGGTCAGCAGTAGTCTATTACTAGTTGAATTTTTGGGGAATCAAAATTTCCACATTAATTTTCAACTGCACAATGGTAGGTTCCCCAAGCCTTTGTTTCAAGATCAACTGTATTATGTGCAAATACCATATTTATTCATGTTTTGCTACTATTTTATATTTAACAGCTTGGTTTCTTTCTGCATCGTCCATAAGTGATTGATCATATAATGATATTTCCCTCTTATCAGTAATGGGATAAAGAGTTGTATTTCTTGGCTTTATTGTTTTTTGAAAGCCTAGTAGGATGCTATCACTGAGCGTTCCAAGATCTGACTGAAATCATAAGACCAATTTTAAGTGAGAGAAACTAATCTCAGTCAAATTGACCCTCATAATTCTTTCCTCAGGAGTCCATCTCAGTTCAGGAAGCTTACATGCCATGTTTCACTAATGTGGACTGTGTAGGGGAGTAATAATGGTGACAAGTGACAATGCAATGTGGTCAAGGCCATTTTTATTGAAGCTGACATATGCAAAGACATCCATCCTTTCATCCAGGTTTTGGACAGTAACATAGGACACACAGGTTACTGCTGTGATCTCCTCACCATGACCACTCCCAGGACTTAACTTCTTTAGTTCAACATGCTTTCTTTGCCACATTGTCACATCTGTCACTATTTCATCCCTGATATTCCTTTTCCCACCACACCAAACATTACATAAGGGAGCTCTTCGGAGCTCTTCCTAGTCCAAGGAACTTGAACATCTTTAAACCAGCATTTAATCTTCTAATTTTTGGAATTTACTCTCATTTTGAAATTCAGAGGCCAAGATTTACTTGACTTCTTTTTTCCTCTGAATTTTTGTATGTCACCCTTTCTTTGAGGCAGTTGCCATGAAATATTCTATCTTACTGAGCAGAGGAAGGAGTCAGAGTAAAATTAATTCATATCAAAATGGGCACATACAATTTTCAATCACAATATGTTGAAATACTATTGTATCACAAGATACATCATATATATATATATATATATACATGATATATACATATATATGTCTATATATATATATCGTGTGTATATATATATGTATATATGTGTGTAAATATATATACATGATGTATATATGTATATATATATGTGTGTGTGTATGTATGTGTATATATATACATACCTTAAATAAGCTTTAACTCCTAATCAGGGCACATAAATGTCTGCATGGAGGGACCCTTATACTCCTCTATCTCCATCTTCTCTTCAGATACTCAATTTAGATACGGTAGAGGAGTATAAGATGTAAATAGAGGAGCTGTGCCACTGAGCAGAAAATTTCTAAGCCTCAGCTCCCTTATATTCCTCTATCTACATCTTCTCTTCAAATACTCAGATACTCAATTTCAGCCCCATGGGTCTTTTTCAGTCCACAAATACAACAGGTGATTTTCTTCTGCTTTCAGACTCTTTGCACATCTGTCCCCTTGCAAGGAATGTCCTCCAATTCTCAGGTATCTTAGCAAATTCCACATTCCTCCTTGATATGGAAAAGGAAAGAAATATTACTGAACTAATATTTACTGAACTAATCTCAGTCAAATTGACCCTCATAATTCTTTCCTCAGGAGTCCATCTCAGTTCAGGAAGCTTACATGCCATGTTTCACTAATGTGGACTGTGTAGGGGAGTAATAATGGTGACAAGTGACAATGCAATGTGGTCAAGGCCATTTTTATTGAAGCTGACATATGCAAAGACATCCATCCTTTCATCCAGGTTTTGGACAGTAACATAGGACACACAGGTTACTGCTGTGATCTCCTCACCATGACCACTCCCAGGACTTAACTTCTTTAGTTCAACTAACTTCTTTAGTTCAATACTATACCACTTGTACCCATTATCTTTTCCTTCCACCATGAAGATATTAATGGAGATATTAATAATACAATTGTATTTAAACAGAGGTAAGTTCATTTGAAGTGAATCTGAAAATATTTAAGGTCATGAAAGGAACTTCTTTTTAGTGCAGGAAGGATTCCATTTAAAATAGCTAAGATACTTGGCTGCCTGTCTCTCTTAGGTCATTGGGCACTTAGGGGTCTTCAGATGGAATGTAGAGAAACAAATTTCTTCTTCCCTTAACTTACATTAAAAATCTGCCAACATTTTCATCTGGGCAATCAGTCTTTGATATCTGCTCATGATGATTCTTTTTTCTTAGAAGTTTTCTCACATTGCATGATATGTCTGTGCTCTGGCTTCTTGCCAAATCAGCCTTTTCCACGTAGTGAAGGAGGAAACCTAGCATGAACCTAAACAGACCTTATGTCTCTTGGGACCAGAGGTGAACGTTCTTTCAAGTCACTGTTAAAATGCTGTTTATATAAAATGGGTTTCCATGGAAATGTACTCAAATATATGATTTATGTATATATACTCTAGAAAACATGGACGTAAAATCACAACATTGAAACATTGGATGATTTACTGTCATCACTTGATTTTAAAGGAAATTATACATCTATAATATTATATCAAAAAGTGTTGCTATCCAGTCAATTTTTCAATTACAAACGTGGCAAGGAGTATATATTTGTAAACAATTAGGTGCGTCTCATCCATGCTAAACTATGCATTAAAATGTGTAAATATCTTTCATTGGAATGAGATAGCGGATGAAAGTACTCTGATTTTCAATTAAGAATGTACAGTATATTTCAGATCATCTTTTCTAAGATCAGAAGCTTATTCATCTTTGGAGGAAAAGGCTGAGGACCAATTTTTTGATTTACACTAAAATATGTAGAGCAGTAACAGACATTTTTGGGGCTTAGGAATTTTCTGCTCAGTGGCACAGCTCCATAAAGACAGAGCCTCATACATTATTGGGATAACTTCATTCAGAGTTTAGGTTTATTACACAGAGGACGGCATACTGGATATAATCCTTAGGAAAACAATAGCAATCTGGCCTGTCTTATGAATAGATGGGAAAGTGGGTCAGGAGCAATTTACTAATTCACTCAGCAGTAAACATAATTACTATTTTAATGATAATGTACTACAGGCAAATCTAATTGGTTCATGCCTCATGTTTAAACTGTTGTAGCTTAATAAGTGCAAGAACATTATATTTACTTTGCTATGTCTAACAGCATTCGATACTGAAAACTGACCTTTAAGTGATCCCCTGTGCTGTTCTGTACTATTTATTTTGGATTATTGAAAGTCTTAAATATTTTTAGCTAAAATGTGTACTTGTATTACATATTTTCATAGGCCTTCATTTCCTTTCTCTTCTGCTCATTAGGACATACAGAATATATTAAGAAAAGCATGGTCTCAAAAAGCACACACTGTAAAATTAAAAGTAAAGGACTGTTTAAATTATGTGAGTCAGAGAAATAGGTTGAGAATTTGAAGCTTCTTCAGTAAGATCTCCTTCTGCAGAATTCTATTTATTTATTTTTTTTGTCAAGCATTTCAACTGAGTACTTTGGCATAAACTGTTGTATCTATGGCATCAATAATGTTAATGTTTGTGGCATGTTTAGACTCAGTTAAAAATAGGTAATCTTTTGAATTTCTTCATTGTCCTGATAGACAAATGATTTATCATTTACAGCAATAATTGTGTGCTTTTATCTTCTTTAATGCTGGAGTGTTGTAGGGTCCTTAGAGTAACCCCAAGATTCTACCCAGTGTCATCAATCTAATTGCAGGGCTGAACCTAGTTGGGGAATGGGATTCCCTAGCTTCTGGGACTATTGGCAGGAAACCTTACACGTCAGACTTCTTCATGAAAATTGTTCCCAGATGAAGGAAACTGTGCCACCCAAGGTCATGGCATCTTCCTGAAGAAGTGTATGTCCTGCAACTGATTAATATGTATGATATTGAATGCATAAATTATTTGTCCCAATTTAGTTCAATTCTGCAGGGCCGTCTTTGCTTCAAGACTTCTACTATGATATTCAGAGGTCTTTTTGTCTTTTTTCTTTATGGATAAATGGTGGCCCACATTCTTCCTACTCCTAACCCTTCTACTCTTACTTCCAGAGAGGTATTGGCTGCCAGAACATTCCCCAATTAACTGTCTATGTGAACATTTTAACATGTAAATATTTGAGAGGCCGGGCATGGTGGCTCACACCTGTAATCCCAGCACTTTAGGAGGCCAAGGCAGGTGGATCATCTGAGGTCAGGAGTTTGAGACAAGCCTGGCCAACATGGTGAAACCCTGTCTGTAATAAAAATACAAAAAATTAGCTGTGCATGGTGGCAGGTGCCTGTAATCCTAGCTACTTGGAAGGCTGAGGCAGGAGAATTGCTTGATCTTGGTAGGTGGAGGTGCAACGAGCTGAGATAGCTCCATTGTACTACAGCCTGGGCAACAGAGCGAGACTCTTTCTCTAAAAGAAAAAAAAAAATATTTTGGAGACCGCTTCCAGATATCTAACCTGTGATGCTATCCTGGTTAGCTGACTGCTTTTAACAAAGCTATTGTCCTCAATACATATTTCTTATTCATCATTTATAGCAGTAGTTTGATCAAAGCTTGTGAAAAAATTATGTAGCAAAATGTGAAATATTAAAATTAATTTTCATAGATTTGAATGATTGCTTCATTTCATTTATGATAGCCATGCCAACTAAAGCTATATAGGAAAATGTCAATTTTAATTTACATTTTCAAGGAACTATGCTCCATGATTTATTTGTATCTAGAACTTTAATTTAGGTTTTTTCCTTGAAAATTTTACCCAAACCTAAAGTTAAGTTGAATGACTAACATGTAAATCTGAAATAAAATATATGTACATATTGCATACATCTTTTATATTAAGGCCTAAGAAAACTAGGCCATAAGGGCCTTATTTTTGACTTAGTATGTATCATCCAACAAAGTTCTCAATTATCTACAAAATCAAGGGTATTATGTCACTTGCATAGATTTTAACAAAGAGTGAGGAGACTGGGCTTCTGAGTGGAAACCCACACTGGATTTGAGATTTAGCCAATAGCATGATACCAGATTATAAAACATTTTAATGATGACGATTCTGAGTTCACATGCATTTTAGGGGAAGGAACATAGAGACACTGTAATTTCTGAAAGAATTCCTAAAATTTCTGAATCATTTTTCAAAATATAACAAATAAAGTACTTAGCTGAGAGGAAACTTGCTAGTTTCTCTTGTTTCAACTATTTACCTTCAGTCAATTTTCTATTAATTTATAAAATGAAATATGATTTCTAAGGTTAAGTTTGCTTTAAATTTTCATTATTCTAAGCTTGATTAGATTAAACAGAGAGAACAGAGAAATACAAAGTCTATTTTGGATATACACTAATGTGAATGGAGAGCACTGGCATAGCTTAGAAATCAATGAAGGGTTTATTTTTGAGTCATTGGATTAATTCAGTAAACACTTTTTAATTACCATGTGCTAGGTTCTGAAAATGGAAGATGAGTGAATGAATGTAATCTTTGTTCATGCAGAGTTCACAGTCAAGTTCAAAGCAAATACATTTATTATGGAAAATAAAGGAAACAACAAAGTGCTTACTAAAATTGTGAGCTTTGAATATATAGTCTTGGTGATTTTTCTGATGGTACTAAGTACATTATTATCATATGATATTTATGCTACTCCATCTGGAAAAATATGATAGTGTCCCTAAATTTAATAAAAACCCTTACTGTACTATTCTTCAAAAGAATCTTAATATTTGTTTTCTGGTTTCACCTTCTTAACATTTATTTTCAGGAGAAATACTCCTCATTTAGTTGACAGAATTCTGGTAGAGTTGTCTTCACCTCTTTTACAGGGAGAGCCTGTGGCTGAAGTTTATTTCCAGCTGATTAAAACACTCTATTCCTTAATCTCAGTGAGAGTGTAGGGATAAGCATTTGATTCAAGCCAAATATAACCAATCTGAACATTACTTCAGTGACTAGGAAGAGCTAGTCTCTGTCTTTTTATTTTTATTTTATTTTATTTATTTATTTATTTATTTATTTATTTATTTTTGAGACAGAGTCTCACTCTGTTGCCAGGCGCCAGACTGGAGTGCAGTGGCACAATCTTGGTCACTGCAACCTCCGCCTCCCGGGTTCAAGCAATTCTCCTGCCTCAACCTCCCGAGTAGCTGGGACTACAGGCACATGCCACCATGACCAGCTAATTTTTGTATTTTTAGTAGAGACGGGGTTTCACCATGTTGACCAGGATGGTCTTGATCTCTTGACCTGGTCATCCGCCCGCCTCGGCCTCCCAGAGTGCTGTGGTTACAGGCTTGAGCCATCACGCCCTAGTCTCTGTCTTTTAAATTAAACCTCAGGGCATTCAAGACACTGACTCCAAGCTACCTTGCCATTACTAGTGAAAAGTATTCTGAGACTGAGGCCCTAAATCACGGAACAGAGAACGAGTTGGAAAGCTGAACCAACTTTTGGAGAAAATCAGTTCTTATATTATTGTCAGATTTAATTATTAAAATTGTGTAAGGCAAACATTAATGAAAATTTGGTGGAAAACTACACGTATTTAAAAAGAAAAATCATTAAGTAAAATACTGCCCATTAAGTAAAGGACAAATTACATGAACACAATTTATAATAAAAGATTATTAAATTGTTATTAATTTCTAATGTATATTTTACTAGCATATGGTTTGACTATTTTCTGTCATTAGAATTAAAATTCCAAAATACAGCAGATTCCTGGCTTGAATAGCTTATCATAATGTCTCCCAGTCTTAGAATCATGTTAGTTGGAACACAGTAGATTTCAATTAAAAAAAATATGATGAGTGAATAAACAAATCATTCAGGAAATACAAATAAACTAATGAGATAACCTAAGTTTTAAAAGCTGAGTATAAATCTTGAAGTAAAAAATGTAGTAACTAATAACCTCTCATACAATTTTGGTGGTATTGTGAATTTATAGTGCCTTTCTGAAGAGCAAATGGGCAGTACCTATCAGATTGAAACTTTTCATTCTATTAAACCTAGAAAATCAAGGAAGTCAACTCTGCAATATTCTACATTTTGAAATCAAAAGAAAACAGAACTATTTTTAAAAACAAACAAAAACCTCACTTTCCTTATAGAATAGTTATGTAACACATAACTATTATTTTTAAATAATAGAAAAACATTTGGTCATCCATATCATGATATTCTATATAGTTGTTATAAAGAATATGGTAGAGATACTGACATGAAAAGAGCATCAATATGAATTGTCAAGATGAAAAGACAAAGATGAAAAACAAAACAAAAACTATACGGTATAAACCTATTCATGTGAAAAGTTCATTACTTTATACATTCATTTGATCTATCTCAATGTGTCTTTTTTTAATATTTATTCATCTATATATCTGTTTATAAACATTTGTCTTTATATTTATCTGTCTAATAAACTGTATATTCATAATGCACAGGAAAAAAAAAAACCTAAAGTGGCACACACTGATTACATAAGTTTAGATTATAGGAGGAGAATACTGGAGTAGAAATAGAGGAGATAACATTTTTTACCACATGCATATTAATATGGTTTGGATTTGTGTCCCTGCCCAAACTGTAATCCTCAATGTTGGAGGTGATTGGATAATAGGGGCGGTTTCTCATGAATGGTTTAATACTATTCCCCTTAGTGCTGTTCTAGTAGTAGTGAGTGAGTTCTGGTTGTTTAAACATGTGTCGCACCTCTCCACTGTCTCTCTTCCTCCTGCTCTGGCCATACGAAGTGCTGGTTCCAGCTTTTCCTTCCGCCATCATTGAAAGCTCCCTGAGGTCCCGACAGCAGCAGAAGCTGTTAGGCTTTCTGTTCAGCCTGCAACACTGTGAGCGAATTAAACCTTTTTTCTTTATAAATTACCCAATTTCAGGGATTTCTTTGTAGCAGTGTGAGAATGAGCATATGTTATTTTTTTTATGACAGACATTGAAGTAGTTCCTACTAAAATGAAAAATAGGAACATTTTAACTTTTCTTTTGCTTCTTTGACTGTGAAGAAAGTTGAACATCTTAAAGTCTATTTGCACATAACTCTTCCTTGTCATTTATTTCTTAGTTTTAAGATTTTTCTAGTTCTTTTTAAAAATAATTTTTTGTTAATATTCCTTTTTATTTAATTATTTATTCTTATAAGTTTGCTTGTTTCTCTTAGGGTGAGAACAAATATTTAAACATGCTTGCTAGCCAAAGTTGTACCTTTTCATTTTCACCTAATACAATTTCTAGTGTCTTTGGGGCTAGTTCTGGGTTTGTAGCTTAGATCTGCCACTTAGTAATTAGGAGCATAAAGAAATGTACTTAATTTCACTCAATCTCACTTCCCTGATAGAATAGTTGTATAACACCTATTGGAGGAGGATCAGCTAAAATGGCATATGGAGAGTGCTCAGGCTGGTTTCTGTCACATGAAATTACAATAAAATTGTTTTAATTCTCCATTATTTTTGGTGGTAATTATAGATTTCTTAATACTTTTATATAGTACAAAATTTTATCAAATTTTCAACCTGTCTTGTAAAAATATAAATATCTTGGGACCAGATACTGTCATTCATTCATTATTTTATACCCTAAAGCAGCTAGTGCAGACCCTTCCATGTGGTAGGTACTTAAGGTATACTTATTGAATTTAATTGAAAGCCTATGTAATTGAGTGAGTAAATCAGCACTGTTGTAAAGAAAAAATTAAGTCAATTACAAGTATATAAATAATCTTTATTTTCTTGGAAAATTTTTTTAAGAGTTGTACTATTTAAAAGTTTATAGGGTTATCACTCCCAAAATATTAAGTGCCCTTTTTAAAAGCTGTGTTCACTCTAGTTTGAGTTACAAGAATATGATTATTCTACCTTTCAGAAGAAAGTTTTTAAACTTGAAGACTAATAGGCTCTTCCAATTAGAAAAAAAAAAAAAATCAACTGGCCTCCTACTTGATAACAGTTTCTGAGAAGTACTTTTTTATTATGATCCAAATGTAAGATTTCTTAACAAATCATTTCTTCTATTTTTTAAAAAATTATAGTTTTCTCCAAAATGCTATCACAGTACTTGTTAATAGAATACTGACCTTAATCTTTGAGTAAGAAAACTATTTTCTTTTCTAATTTGCAATATTTGAATATTCAGCACTCAAAATGTCTGTACAGGCTACAGCCCTTGAATGAAAGAGAAAGAATGGAGGAGACGAATACTAAATATAAGAGAGGAACACATTAAATTACCAAACTTTAAAAAACAAAAACATATAAACTATACACTATATTAAACATTATGAGAGCTTCTATTTTTCTTTTAATTTAGCTAGAAATAACTTTCTGTTTTTCCATGTATAAGAAAAACAACACAGTTTGTTTTTTTGGCAAACATAGGGAGAACTGTAATTTTCCTGTGCTATTTGTGAAAATCAGAAAAGAAATCAACTGTTGTAATTTTTTCTACACATGGTTAAAATTTCTGAATATAAGTTGGGACTTCAGAAATTCATCCAGAAATGACTAAAATGACTTCAGCTTATCAGTAATTATCAATTGGTATTGAACTATTTAAGTTTATTTAAATACATAGGAATGATAGAGATATAGACACGAGTTACACACATGTGCACATACACACACCCACACACACACAGATTTTTCAGTGTGGACATTACCCTGTTACCGAATTGTTATTAAATTTTAATTGCTTTACTTCAAAGAAGCCTGCAGTTGCAAATATTAGTGCCTCCACAGCTCTTCACAGCAGTTTATTATTATTTACTATAATAAAGCTGATATGCTGTTATTTGTGTAATCCATGGTTAACTCTTAATTGGGAAAGTAGACTTATAAAACTTTAAGACTCAAATGAGGTGTTTTAAAACCTATTTAATGTAGCTGCAAAAGTGAAGAAAAAATTTAACTGGAACTCAAATAAAATCCTTTTCTTTTGTTTGTCAGTGTATAAAGCGTTGGCTGATAAATGGAAGTCTTTGATATTCTTCCAACTTGATTCAATGCTATCTACTGCTATTTATTTAAAACTCTGGAATGAAGTATTTTCTCTTCTTCCATATGATTGATCTTCCATGCTATTAAGGTTCCACCTTTATTCCCCCTAAAATGTACCCTACAGTTATCTCTGATGAGTGAACCTGATTCTATTCTGCCAGGAATGTCAGTAATAAATGATGGGCTAAGGTGGATGTCCTCTCAAGAGGAGAAAAAAAGAAAACAAAACAAAAAAGAAAAGATCAATGAGTTTTGAATTGACTCCATTAACAATAGTCATGATTGCTTATATAAGGGAAAAGTATTGTTATAAAAGAGCCTATTAAAATGCCAGGAAATGTCTCAGCAATTTAAATACTCTTAAATTTTTAAATGGCATACTAGCTAGCAGAGTTGTAGTAGATTGAATTAAGCTTCATTATTGATTCCCCAAGAATTTGTTGGTGAGTTGCCCATTTAAACACATTACCAGTTACTTAATGAGTAATTTATAATGCTTTGAAGAACATTTACTTCATTTAAAACGGCTAATAACATCATTCAAATGAGAGAAGGTGTCAGGACTCAATAAATGAAAATGCTAGATGCAGACATAATGTCTATTAGAACAGAAGCCAAACAGGTTGTTTTAAATAACGTTTTAAATAAAATACTTCACATCTACAAATCTTTTAATAATTGAACTGCATCTTAAATTGTAATTATAAAGAGTCAATTAAATAATTATGGTTAAGAACATCCATGATATGGAGATGTAATAGAAAATACTGTAAAGGGTTCAAACCCTCTGTAACTGTAAAGTGACTTTCTAAGGGACATTTTGTTTACTGCAACTTCTATATTTGAATAGTAATATTTCATTTAAATTTCCAGCCTTCTCTAAAAATATCTCACCAGCAATTATTTCTGTTCAATATTTTACAGAATACAATGTCTGGCCAGAATTTTGATGTATGTTTTTAAAGAAAGTAAATATTTATTTAAGTTAATATGAATGGTAATATGTTGCTTATTCTCATGTTAGTATTAATGTGAGCCTTTAGCAAAACTTTCTCCTTAATGCTCTTACTAATAGGTTAAATTTGCATTGTGTAAAAATAAAGACTGGGGCAAAATTTATGTAGAAAGTTTTATTCTTACTGACATTTTATTGGCCAAATGTCTGAATTGATCATTAAAATGCCTGACTCATTCGATCTAAATCTCAATGAGTCTGGTATTTAAGGGGAGTGTAACCGACTCAAGTTCAGCTGCTCACTGCTCAAAAGTTAAAGCATAAGAAGCAAGATGTGGTAAAAAAGAAAGTAGCTTTTGTACAAATGCTAGAAGATGGGGAAATGGCCAGGCTGAAGCCTCACCTGACCCATCTACAGTGTTAGACTGAGGGAAGGGGTTTAAAAAGGAGAGACTTGGCAGGGGAAACTTGCAGGAGTAACATAGGATGCAGGTCTGTATGTCTTGTTGGAAGGGCTGTCTTGAACTATTGTCCACCTGGAATGCCAGCTGAAGCCATTTCAGCTGCATTCAAGTCGTAGATTATCAATTTTGAGGTAGGTAATCTCCAAATTGACGAGAATTCTGCGGTTGGGACTCCTTGCCCGGCTTGTGGTAAAATTAGCCCATGGAATTTCTTAACAAGCATTCAGTTACATGCAACCAAGTGTCTGGTGGGAAAGTATGCATGGTGCACCCAAGTGTTGGGTGGAAAAGAGAGAGAGCAGAGTTTCACAGTACATTTCTAAGCTGCCTTTTAAGACTAAGGAATAAAATGTTTCTATGGTTTGCTACAAAGTTATGTCTCGAGACTAGGGAAAAGGGAGGAAATAAAAGGTTTTCAAAATGCATTTTAAAGTTACATGAAGAGTGACTTCTAAGTATTAAACATTTATGTTAACGTTTTGCCATTTAGTACAGAATGTTAATCATTTGTTTCTATAAACCAAGCATATAATGTGTTTGAAGACATTTTGCCCAGATGTTTCCTAGAATAGTCCTTTCATGAGAAGTTATTAGGTGTTATATGAAAGAAGCTTCATTGGTTAGAAAAAAGTTCAGAAATGCTGGATTAATTGTAGTTTTAAAGATATTTTTAGAGCTTTTAATAACATAAAGTGCTCTGCACTTAATGTGATGCCTCCAGATTTGTGCTTAGCATTGCTCTGGCTATGTGGGATCTTTTTTGGTTTCATAAGAATTTTAGATTTGTATTCTGTAGTTCTGTGAAAAATGATGATATTTTCATGGGAATTGCATTGAATCTGTAGATTGCTTTGGGCATTATGGTTATTTTTACAATACTGATTCTTCCCATCCATGAGCATAGGATGTGTTTCCATTTGTTTGTGTCATCTATGACTTATTTCACCAGTATTTTAGTTTTCCTTGTAGAGATCTTTCACCTCCTTATATTCTCTAGTATTTTGTTTTATTTTTTGCAGTTTGTAAAAGGAATTGAGGTCTCTATTTGATTCTCAGCTTTGCCATTGTTGGTGTATAGCAGTCCTGCTGATTTCTGTACATTGATTTTGTAACCTGAGACCTTACTAAAATTGCTAATCAATTCTAGGGGACTAGATGGATGAAAATTCAGGGTTTTCTAGGTATACAGTCATATCATCAGTGAACAGTGGCAATTTGACTTTCTATTTTCCAATTTGGATGCCTTTTATTTCTTTTTCTTGCCTCACAGGGCATTTTTAGTGGATCATTATAACACTTGAGCTCACAGCAGTAGTAGGTGGCTAAAAAATTATTACAGTAGTGCAGCATGTATTACAATTAATTTTAAGCAGTTATAATTTAATACTGTCTTTACATTTGTTTATATTTCTCTTTATTGTGAATACCAGCATGTATGGTGTGTTTATATATGTGTCAGTACTGATAAATTTAAACATTTTATAATAGAGTAATGTATATTTTATGGTAGTAAATAATAGACTAGCACCTACATATATTTTATGCATTAATGACAGACCTTTTTCTTAATTTTTTTGATATCTCAGGGCTACCTGATTTGTCTGTGAGTTTTTTCAAATTGTTGCAAATCTCCACACAATTATTTAATATATTTATTTATTTATTTTATTGCATTTTAGGTTTTGGGGTACATGTAAAGAAAATGCAAGATTGTTGCATAGGTACACACATGGCAGTGTGATTTGCTGCCTTCCTCCCCTTCACCTATATTTGGTATTTCTCCCCATGCTATCTCTTCCCAACTCCCCAGCCCCCGCTGTCCCTCTCCTATTTCCCCCCAACGGACCCCAGTGTGTGATGCTCCCCTCCCTATGTCCATGTGATCTCATTGTTCACCCACCTATGAGTGAGAATGTGTAGTGTTTGATTTTCTGTTCTTGTGTCAGTTTGCTGAGAATGATGGTTTCCAGGTTCATCCATGTCCCTACAAAGGACGCGACCTCATCCTTTTTTATGGCTGCATAATATTCCATGGTGTATATGTGCCACATTTTCCCTGTCCAGTCTATCATCGATGGGCATTTGGGTTGGTTCCAGGTCTTTGCTATTGTAAACTGTGCTGCAATGAACATTCGTGTGCATGTGTCCTTATAGTAGAATGATTTATAATCCTTTGGATATATACCCAGTAATAGGATTGCTGGTCAAATGGAATTTCTATTTCTAGTGTTGTATTTGACCGGAGCGTAGAAAGTTATCACGAGACAAAAGTATGCCAGATTGCAGGGTCATTTATTTATGCCGGCGACCACAGAGGACTCACGTCTCTCCAACCTGTGGTGGCAACAGGAGGGTGCCACGATTTTTTATACCCGAAAAACCACCTTGGGAGTGGGGTGAGGGGCGGGGATGGGGTTGAAAAGCCTTCAGACATTCCGAGGGCTAGTGGATTCTGTAAATTACCTCCTGGGTGGAGACAAGGGCGGGGGTCTCCGGACATTCCAAGGGCTAGGGGACTTTTGTCATTCTGTTTGTTACCTTAGTGGTTTACAGAAGTCAGGATATACATTTGTTTACACATCGTCTGGGTGGTGATAGAAGTCACAGATTTTAGCAGTTACTGATAAGAAAAAGTAAGCAGCTTTACATAGTTTTGAGGAACAAACTGGCAGTTCTATTCACAGAGGCCAAGGACAGTAGTTATTGTAAGGAGAATGGGGCAGCCATTTCAACTTATCTAAAAACAGTTTTGCATTTTATAAAATAGTTTTGCTCCGGTTCTGGCTCTAGGCCAGCACAATATCACACTAGGTCCTTGAGGAATCGCCACACTGTCTTCCACAATGGCTGAACTAATTTACACTTCCACCAACAGTGTAAAAGTGTTCCTGTTTCTCCACATCCTCTCCAGCATCTGTTGTCTCCAGATTTTTTAATGATCGCCATTCAAACTGGCGTGAGATGGTATCTCAATGTAGTTTTGATTTGCATTTCTTTAATGACCAGTGATGATGAGCATTTTTTCATATGTTTGTTGGCCTCATGTATGTCTTCTTTTGTAAAGTGTCTGTTGATATCCTTCGCCCACTTTTGAATGTTTATTTTTATATGTCCTCATTATAAGTAGACTCATACAGTTCAACTCTGTATTGTTCAAGGGTCAACTATATATGCAAAACCAAAAGCACTAGTTTTGTTTGTGAAACACTGTTTTCAGTATTCCCATCTTATCAGACTTAAAATTATTGTACAACGGTACAGCTACAAAAACAGCATGGTACTGGCATAAAAATGGGCATTTAGACCAGTGGCTCAGAACACAGAACTCAGAAATAAAGCCAAATGCTTGTAGTCAGCTGATCTTTGACAAAGCATACAAAAATATGAATTGGGGAAAGGACACCCTATTCAATAAGTAACGCTGGGCAAACCAATAAGCCACATGCAGAAAAATGAAACTGTATCTCCATCTCTCAACTTATACAAAAATCAACTCAAGATGGATCAAAGAATTTTAAAACCTGAAACTATAAACATTTTAGAAGATAACATCAGAAAAACTCTTTTCGACATTGGTTTAGGCAAATAATATAATTAAGACTCCAAAAGCAAACACAACAAAAGCAAGTAAATGGGACCTAATTAAACTAAAATGCTTCTGCACAGCAAAAGAAATAATTAGTGAAGTAAACAGACAACTAAGTAGAAGAAAATGTTGATAAACTATGCATCTGACAAAGGACTAGCATCCAGAATCTACAAGGAACTGAAACAAATCATCCAGAAAACAAATTTTCCCATCAAAAACTGGACAAATGACATGAATAAATATTTCTCAAAGAAGATATACAAACGGCCTACAAACAAATGAAAAAATGGTCAACATCACTAATCATCAAGGAAATGCAAATTAAAACCATAAAAAGGTCACAATAAGATACCACCTTACTCCTTCTGGAATGAACATAATTAAAAAGTAAAAAAGAAAAACAAAGGTTGTTGACATGGATAAGCTTAAAAGGAAACACTTTTACCCTGCTGGTGGGAATGTAAATTAGTACAACTACTATGAAATACAGTATGGAGATTCCTTAAATAACTAAATGTAGATCTACCATTCAATCCAGAAATCCCACTGCTAGATATCTATTCAAAGGAAAAGAAGTCATTATACGAAAAAGATATTTGCATATACATGTTTATACAGCACAATTCACAATTGCAAAGAACCAACATAAGTGCCCATTGACCAATCAGTGGATAAAGAAAATTTGGTATATATATGCCGTGGAATACTACTCAGCCATACAATGGAATGAAATAATGTCTTTTGCAGCAACTTGGATGAAGCTGGAGATCATTATTTTAAGTGAAGTAATTCAGGAATGGAAAACCAAATACTGTGTGTTCTCAGTTATAAGTGAGAGCTAAGGTAGGAGGATTCATAGACATGCAGAATGATAGAATGGACTTTGCGGACTTGGGGTTGGAGAGATTAGGGGCCAGTGAGGCATAAAAGATTACATATTGGATACAGTGTACATTGTTCAGATGATAGGTGCACTGAAATCTCAAAATTCATCACTGAATAACTTATTCATTTAACCAATAACCATCTGTACCCCAAAAACTATTGAAATGAAAATAAATAATTTAGAAAAATGCTCTGTGATACTAATCATCACTACTTGAGCAGTTCCTCTCTCCAGTAAATTGCAGATTGCAGTAAAAAATGATTTCTTATGTGTCTTTTATAAGAACCCCATGTGTGTTTCATTGTGTTTAGTGCAATACTGTAAACCTGAATAACACCACTTTACTCATACAGAGGGCCACTAGTGATGCTGAATGTACTACCAAGAAACAGTGAAAAGTCATTATATTAAAAGAAAGAGTTGAATGCTTGATATACACCTTCGTAGACTGAGGTTGCTTACTATGACTGCCTGCCATTTTAAGATAATGAATCCAGTATAAGAGCTATTGTTTAATTATAAAAAAAAAAAAAAAAAAAGCAAAGAAAATTTGTGAAGTCATCACTGCAGCTATACCAGCAGGCATAAAAACCTTGCATTTTTTTTTTTTTTGTGAAATACTTTTTTATCTTATATTGAAAATACAGCTTTTATGTGGGTGCAGGATTGTTATAAGAATGCCATGTCTATAAATTCTAATATGGTTTGGTAAAAACAAAGTAATTATATGACCACTTTAAGCAAAAGGATGATAAAGGATCTAAAACTGGAGAATTTAATGCCAGCAAAGGATGGTTTGATAATATAGAAAGAGATTTGGCTTAAAAGCTCTCAATAGGAGGACCCTCTTCTGCCCACCAAAAATTGGCAGATTAGTTCTGAGATGCCATTAACAAAATCATTTAAGAAAAAGGATACCTGCCTGAACAGGTTTTTAATGCAGATAAAAGTATCATATTCTGGAAAAACACGAAAAAGTCATAAGGGACATCTATTATTAAGGAAAAGAAGTGAGTAATGAGGATTTAAGGCAGAAAAGTACAGGCTAACTACAGTTTTGTGCAAATTCAGTTGGGTTTATGATAAAGACTGCCCTTATCCATAAAGCTGCTAGTCCCTTGAAGGGAAAGGATAAACACTAGCTTTCAACCTTTCAGTTGTGCAACAAGAAAGCCTGGACAAAGAAAAATAATTTTCTGGATTAGTTACATTTGTGTTCCAAGGAAGTACTTCACCACTACAGGACTGCCTTTTGAAGTTCTTTTGATATTGCGCAATGTCCCTAGTCACCTAGAATCCTGTGAGTTCAGCACTGAAGGCATTGAAGTAGTCTAGTTGTCTCCAAATACAATGTCTCTAATTGAGCCTCTATATCAGAGAGTCATGAAGACCTTTAAGGCTCATTACACATGGTACTCTATGAAAGTAATTGTCAATGATGTGGAAGAGAACCTTGATGTATAGAACATCATGAATGCTGTAAAGGATTACACCATTACAGATGGCATCGTTTTTATAGAAAGGGCTATCAAGCCAGAAACAATGCATTCGTGTTGGAGAAAATAATGTCTAGATGTTGTACCTGAGTTCTCAGTATGTGCAATGGAGCCAGTCAAGAAAACCATGATATAGATTGTGGATACAGAAAAAAAAACAATTGGAGGTGATAAGTTTTAAGATATGGATCTTGGAAAAATTCAAGAGCTATTAAAAACCACTTGATGGAGATACCTGCTTCTGAATCAATAACAGACGATGGGGAAGAAGACATAGAGGAAGCAGTGTCAGAAAACAAATTCATATTAGACAACCTGGCAAAAAGTTTCAATTATTCAAGACTGGTTTGATTTCTTTTAGAGGGTGTACCTTTTTATGATATGGGCACTAAAATGAAAGCAAATAGTGAAAAGATTGATACTGCCTAGAAACAATTTTACAGAAATGAAAAGATAAAAAGTGAGAGAAGAATCACTATGTATTTCTCTAAAGTTATACCCAGTATGCCTGCCTCTCCTGCCTCCCTTTCTACTTTCTCCACCTCACTTATCTCTGTCACCCCTAAGACAGCAAGGCCAACTGTCCTTTTCTCCTCCTCTGCATCCTACTTAATCTGAAGATAAGTATGAAGACCTTTATGGCGATCTACTTCCACTTAATGAATAGTAAATATATTTTTTTCTTGTGATTGTTAATAACATTTTCTTTTTTCTATCTTATTTTATTATAAGAATAAATTGTCTGGGCACAGTGGCTCATGCCTGTAATCCCAGCACTTTGGGAGGCCAAGGCAGGTGGATTGCTTGAGGTCAGGAATTTGAGACAA
Organism: Sapajus apella; assembly: GCF_009761245.1. Lineage (NCBI taxonomy): Eukaryota > Metazoa > Chordata > Mammalia > Primates > Cebidae > Sapajus > Sapajus apella. Next base: position 8,986,777 of record NW_022436946.1, on the reverse strand, counting down.
GCCTGGCCAAGATGATGAAACCCTGTATTTTGTATTTACTAAAATACAAAAATTAGCTGGGTGTTGTGGCAGGTACCTGTAATCCCAACTACTAGGGAAGCTGAGGCAGGAGAATTGCTGGAACCCAGGAGGCAGAGGTTGCTGTGAGCCAAGATCATGCCATTGCACTCCAGCCTGGGTGACAGAGGGAGACTCAGTGTCAAAAAAAAGAATAAATTATACATATAACATACAAAATATGTGTTTATCAATTATGTTGTCCTTAAGGCTTCTTGTCAGCAGTAGCCTATTGGTGTTTAAGTTTTTGGAGAGTCAAAAATATTATATGTGGATTTTTGATATTCAGGGGATCAGTGTACACTGTATAAATAATTTTTCCTTATGTGTATCTTAAAAATTAGAGATGTAGCACTTTCTTTATCTCTCAGTTCTAGGGAGTTTTTCATTTCCATTGGACTCTTTGTTTGACCTTCTTTATGGCCTGAACTTAATCAAGTTTTATAAACACTTCTTGTGGGTACTGGAAAGGGTATATTCTCCAATTATTGTACACCATGCACTATTAATACTTTTAAGGTCGAGTTTTAAAATATGTTATTGCAATTTCTTTCTCATATTTAGTTTTATCTGTTTGAGTTACTTGTTATCCAGAAAACTGTATTAATATTTCACAGTTTCATTGGAAGTTTCACTTTATACTCTGTATTTCTTTAAATTCTGTGGACTTGGTATCAGGCACATGTTTTGGAAAAGTAATTTTCAGAGTGTCATTGAAATTTTCACTTCATAATCTGTATCCCTTTAAATTCTTGAGGTCTTGATATCAGGTACATGTTTTGTAACAGTAATACATTTCTAGTTAATCATTACTTTTATGATTAAACAATGTGTTTATCTAAAGTATTTGGGGGGTTGTCTGTTTTTTCTGATATTAAATTTCTGTCTACTTTCTTACTTTAGTAAACTTTTTTATTTAGGATGAATCTTAGATTTGCAGAAAAGTTGCAAAGATGATAGAGAGTGTTCCTTTATTCCTCTCCTATGTTTTCTAATGTTAACATCTTACATAACCGTGGTATGCTTGTTTAAATTCGGCACCAACACTTGTACATTACCTAACTAACTTCCAAGTACTGTTTTGATTTTTCCAGTTTTCCACTAATGCCCTTTTTCTGTACTAGGAGCCAATACAGAATACCATATTCCATTTAGTTATCATGTGTCTTTCATCTCCTTTGTTTTGTGACTATTCTCACACTTTTCATGTTTTTATGATGATAAGAAGCCTAAGATATATTTTTCAGATATCTATGGAATGTTCCTCAGTGTAAGTTTGTCTAATGTCTTTTGTGTTTGAATTAGATATAGGTTTTGAGGAAGAAGACTATCTCGATTACAAGCCACTCTCATTCTATCAGGAAGTACATGATGTCAACATAATTTATCACTGATGATATAACCTTGATCACTTAGTTAATATGGTGTTTGCCAGTTTTCTACAATGGAACTGTTTTTTTTCTTTCTGTTGTCTATCCTTCAGAGAATTATTAAATCCAGTTTATACTCAAGGTGGAGGGATTAAGGTCCAACTCCTGGAGGGCAGAATATATATATAGATAATGCAATATAAATAATATATGAATATTATATATATATTCTATATGTATATATGATTCTCTAAGAAGTAGTTGTCTCTTCTTATTTACTCAGCTGTGTATTTATATCACTATGGACTTATGTTTATTTATTTTATAATTCAGACTAAATCATCTTTGTTTTCATTATTATTTATCTGATATATTTGCCAGTACATGTTTTATAAACAGCATAATTGAACATTCTAAAATATTCTCACAATTTGCCTTTTAAATTGTGAGATAGCCTCTTCAAAATGTTTGTGACAAAGTGGGATTTACTTCAACATATTTTCTGTTTCCTCTCATTCACCCCCATCATTACCTTAATAACTAAGCTGAACATTCTGTTCTTTATTCTTTGGGTGGATGCCTAAAGTAATACACGTATACTTAATGCCTCCCAAATTAGTCATTATTTACTATAATGTTTTGTTAGTAATTATTTTCTTATGTTTACCCCAAATTTGTCACATATTTTTGCTGGATATAGAACTCTAGGATAGCATTTCACAACATTGTATCACTGTAACATTTGTAAGATTATATTATTTGCTTTTGAGCCATTGTTTGAGTAAAAAGAAATAAAACAGGTACTTAATAATTGTAATGCAGGCAAATCTAAGGCCATGTGTGAAATACGATTTCAATGAGGGATCTTGAAGAAGGTGAAGGATTTTCATTTTCCTATTTAGCTTTCTTTATTTTTTCCACTATTCTGCAACTGAGATTTTCTACATGTTTAATGTGTTTTCTCTATCATTTTCCCACTCATTAGCCTTCAGTCCTGCCTTCTAGTAGGATTTAAAAGCTCAAAATGATATGGCTCTGATGCGTGGAGGAACACCAGGTTTCTTTTTCCTCATACCAGTTTAGATAAAATGACAGTAACACACCTGGAGTGGTTTTTAGGAGCAGAAAGTTTAATATGAAGGAACGGAGAAGACAGAAGGAAGAAGCTCGTCTGTACAGAGACAGAGGGAGGGGGGGTCCAAAGTGGTAAGAGGAGGTCCCTAAGTGTGGTGGAAACCAGGTAGGTATATATGCAGAGGCTGGAGAAGGCAATGTCTGATTTGCATAGGGCCCAGGGGATTGGTTTGACCAGGCATGTCATTCATGTAGCCCTCAAAAAAGCTGGCCCTCCTTCCTTAGCTTTTTAATATGCAAATGAAGGGCACCAGGGATGTTTTGCAAACATGGGGATATGTGGGGGTGGCCCTGTTGCCAGGAGCATGTGGGAAAAGGGCAAGAAGGCTGAGGGAATTGCCATGTTGGGTGGACCGAGTGTCTAATAGCCAACATTTGCATATCAGAAGTTCGCAGCCTGCCTCTGAGAGCCTGGGCTTTACAAGAAACTTTTCTGGAGATGCTTTCAAAAATGAAAACTTCCCAAGGACCCCTTTTCCCCTCTATCTGCCTAAAATAATGTCTTAATAACGCCTACAACAATAATATTTATATATGACCCTATATAGATGCAAACATTCAGAGTAAATAAATTTCATGGAGTCAAAACAACTAAAAGTAGACCAAACACATTAACTACAATTGGGATATAGTAACCTCTGACTTCAGATGTTTTACTCTCTCTTTAGCTAACAGACCCTTACATAGTGTAAACTTCTTTTAATAAAAAGCTGTTTATGTTTTATACTGGTTAGCATGCAAAAAAACAGGTATAGAAAATATGTATGAATTGTTGGGGATTAAGATTAATTATGGTCTCATTCACTTGTTGATTCTGGTAATGCTTTGAGAAACAAATATAAGAAATAAATAATAACCGACACTAAGTAGACAATTTAATCTGTGTCCCATAAATAATTTGTCACACTGGTAGAGATATACTTAGAAACGACTGAATTTCCAACTGGTGACCTATATTTTGCGCATTGCTAGTGTTGCAGGGATGCTGGGAGCTTATAATGGTCTCAGTACCTAGGGAATTTTTCTAATGTTGATAGTCTATGATGGCAATTTCGGAGGTTGTATTAATCAGGGTTCTCTGGAGGGACAGAAATAATAGGACATATGTATGGGAATTATAAGAGACCTCTGTTATGGTTAATATTAGGTGTCAACTTGGTTGGATTGAAGGATGCCTAGCTAGCTGGTAAAGTATTGTTTCTGGGTGTGTCTGTGAGGGTGTTGTCAGAGGAGACTGACATTTGAGTCAGTGGACTGGGATAGGAAGACCCACACTTAATGTGGGTGGGTCTCAGTGTGGGTGTACCTACTCCAGTGGAATACTGAAATGGAAGGTTCTGTGCTTGGGACCCTTCTTCATCTTACCTCATGTATCATTTCTTCTGATTGTTCATTTGTGTCCTTTAAAATAGCATTTTTAATTGGTATTAGTAATTAAACTATTTTCCTGAATTCTGTGGGCTATCCCAGCAAATTATAGAACATGAGAAGGAAGTCCCATTACCCTATTATCATATATATATACTCCTTTTCATATGTATATATGAAAGGGAGTTTATTAGGAAGAATTGCCTCACACAATCAGGTTAAGTCCCAAGATAGGCCGTCTACAAGCTGAAAGATAAAGAAGGCAATAGTGGCTCAGTCTGAATCCAAAAGCCTTAAAAACAGGGAAGCCAACAGTACAACCTCCAATTTGTAGCTGAAGGCCCTGCAGCCCCTGGGAAACACTGATGTAGGTCCAAGAGTTCAAAGGTGAAAGATCTACAGTATGATGTCTAAGGGCAGGCAGAATGGAAGGAAGCATCCAGCGTGGGAGAAATATGAAAGCCAGGAGACTCAGCAAGACAGCCTTTCCCACCTTCTCCTGCCTGTTTTGTTCTAGCAGCACTGACAGCTGATTGGTTGGTGCCCATCCACTTTGAGAGTGGATCTACTCTCCTAGTCCACTGACTCAAATGTCAGTCTCCTCTGATAACACCCTCACAGACACACCCAGAAACAATACTTTACCCGCTGTCTAGGCATCCTTCAGTCCAACGAAGTTGACAGCTAATATTAAGCATAACAGAGGTCTCTTATAATAATGTGGGAGGTTGAGTGTCCCTAGCATATTATTTTTCCTATTTAAGTTTTTCACAGTTTGAGTCTGGTAGCATGGATTATTTTGGGGGCAGAGAGGTATAAACAAGATGCATTAATTGAAATAAGCATCAAAAATGCTGCACTTGTATTTTTTGTTTTCTTTAACCATAAAGATCTTAAGATTGTCATAGGAATTAAAATAACCTCTCCCTCTCTGAAGGTTTGAGCCTTCTAAAATAACATAACAATAGACAGACTAACAGGAGAAAAGGCATACAAATTTATTAACATGCATGTATCCATAAGAGCCATACAAAATATGTGACTCAAGAAAGAGCCAGATGGGAGAAGTGTAAATATCCCATTTATAGGGGAGAGGGTAGTGGGGGCCTATAGATAATTGTAGAGGGGTAGTAAATAATTTTAGGAGAGATGAGTGAGCCTGGGACACATTATCCTGTATTATTCTCTTAGGAATTTCAGTGAGCCCAGAGACAGACAATATCTTGTGACAAAGTCCCATCCAGATGTGGTTACATTCCTGTCTTCTGGTAATAAAATTTCAGGGAAGGAGTAGAAGGCAATTGTGTTTCCTTTGGCAAATGTGATCTCAAAGCATAAAGGAATATAAAAGTAAAAGCCTCTCTTTGTGCTTAGGGAGGGACAGAGGGTTTGAGACAGGGCTGCAGGGAAGGGGGAGGTCAAAGAGATCTTGAGGCTGCTTCTTTATTTTACCATGTCAAAGGATCATATTCTGGGATATTATTTTCTGATGCTGAAGATTGCAAACACCTAGTCCTAGTGTTTCTTCTCCCCCCTTGTTGCTTATTTTTCTCCTCAATACGCTATTGACTCCTCTCCACTATTGACATGCTCTAGCCTTTACTGGTGAAATGTGTGGCTTTGTGTGTGTGTGTGTGTGTGATTTTATTATATAATAAGAATTATATATTTGCTCTTTGTCCCTGGTTCCTGGCACAGCACTAAAATTGTTGTAACTTCCTGAGTGGTAGGGGTGATTGAAATGTCTTTGTTATAATATGCCCACCCCACCAGCCACCCCAGCTCCTGAAATAGCTCAGGAGCATAAAGATGAAAGGAGTATCTTTTGTTATTCATAACAAGCCCCTTTCAGCCACACCTGAGTTTATGGTAATGAGGTGACTTTTGGAAAGTACCTAAGAATACAGGCCTGGTTGCTAAGGGAACCAATCATGTAATTAGAGGTTAGAACATTCAGCCCCATCCCCCAATCTTCAAAAAAAAGAGTGGAGTTAGAGATTGACTTAATCACCAAAGGCCAATGATTAAATCAATCATGCCTGAATAATGAAGCCTCCATAGAAACCTTAAAAATGGGGTTCGGAGAGCATCTGGGTCGGTGAACAAGAAAGCATGTAGATGCCAGGAGGCTGCCACACTGGAATGGAAGCTCCTGTGCTTGGGACCCGTCTGAATTTCACCCCATGTGTCTTTTCTTGTGGCTGTTCATTTGCAGCCTTTAAAATAACATTTCTAATTGGTAATGCTAAGTAAACTGTTTTCATGGATTCTGTGGGTTGTCCTAGCAAATTATTGAATGTGAGAAGGGAGTTCCATGAAACTCTGACTCATAGCCAAGTTGGGAAGAAGCTGTGCGTAACTTAGGGATCCTCTATTTGCAACTGGCATCTGAAGTAAGGGGCATTTTGTGAGACTGAATCCTTAATCTGTATGGCCTGTTCTAATTCCAGGTAGTCAGGGTCAGAATTGAGTTAAATTGTGGAACACCCAGTCAGTGTTTGTCGAGAATTAAATAATTGGTTGATGTGTTAAAAACACACACATTGTTGTTTAGAACTAGAATGAAAACTCCATGAGAACAGGCATTTTGTCTGTTTTGGTCACTGTTTTGTTCATATAAGAAACTACAAAGCCCACCATTATTCAGTTAACATCTTTTGTGTTTCAATTCCCTTTCACCAACAGAGTGAGAAAGTCTGATTATTCCACCTGGAATCAGACATCCACACCTGTGGCATTAGGGGCCGGATCGTATGGAATATATGATTCCTAGAAGAATGGAGTATTCAACAGAGGAAAACAGAGTCTAGCTCATTACTACTTGTGAGATAAATTCGCAAGATCCTCGTTTAATTACAAAAGGAGGAAATGATCAGAGAGTTTGAGAAACGTATTCAAGTACCTAAAATAATTATTTGATTGTCAGCTGAAGAATGACAAGGCTCAAATGTTTGAAAAGGAGGGTTTTATTTTTCATGAAGGGTTGTGGTCTGCAGAGTGGCCATTCTGGCAGGCTGAGAAGAGTATTCTCCAGTCAAAAGCCAGAAACAGACACATTGAGAGAGAACAAAGGGAAGAGAAATTTATGCTGAGCAAGGGAACTAAATATATGTATTTAATAAGCTATAGAAGGAGTAATGAATATTCTGAAAGGAGAAATGTATACATATGCCTTTGAGCTGCATGCTTCTCTATGGGATCCATGTTCAGAAAATAGAGAAGTTAGCATGATTCAAGGGTGGAGTTTCTGGCCCAGTCATGTCAAAAGGTGAAGCAGAGGACAGGAAAACCTTTACTGATTATTCTCTGTAGACTGGTCAGAACCACTCCATAGTGGATGGTCTCCTATCAGGAAGAGATGCTGATGGGTTGTTTTGTTGGAACTGCAAAAGGAAGAGGCAGCAGTCAGGCTGCTGGTTACATCAATGGTGGAGTCTTTCAAAAGAGCTAGTTTCTGATTAGCCCTTATTGAAGAAAACCTTATGGTGTTATCAGTGGAGAGGCTATAACAAGGTGTATATGACCTCCCATGTTGTCATGGCTGAGAACTCAGTTTTCAAAGTTGCTTGGCCAAGAAAGGATCCATTTAGTAAGTTGTGGGGCTTAGAATATTATTTTTATTTCTCAGAAAATTAACATAACCCAAAGGTTTCAGATTCAGTGATATTTTTTCACAACTGTATCAACAGACAAGATAGAAGTTCTCTAAAGAACATTTTACTTCACTTGAGATCATACGTACTGCCATTCATTGGTCCAGGGATAAACTACACCATTCACTGAGGATAGGTCCAAGGGAAATGGCTACAATTTTTACTATAAATTCCAGATTGGGAGGAGAGGCAATATTATCTGACTCAGGCTTCTTGAACAAGTAAAAAGATTCAATTTTTAAATAAAGTAGCAGTAAATTAGACTAAAATAAATTCACTGGGTATTTTGTCTGCAAGAGATGTTTTTCAAATTTAAATTATGGAAATCTAGGCCAAGGACTAGATGCAGTGGCTCAAGCCTATAATCCCAGCACTTTGTGGGGCTGAGGCAGGCAAATCATTTGAGGTCAGGAATTGGAGACTAGCCTTACCAACATGGTGAAACCCAGTTCCCACTAAAAATATTTTAAAAGTTAGCTGGGTATGTCGGTGCATGCCTGTAATCCCAGCTACTTGGGAGGCTGAGACAGGAGAATCACCTGAACCTGGGAGGCCTAGGTTGCAGTGAGCTGAAATTGTACCACTGCACTCCAGTTTGTGCCACAGAGCAAGATTCTGTCTCAAAAAAAAAAAAAAAAAAAAAAGGTTTCTTTTTTTCTCTCTCTCTGTCTCTCTCTCTCTCTCGACATGTCTTGCCCTGTTACCCAGACCAGGCTGGTGTACAGTGGTACAATCATGGCTCACTGCAGCCTTGACTTCTTGGGCTCAAAAGATCCTTCTGCCTCAGCCTTCTGAGAAGCTGGGACTACAGGTACATGCCACCATGACTGGCTAGTTTTTAAAATTTTTTGTAGAGACAAGGTCTTACTATGTTCCCCAGACTAGTCTTGAACTCCTGAGCTCAAGCAATTCACCTGCCTTGAACTTCCTCAAGTGTTGGGATTACAGGCGTGAGCCACTGCTCTGAGCCTATTTCAATATTTCAAATACATTTCAGAGTGATTTATTTAAATTTCTATATGCATACATATTCAGAGTTCTCTAGAGAAATAGAACTAATGCCATATACAATATAATATAATTATATATTAATATAGACTATAATATTAATATGTTATTTAATATATAATTTATCAATATATAATATATAATATAATTATATTATATATTAATAAATTATATATTATAATTATATATATAAGAGAAGACTTATAGGAATTGGCTCACAGAGTTGTGGAAGCTGAGAAGCCACAATCTGCTGTCTCTTTGCTGGAGAAGTAGAAAAGCCAGCGGTGTAATTCAATCTGAATCCTAAGACCTGAGGACCAAGAGTTCCAATAGTGTAAGTTCCGATCCAAAGCAGAAGTCCTGAGAGCCGCTGAGGTTGGAGGGACCAAGGCGTAAATCCAAGTACAAGCCTGAAATCCCTCAAACCAGATGTACTAATGTCTGAGGGCAGAAGATGGATATCCTCACTCAAATACATAGAGCAAATTTTGCCTTGTCTTTGTCTCCGTTTTTTCCTGCTATTCAGTCTCTCAACATGTTAGAGAATGCCCACCCACATTGGTGAAGACCATCTTCTTCCCTCAGTCTACAGTTTCAAATGCTATTTTCTTCTGGAAACATCCTCACAGACATACTAAAAACTAGTGTTTTACCAGCTCTATGGCATCCCTTAGCCCTATAAGTTGGCACATAAAATTAATGATGTTAACTTATTATGTAAGCCCATAAATCAACTTAAAAATAATATTAAGGAAATGAGATAATATGTGAGAAACTTATTAGACCTGGATTTTTGACTATATAATAAAGAAAAATATTAAATTTATATTATATAATAGGAATCTTTGGGAAAAATATTTCATGTTTTTAATGATAACATCATTGACATTTAGCAGTTATTGCATCACTCTTATTTTGTCCTATTTAACCTGTTGGATATTATTTTTAACCCTCTACAGTTCTGACCACATGTATTAAAACTTTGTCCGAGGCTATCAGTAATTATTCATCTTTGAGGAACAGTTGATGAGATGAAATAAAAATTAGAGAGAGCCACATTTAGTTGGATGGAGAAAAAAAGTCATTTAAAAAAATTCTGTAATTATTAAACAGCTTTATCTTTTTGCTTGCTGGTGTAATTCTACATGCTCTGCATTTGAGGTAATATTCTGGTTGTTGAATCACTCCAGAGGAAGTTTGAAAGAATTCCTCTCATTGGACGAGAATATGAATGAGGAAGGAATAACTCCAGGCTTAAAACTCTGCTGCTCCTTACCTATAGGGACATCTTCTCTGGATCTTCTCTCATGGCAGCATGGGACCTGTCTCTCCTCTCTCTTTCTCTCTCTCTGCCTAATAAATCTCTCTCTGCAAAACTCTCTGGGTCCACGGTATTTATTTGAATGGTAAGCCCACTGCACCTCCGGGGCCCCTTTCCCCATTCTTCCGGGTAAGAGAGGCAGAGGACCTCAGATCGGGGAACTGGGAGAATTGGGATGCTCCCGCTGCCTCCTCCGTTACACTAGGACCACCATTTATAACCTGCCAAAAAATGGATGGATTTTGAGTATTTTAATCTAAGACTCAGAATATATACAGGAAGGCAGCCTTCTCCACCTTTAGTTTGTATGCCCTGTGCCTATACGTTGATTTATATATAAGATTTCCAGGGTTTCAGTAGACAGTGTTAATCGTGTGATGCTTCATTAATGAGAAGATTCAAGGATCTCAAATGCAAAAAGACATTTAATAATGGATATCACTAAATATCTATTTACATGCAAAAATTTACCCCCAAACTGCATGGGATTACAGGGGATTATTAAGCCATATTTTATATATCAATATTGGTGAACTACGCTTTTTAGGTAGAAAATTGCTCCATGAACTCCATTATTTATAAGCCATGAGTATTAAAATATTCCTTAAAATAGCATCAGATGAACAAAATTAAAAAAATATATCTTACGATTTATTTTGGAGAATTTAATCTCTCAACATTAATCAAAGTTAACAAAGTCTACCTGCTTTTGAGAATCAAAAAATTTATCTGTCGAGGCCGGGCGCGGTGGCTCAAGCCTGTAATCCCAGCACTTTGGGAGGCCGAGGCGGGTGGATCACGAGGTCAAGAGATCGAGACCATCCTGGTCAACATGGTGAAACCCCGTCTCTACTAAAAATACAAAAAATTAGCTGGGCATGGTGGTGCGTGCCTGTAATCCAAGCTACTCAGGAGGCTGAGGCAGGAGAATTGCCTGAACCCAGGAGGCAGAGGTTGCGGTGAGCCGAGATCGCGCCATTGCACTCCAGCCTGGGTAACATGAGTGAAACTCCGTCTCAAAAAAAAAAAAAAAAAAATTTATCTCTGTCAATGTATACTTTATATAATCACTTAAAACTGAAAAAAAAACAACAACTAAGACTGAGCTACTCTTAGCTTTAGCTAGTGTTTATATTTCCTTCTTATCTATTTGTTGTATCTGGAATTGAAGAACTCTTCTTGCATGGTAACTTTAAACTAAATCACTTGGGAGCAATTTACAAGGTAACCTCAGTGTCTGAAGCAGCAGTGAAGTTCCAGATTACTGAATTTTGCCTGTAGTCAAGTGAAGATAGAACAGAATTGTTTTCTGTTCTAAATATAAATAAAGAAGTTTTCCCTGTCAGCAGTTGCTATTCAGATGCATGTATGGTCTTCTGCTTAAAATTCAGACATTTTTCTTGCCATTTTGGGGGTTCAAAAAATGATACCCCAAATTAAAGACCTCAGAAGAAAAGTTTTTCTCTGAGGAAGGATGCTGCACAGAGAAGCCAAGAATCCTGTAAACAAAAATAAAATTTTAAGCACCTCAGCGAAATAAATGGACTGCCTTTTTGCCAGGAAGACTGTAGAAATACCTGAAAAACTGAATTCCCAGTCATGACAGGTAGAGTGGTCAACACACCTCCTTGTAACCCGAATCCCTTTTGGAGTTTAGATACAACCAACCAGCACTGACATGTTGATCACAGGACTGAGAAAACAGACTGTGGCAATAAGATTCCAGTTTTGCCCTGAAGCTGATATAGCATGACATGAGAACATAACCTGAAAGAAATAAAAGTATTTTATCTGAAAATATATTTTTCTGACATATTTGGTTAGAAATGGCCCTGCAAAACCTTCTTTTGTGGGGGAGATTTGTATCTCTAGAGAATCTCCGTAAATGCAGCCAGACCTTCTCTTTCTAGTTCTTTCCAAATCTAGGAAAGATTAAATGAAAATCTGACACCTTTAAGATTTGAAAAGAGATATTTACCATCTATTCTCACTGAAAGCTGCTACCTGTGAGGCTTCATCTACATAATAAGAACCATGGCTTCAGCAAACTCCTTAACTCAAGCATTTTTTTTCTAAAGATTCCAAGTCTTTAAATAAAGATTAACTTTTTCAACCAATTGCCAGTTAGAAAAATCTTTGAATCTGCCTATGAATCTACCTAATAGACCCCACAGCCCCTAACCCCCTACACCTGCTTCAAGATATTCCACCCCATTAGGCTGAACCAATGTACACCTTCCATTTATTGATTTATAATTATACATACAATTCCTGTCTCCCTAAAATGTATGAAACCAAACTGTAACCCAACTGTCTCAGATACATGTTCTCAGGACCTCTTGATACTGCTCCCTGGTCTTTGGTCACTTATCTTGTCTCAGAATAAATCTCTTTAAATATTTTATGAAGTTTGTTTTTCCCATCAACAATCTGAACAGATACACCTTGCTGGGTTCCCTCCTCAGTCTGTTTCCATTAGATCATACCCTTTTTGTCCAATCACAGTTTTACACAGTTGTCTATTCTTCACCAACTCTAGGGATAAAAATAGTTTTCCTAGGGTCTTTGGTCTTCATTCTGAAGGTTTCTATAATATGTAAATCTGTCATGCCTTTCTTTTATTAATCTGTGTTTTGTTATAGTTATGTTGGCCGTGACCCTTATAATGGGGAGGAAAGAGATCATTCACCCCCTTTCCATCTTTACACAATCCCTAATCATTTTAATGCATTAACATTCAGAATATTAACAAGGTTAAGGCAGAAATTAACATCGAATTCTGTGACTGTTAAATATTCTTTAATCTGTACCTTTGGAAATCAGAATAGCGGTTACCTGGAAGGCATAGGCAGAATATGGGAGGTACCAAAGAGGGATTCTATTTTCTGACATTAATTCATTCTTGATCTGGGTCTTTATACACAGATGCATTAAAGTCCAAAACATTCATCAATCTGTGTGATCATCTGCTCTTCACTTTTCTGTGTACATTTCACTAGTAAGTTTATAAAAAAATATAGCCATGTTCCTTTGCAGCTACTTTTTAAAACAGAAGTTAAAATGATAGAGACAATTAGATTTCTTATTCATGTTAGATTATTCTAGGATATTTTAATAAAATAAAAGCAATAAGCTCTATGAAAGATAAGGTAATATGGACAATACAATTTTAAATGTCAACTGAAATGCTGCTTTATCTTCTTTTTAATTTTTAAAAAGGATAAGGCTGGCATGAAAATAACTAAGCTTGAGAATAACTTTATAATTTATGAGCTGTGCAAGATTATTGTCTGATCAGTCTTTCTTAAAATAGTTGCAAATATATGAAACAATTTTAAGAAAGATTTTTTAGTCAATAATGTTATATATGAAGTGTAATTATATAATCAGATTATTCTAAATAATTAAATATATTATTTCATAATATAGTTTTATATGTAATATAATTAGACATATAATATACTTAGATGTAATATTGTAAATAATTATAGTAATCTATCATTGTTACTTGTTGACAAAGCTCAATTTTGGAATCTTTCTACTTTCATCAATACTGCCAGAATGTCTCGTATTAACTTTTGAAAATGATTTACTGATTATTTTTGAAGACTATGCAACTGCATTAAGCCTTCTTACTCAAAATATTTAAAAAATGTTAAGCTATTTTTTTTTGGAGACAGAGTCTCACTCTGTTGCCCAAGCTATAGTGTAGTAGCACCATCATAGCTCATTGAAGTCTCAAACACCTGTGCTTAAGCCATCCTACTGCCTCAGCCTCCTAAGTAAGTAGACTTACAGGCATGCACCACCACGTCTGGCTAATTAAAAAAAATTTTTTTTAGAGATGGCATCTGACTGTATTACCCATGCTGGGCTTGAACTCCTGGCATCAAGCAATCCTCCTACCTCGGCCTTCCAAAATGCTGGAAAAGCGTGAGTCACTACACCTGGTCAAAGTTGATGATAAAAAATATTGAACTGTTAATAACTTGGTGGCAAATATCTTTACATGTTTATGACATGAAAAAAATTGAGTGAAGAAAATGTGACTTGTTTGAGGTAACCATGATAAAAGAAAATCCAAATGCCTTACATTCTATCATGATTTCTTTTTTTAAAATCTCAGCTTTTTTAAGGCATAATTGTCATATAAAAATTTTATGTTTACGGCCAGTGCAGTGGCTTATGCCTGTAATCCCAGCACTTTGGGAAGCTGAGGTAGGCAGATCATGAGGTCAGGAAATTGAAGCCATCCTGGCCAACATGGTGAAACCCCTTCTGTATTAAAAATGTGAAAATTAGCTGGGCGTGGTGGTGCTGCGTGCCTTTAGTTCCAGCTACTTGAGAGGCTGAGGCAGGAGAATCACTTGAACCTGGGAGGCAGAGGTTGCAGTGAACTGAGATCATGCTATTGCATGCACTTCAGTTGGTGACAGAGCGAGACTCTCTCAAAAAAAAATATATGTGTGTGTGTGTGTGTGTATATATATATATATATATATGATGTACAATGTGATATTTTGATATATGTATACACTGTGAACTTATTGCCACTATCAAGTAAATTAACATATTCATCACCTAACATAGTCACTATAGGGGCCAAGGCTTTCTTGGCCCCTGGGGGTGCTCAATGAAAATGTCCGACATGTGACAGAGTGATTAACAGGAGAAAAGGCATCCAAATTTATTTAACATGTATATTAAAGCATTCAGAATAAAGACCAAACTTCCTAATGAGGTACAGAAAATTACATGTTTTATTTTGAGGTTACGGAAAGAATGCAGGCTTGGATCCTGGTAAAACAGGTTATGAGAGATGGGAGAGGAGAAATTCTATTGAGGGGCAATAAATGATTACTAGAAATAATGATTGGTTCTGGAACAGAAATTAACATGCAAATAGTTCTCTCTGGAATTTAAATGATCCTTAGAGACAGTAATTATCTTGAAAAAGTGTCTGTTCAGGTATAGTTACATTTTTGGTCTTCTTTCCTGTCCTGGATAATGAAATAGAAGGGGAACAAGAAAGAACAATGTTCTTGTTCTCATTGGTGGGTCATTCCTATCTTTATGTAAATAGGGGGAAAGTCTTTTCCAGAGCCTGTTGATCTCTGAGATTTTTTTCATTTAAAATACTCATTATTCCAGGGAGCCATGTTTTGGGGTGAAATGTTATAATTTCCTTCATTACCATTTGTGTGTGATAAGATCATGTAAGATCTATTCTCTTGGAAAATTTCAAGTATACAACAGAATGTTGTTAACCATAGCCACCATTCTGTATTAGAGCTACTGAATTATTCATCCTGCATAATTGAAAGTTGATACACTTTGACTGACATCTTTCCATTTCCCTCTCCTCCAGCTCCATATCCCCTCCCCTGGCATATTGCCCCCATGCTGCACTGAACCTCACCATTCTTCTCTCTGTCTCTATGAGTTTTATTTCTTTAGATTCCACATATAAGTGAGATTGTGTAGTATTTGTCTTTCTGTGCCTGGCTTATTTCACTTACCATGGTATCTTATTAAAACTGCCTCTAAAACTTTATGAAATTAATAATGGAAGACAAAGTGAGAAATAAAAGTAAACCATTTCTGTAGGACATCCAGTATCAATCATTAAGTCAGTTTACTCTCTGACCTGCTTGGTTTGGTGCCTGTTGTCCTAGAATCATGTAGACTCTGTTGCAAGAATATAATTCTCTTTAACTGCTCTATAGATAATGACTTGAACCCTCTGAAATATTAAATTTTCTCTTTGAGTTATTCCTTCAGGTCCTGCATATTGATGAAAGTATTGACAGCAGCTGGTCAAAGGATGTTGCAAGAAGCAAACTCACCAAAAAATGCAGTTTCTATATCTTGATGATTTCATCTTCCTTACACTGAATAATCAATGACTTAAATTTTCCAGCCCCTCACATCCCATGATCTCCTAAAAAATGCCAACTTGGAACGTTTTGGGGAGATGGGTTTGAGGAGCTCCTCCTTTCTGCTCATTCAGTGTCCTGAAATCATTAAACTCTTTCTCTGCTGCAAACCTTGCTGTCTCAGCTTAGTGGATATGTTATTGCATACCAGGCATACAAACCTGTTGTTCCTATAAGACTATGATTTCTATCCATTAATCAATCATATTTATATTTTAAAAGTAGAGTCAACTCTTGCTTGAGGGACTTTAAGACAGAAATATCAGGGAGTTCCATATGATGAAAAAAAATGAATTCCTTGTTCCAGCCATTCATTACTTTCTCACCTAAAATACACATTGAACATTTTTTTTCAAACTAAATTCCTAAAATTGTCTATCTACATCAAAAACCCTCCTTAAGGTAGGGTTTTACAAAGCAAATCACTTTGCAGAGGAACATCAGAACATGTGTTGCCTATCACCATGAAAACAAATACTTACAGAAGAGTAAATTAAAAGCTATAGTAATTCAAGTGAAGTGGGGATTTTGAGTAAATGTCTAGATTGCTCATTCAGAGCTCTTGGCTGAATAGAGTTATCAGCCAATGAAAACTTGTTGCCTGGTTTTCTTGCTGTGTCATTCCATGCACCTATAGCAGTGTTAAGCTTTCCCTCTGTTTTGGAGAAGCAGTAGTAATCACTGCAGTGCATGCCTGCAAAGCCCATCCAGGGCTTGTACATGAAACTGCTAGGAAAATAGGGCTGGACTGGAATTAGAAGCTTTTTTTTTTTTTTTTTTGGTCCACAGATGTAAACAGTTTTTTCATCTCCTAGAAGTTTTTTCATCTCCATTTAAAAATACAGATAAAATTTAGCTGCTAGAGCATTGCTCAATTCCCCACCGTCTCAATGAGTTCATACTGTGTAAATATTGTGATCTTAATAAATAAATACTGAAGCACAGCTGGCGCCTGTAAGATATCACTGCTGGGTTGCTGTGGCCCTGTTATCACCAGAGGGTGTTGCTAATTATTCTCTGAACTGAGGCCCCTGCATTCTAGAGGAAAGGAAAGCACAGGCAAATCAACAGAAGTTGAAACAAAAATAAAACATTGTTTGTTTCAGTCCATAGCAAGGGCATTCCACCCTTGTGAAAATCAGAAACACATATAGTATAGGTATGCAACTGCCTTTTCTCTGTAAAAATGATTCAACACCACTATTTATTTCAGCCCTTGATTGCATTCCAGCTGATTAAAATTCACACCACTTCTTTGTAAGGACAAGAGGAGATAATTGGGGTGTTCAAAGGAGAGCAAGGGAGAACCTGGATGTCTTAAATGAATGAGTTTACCAAGAGAAAGAATGTTGTTTTCCTTCCTCCTTGCTTTCCTGGCAGGTGTGTTAATGACCTAGCTTTGCACATTGCACACAAAAGAGGTTCATTTCGTGTATCTGTCTTGACTTGAGAAAGCAGATGCTGTTTAGACATATGTCAAGTGGAAAAGAAGTCTGCATATGAATTGCTACATTCTTCTGAAAATGCCATGGTTAATTTTTAATTGCTGGTAGCAAGGTAGACCTGATGACCACAGCATTCCACTCAGATAGAGCTTGTGCTGGCTCTTCAGATTATTGCTGCCTCTCAACTAATGTTATTTGACTTTGAGCCCAATAGTAAGCTGAGAGTTCTGTTAAAGAGCTTCTGGCATTGTGCTGTTGTGTTAAAGAACCTACTCTCATTTACTCCTCTCAGCATTTTATTGCACAACAAGGAGGTGTGACTTCAGAAAATGCAAATGACCGTAAGTAGAAATCAGGTTCTTTCTTTTAGTTCTTTCCACATCTCTTTTCTAGTCTTCCTCTTGGCAACTCTCTTCCACTCTTGTTAAAAAGATTTAGAGTCCAAGGCAAGATCTGATTCTCAATGGGGCATCTCTGTCCCCTACAATCTTTTATAAGGCCTGAGACTGTTGGCAATCCCCTGCTGCTTTATTCGAGAATGCCTCAACAGGCTGCATTCTGGAGCTTTTCTAGCCAGGGGAAGAAAAATGTTCAGTCCTTACTGAAGCTGTTGGGAAATTTTTGTCCAGCAGTGTATGCTTAAAAGACACTTGAATTGTTTCATAGTTCTTATTCTCACCTAGATTGTTTAACAAAAATTATTCTCCATGTGATTCTGTATTCCAAATAAATTCATAAACCAGATAATAAAGCTGTTAATGCCTGAAAAGATTGCATTTATTTTGACTAATTCTATCTAAATGTTGTTTCTATAGTTGCCTGCTTGAGTCACTATGTTAGTAAAGAGATATTCATTTCAATTAAACAGAGAAAGAAGCACTCCCAGAAATAGCATCTTGCATGATTTTCAGGCATAACACTGATGTCAGGGGGACAATTCAAAAAAAGGCAGCTAACATTATTAACTTACTGAAATTATGATCACAATATGTGATATTTTGGCAAGACCAACAGTATTTCTACATCAGACCTAAAATGGAACAAGCTATTGTCACTAAAATTTAAATCATAGACCTTCCACCTCTCTTCTCCTGACTCCCACTTTGATCTTGACTTACTCTTCTTTGAGGTTCACTTCCTTCGCGCTATTACCCTGACTTTAATCCCAACCTTTGGTTCCTATGAACTGCACTCTTCCTAATTGTCAATAGCATTTGTTTGTTTATTTCTTATATCAGTTGTTGTCTTAAATTGATTCTCTGGATACTAATTCCTCTCTCAGTCAGAACTCTCTGAGTCCATCTAAGCCATAGGGAATACAATATTTGATCATATTTCTAATTTTGTTATTAATAGCCAGTACAATCTTGACTGTGGGAAGTGGTAATTTTGGAAATTTAGATGTATTCTAGTTAAATGTTTTCCAATGCACATATCACATCTAAAATTGACCCACTAATTACCCTAATAAGTCTCTGCTTCAAATGCCTACAAAGATAGGAATGCCATTACTTTCCAAATGCAACTTATTTCCTTTTGGAAAACTCTCATTATAGCAAATCCTTATTTATCTTGAACCACTGTCTTTCTCCCTGGGGTCCTCTACTCCAGCGACATGAAATCAATGTGAGGTTTCTTTGAATTAATCATCCTTCAAATATTAGAAAAGTAAAAATGTTTCCTTAAAACTATTTTCTTTCTAGGAAAACATCCTTACATTTCCAATAATTCTTCAAATAATTTAATATTAAATTTCCTCTCTGTCACTCTACAAATATTTCAGTTCATTAGCTTCCTTCTTAAAATTCAATTCCCAAATTAAACACAATTAGAACTGAACTGAGTATCCTTTTTAGAATTCTTAGTGTCAAGTATGCTAAGCATATAAAACAAAAATAGTTCAGGAAACAGGTATTGGGATGCAGAAAGAAGACATGGCAACCTACTTGTTTGGACAGACCATCTACTTCTTCTGTAATCTTGATTTCATCAGGTAGAATCTTCGACAACATCTTTCATATCTATACAAGTGGATTTCTGTGAGAATTAGAAATTACATATAGTAGTAATTAGTTTTATATTAGGTACATATAATAATGAAAATGGTGATAGCACAATTATCTCCTTTGTTTTGAATCGAATATTTTTGACATTTGATGCCTAATATCCAATTAGAGATTTTTGTTCCTTTGTCATTTTGTTTTATTTTTAGTACTCATGCTATATGAGATCAGAGAAGAGATTTCCTATCTTTCTGGGTTCATAGACCCTCAGTCTCTCAATATATTTTTTACAGTGATTACAGGATCAAAACCAAAAACAAAACCTAACAGTTATGTTTAGTAAGTAGAAAGGTACAAACAACAATTATTTTTGTTCTAAGAACATAGTAGACATTTGAAAAAAATAACACACATAAATCGAAAAAAATACATACTTATTTTTAAACAATCACAATTACTTACTAGAGGGATGAGTGCACAAGTTGGACACCACACAACTGACCAAACGTTAGAGAGGACCACTCTCATTTCCTACAGTACTTGCTGTGGTACATGATCTACAGATCACAGCAAAAATCTAAATCCCATCATTATAAATATGACATTTTCAAAATGAGTGTAGAAAATCTAATATCCAGTGGTTTGTATGGTATATCTGTGGTTTCCCCTGAACATTTAAACTATCCTGTGGCATCTCCATAAATTTATTTGTTAGAAAGGTTGCAGACAGGCACAGATTTACAGGGTTTATATTTGAGTTTTTGTTTGGCAACAGGAAGGAGACCTTAAGAATCATAGGCCTGAAGTTTACTAACACATCCAGGTTTGTTTTTTTTTAATGTATTGGCCTTGATAAACATCAGTCATTCCTGTATGCTTCTGAGAATTTTAATATGAGCATAATAATTTTATCACCCCTCTACCATTAAATTTTGTTTTGGAAAATAGAAGCAAACTTCCATCAGTTGATATATGTATGGATCTTAATTTGCCACCAAATCTAATAGGTCTTTGTTTACCTTCAAACTTTCTATAGATTAACTCAGTCATATTAAAAACCATATATAATCACTGTATCTTATGATTACCTGTTAATTACTGATGAACAACAATGGACTTAGCCACAGCATTCCATGAAGTGATTGGAGGCATGTTATCCTTCATGAGATACGATGCTTTACACAATTTTTCTCATTATTATCTCAAAAAGATACAACAACATCTTTTGACAATTTCAAGGGTGGCACTTCATATTCCTAACTATTTTTAAGGAATCGGGATTTACAAGATACTGTAGCTTTCTTTATGTTCTTCTTGCGTTTTGGAGATTGTAACAATAATGCAGAAATGTATCTCCTGGGATGTCTCTGGGGAATTCCTTGCATCCTTGTTAGGAGACAGGACTGCAGGCTGGGATCCTCTTACAGTTGTCATGAGTGAAGTGTGTGAGCTATCAAGCACTACACTTCTGAGACATAGAGAAGACTCCCTCAGGCCACTAATGTGTTTGGAATAGTTCATTAGTAGACACTCTCCTCAGGTAAATTAACAAAGAAACTTCTTTTTCCCTAACTTGCTCATCCCTAGCTGTATAACTGCCAGTGCTGTGACTGTTTTTTGCTAATTTTTATAGAATGTGTTACTTACTTCCATGTGGCCCCTTCAGCAAGGGAACAGTCTAGTGGGAGAGCTTCCAAACTAACTTACAATGTTACTTTGTAGGCTCAATGGGCTTTTAAAATTTATTTTTTAAACCGAAATACCAAAAAGCCAGTCCCAGAGAAAAGAGGGCAGCAACTCTAAAAAAGTAAAATACACTGTCTTGTGAAAAATAAAGAACAAGACAAATACATTATTAATAAACTGTGAAAAAATTTTGCCCTAAATGATATAAAACTGTGTGCTTTTACATGTTATTATTCAGCATAGTTTAAAAAGAAACATGATAAGTATCTCAAAAGATGTTTCCGTTATTTTTAAAGGTCTTTTGATTAGGGTTTCATTCTTAAACCTGTATCTTAGAACAATAGTAATGGTTGTCACCATTTCTACATGATGATCATGATCATCACCAGAGTTTTTGAATGCTCCTAAATGCAGTGCTTTGAACATTTTATTTCATATTTTCCTTTGATATGAAATAACTGTTCTGCAGTATTAATTATATGATTATTCTTCCTTTATATAGATAAAATCTTCACTGTAAAGCAATGTGTGTGCCATAGATGCAGCCCTACCACAGTCACATCGTTTAGATCATAATACACGTCTCTCACATTATAGCACCCCTTTCTCTCCCCAACCTAACAAAAACTCACAAATAAAATCCCTGTAAATCTGTACCTATTTGTGACCTTTCTCAACAAGGTATAATTTCATATTTACAAAGACTTAATATATATTTTAAATAACCCCAGATTATTTTTGTCACCCTTTTCATGTACCCTCCTCATATCCACATGACTCTACTCTCTTGAAAATTATGTAAAAGTTTCTAAAGAGGAGCCAAATTCCTTCCTAGATGGTGAAGCAGGATGTTTCCCCAGCCCACTCATTTGTGGGAACTGGAGTGCATGGGCATCAACAGGGGCAAACTCCGCTTATTCACTGCTCCACCCCTTGTGGTAGGGGGAGCACAGGTGAGCAGGTGCAGGAGCCAGGGTGAACATTGTTGGGCCCCAGAAAGAGTGAACTTCATACTGGCCCTGTGGCAGTGTCTAGGGGAGAGTGCCTGTGACCCCTGAATCCCCAGAGGACTGTTACAGTGGACAGCTTAAATCTTAAAAGCTTAGTGGAGGGTCAGTATGACAGCCCTTTGCACCCACACTCATGGCACCTGAGTTCTTGTTCAGCATCTAGGGAGAATGAGGTTGCATGACTGAATAGAAGATGGTAAATGCGGGGGATTTTATTGCCAGTGAATGTGGCTCTCAGTGGGAAGGGGAGCTGAAAAGGGGAAAGATGGGGAGGGTAATCTTCCCCTGGAGTCCAGCCATCCCTGGTGGGACTCCTCTCCAAAGCTTTGCCATGAAGCTGTCCTCTGAAGTCAGCTGCTTCTCTCTTACGTCCAACCGTAGTCTCTGACGTCAAGCTGCTTCTCCTCCCTGCTGACTGAGTTCTGGGGTTTTGATGGGCACAAGAAGGAGGCCAGGATGGGTCATTGGTGGTTTTAGAAAAGGCAACATTGAAGTGGGGAAACAGGGATATAAATTCTCACTTTGGGCTGTGGTCACAGGCTTTGGGCTTGAGCGTGAGGCTCTTGGTGGAGACCTTTCCTCTTCTGCCCAGAATTTCCTGCCTCCTGTATTTATCAGTGATATACTAGTCTATATAATGGAAAAGGCAGATATAATATAAAAACAACAAAAATTGTACACAGTAAAGCAAACTATGCAAAATATATATGCTATGAAGAAAAAAAATTTTGGTTATAATGGTAAAGGTTCTATTGAACAGTTGTGTCAAAGTTTTCTTGGAAAAACATTGGAAACACAGGGAAAGGCAGAAAATAAAGAGGTGAGAGAAAGAGAGGAAGAGAAGAGGGAAGGGGAAATCAGGAATTGACAACAAACTCAACAAAGCTATGGTGACATGGAAACTGCTTTATATGTTCATGAGACTTAAAGCCATTTGGTGTGGCTGATATCTAAACTCAGCTGTGGGAATGTGTATGTGATGGGGTGGGGGTGGGTTAAAATAAGGAGGTTCTTGCTGGAGCAAAGCTGGAGAGGTAAGCCAAGGCCAGTATATTGAAGACTTTTAATCACATCAGGAATCTGAGTATGTTTGGGATTTGGTTAATTATTCCAATAGCTTTGTGCAGGGCTGGGAATTGAGGCAAAAATATCAGATGGGAGATCAGAGATTATTGTAACCATAGGTTTTCCATGAGACATATTCCAAGTACTTAACAATTACATGGTGTGGGTCAGGCTACTTAATTTTTCTAAACCTTAAAATTGGGAGAGTAAGGACAACTGGCAGGCATTGGGAAAGTTTAAAAGAGATAATGCACAAGCATTTATTAACTCAAAGAATGTCACATAATAAGCAGCTAGGAAGGGAAAGAAGATGGTAAAATCTGTTTAGAGGTAGATTATTTAAGATATGGTGATTGGTTAGATTCAGGCAGTGAAATATAAAAGTCTAGAATAGAGGTCAAAAAATTATACCCTGTGTGCCAACTCTGCCATCTACCCCTTTTTGTGAATAAAGATTTATTATGGGAACAGAGTCATGGTCATTTATTTATACATTGTGTGCAGCTAATTTCTCACTACAATGGGAGAATTGAGAAATCATGATGGAGATGTTATAGCTCTCAAAGCAGAAAATATTTACACTCTAGCCTTTGCAGAAAATGTTTGTTAGTCCTGCTGTAGAATTGCCATTTATCATATTGACAAGTATTTTAAAATTGTAAACTTAGTGTTCTCAATAATGATCTCTGAGATCAGCACACTCATCTTTCCACAATGCCAGTTGGCCTTTATACACCTTTAACAAGTCTCCATAGTCACTTAAAGTCTCTAAAATAACTTTATCTGTTGTTTTCCAATCTGATTTTTCAAGAAAGAATTGTCACATTTATGACAACTTATGAAACAAACTTGAATCTGCAAGTATAAGTAAGCACATTGTGTAGACGTCCAACATCAGACTTAAAGGTCAGAGGTGGGAAGGAGGAGGGAGAGAAAGAAAGAAGGAATGGGAAAGAGGCAGGGGGAAATTGTAGAGTGCAAGAGAAGGGGATATGGGAGTGAGAAAGGAAACTTGGGGACCATAATGAGAAGGCTGGAGGAAAAGCAGAGAAAGGGGAAAACAGGCACTGGAAAGGGACCTGGGGTAGAGACTTAATCTACTTCACAGTTTTCCCTTACCTTGGATTGCAGCCTGCTCTGTTAAAATGCTCATTTCATAGTCACAAGTACTCCATGGTTGAAAAGATCAACTGACATGTATTCTCAGTCATCTGTGAATAACTAGTATTTACTTTTCAAAGAAATTTCTAACTTTCCAATTTATGTAATGCTCAATTAGGAGATTTTAGACTTCACGTCAGAAAAATTGGAGTCAATTGGAGTCATCCTAGCTCTCAGAATATCACTCCCTATAGGCCAATATTCAGTCTGACTAAGGTAGTACAGCATCTTCTAGGGAAGGGAGATGGTAACGCCAAGGGAGTATGGTATGATGGCCTTTAGAGTTAGAGAAAGTTGAGTTTGTGTCTAGGTCCACCACTTATGAGTTGTATTAGCTTAAGTAAATTACTCAAATTCTTTAAGCTGCAGCATTTTCACCTGTAAAATGACAAAAAATACCTCCTAAAGTGATTATAAGGGGAAAAAAAAGATCATGCATAGAAAGCAAACGGGTGTCTAGCAAGCAGTCTATGTTGAATAAGTTGTAAGTATTACTATCAATGTTGCTAACAATAATGACTGAATGTCTAATTGAAGAAGGCCTAGCAATTCACCCCAAAGGACTTACATATGCTTTGAGTTTGGGAAACTTCAGTGTTCGGCTTTTTGGAACCAAAAGGCATGCATTATTTTACGTTCTGCTGGAATCAACAATTCCCTTTCCATCTACAGTTGATTGCAACACCAGAAACTTTCATTTTTCCCTTGTTCAATTTTCTTACAAAACCAAAACCGACTGATAAATGGTCGATTTAGAATATATGGCAAGCACCCCAAGGAGATATATAATCTTGAAAGGTATAGTATATTGATAAGAAGTAAAAGGTTCTGGTGCATGGGAAGGATGGGAGTCTGAGATGACCAGAGAAGCAGAGTTTTCTTCCATTTGCAAATTCTCCCATTTAAGCAGTCTGTGTGACTTCCTAGAAATTTACACCTCTGTAGCAATACCGCAAATGGAAAAGTGTTAGTTTCCAAATCCATTCCCCTCTGAGGAACTCTCCTGCTGGGCTTAAGCTGACTGTTCATTTTAGGCCTTATTTACTATTTAGTCTTCAGAGATGTTTTCACTATGAACAAGAGAAATGTTGCTTTAATTTTACTGGTTCTTACCCTATCACTGAATAAATCAAAACTTTGAAATCTGCCAGATTCAGAAACAGAATAAACACATTTACAGAGATTGAGCATTCATGTTCAGGGTTAATGGTTTAGTTCAATAGAATGATAGACCCACTTCCAAATATCCCCATGAGATATTTTATCATTGCAAAGTATTAAAATCCATTAGTTCCACCTCACCAAATCCTTACTGTGTTATTAACCCTACTCCACTTAAGGCAGATTTGATGTACCCGAAATTAGAAATTATCCCCAAATTTTGGCAAGTTAGTCAAAGAACGGAAATTAAAAATCAGAGTCCTTGAATCCTAGGTGGTTGATTAGCTCCTAAGGCAGAATTACCTCTGATAGATAGATCACTATTGAAACTTAGAAACATACTATTTAAAGAACATAGGAAACCATACAAATAAATTAACAAGGCAAAAGTGAATGTGTTTTAAAGAAATAAAGCATTTGGGGACTATAGGCATTTACCAGATTGAAGGTAGGGCTAACTTTGTGTTTGTTTCATGGAAAGATACATTTAGGATTAAGCTAAAATGTATAAGAAAAGTCATCTCAAGTAGTTATAACAATTGATTTGGAACAAGAAGTATAAATTTCTTTAAAGGTGGATTCACTACTACAATGTAACACTAAGTGACCCAAGACCAAACAGGCTGTTGGCCAAGAACAGATTCACTCATGTCTTCATCGTAGTCATTAGAGCCAAAAACTCTTTGTTTGCTTTATGAAAATAGTAAACCGCAGCAAAAAAGGGACAGACTATAATGAATAGGTGGTGGCAGAAATGCGGAATAAAGAGCAAAAGGCAACTGTCTGTGGTATTATTTTGGAGGTCTTTTAGCCATGGTCACCTTGACTGGACTAGGCTCTCTTCAGGGTTCTATGAGTGACGATTTCCAACTTCTAGTTAGCAGCAGAGCAAAATAAATACCCCTCTTCCAGTCTCTCATTTTTACTCAAAAGTGATTAATCTGCTAAAGAGAATGAAGAACAGAATCTTTTCCTGTGGGCTTGGAAATTTTATTATCTCTTTTTCATTGTTAAGAGTTCAGTTTTCCAGAAGATTTTTCTCGGTGTTACTCCTATTTTAGAATGAAAAAATTCAGTATAAAGAATAAAAAAAAACCAAGAAATAGTTATTTAATCTCTGTCTCATTGGCTGGCACAGCATTAGGCTGATATTTAGGAGAGCAAAATACATACAAGAAGTACCCCCCGAATACCACAGCTATTTAAGAAACCATACTATGTATTCTCATGACTCCTGTAGTAGATGAGAGAGAAAGGTTGTCTTACTATCTTTGATATGTGCCTGCACAGTGATTCTACCCCCAAGAAAATTAGGCCCAACAATAGTCTTCCATCATGAGAGTGACATAATGAGGTCAGGGCATGGGGAGACAAACTCTTTGGCCTAGTCTCTGGGGCCAACATTTAAATTCTTTATCTTGTTGTGACCACATACATGATTGAATAAAAGAACATGACACAGGTGCCTATTTAAAGACTGTATTGGTGCCCCATTACACATGCTCCCTAAATGGTTCTTGTTTACTAATCAGATTAGTTAAGATTATTGTTATGGATTATAGGTCCTAGAGTGTGTGTTTAACTACAGTGAATATTTAGTGTGCTATGATGAATAGATAAAATGCAATAGGACATCAGAGAAAATAGGAATTACAATTGCAACAACTTCAAAGACAACTCAATGAGGTTTATGTAACTACAAAATCAAATTTTTGTTCAAGAAAACTTGCTTTTAGAAGTTCCTGGTTTTTGAAATCAGGTTGCTACAGTCAGCAAGAGCAGTGAATGTAGAAGATTTTTAATAAATTAAACTTTTTTCTTGGTTCATATTCAGTTTTTAAAATTTGAGATTAGTTGTAGATTCACATACAGTTGTAACGGAGAGATCCCTTGTACATTTTACACATTTCCTATGAGTTATAACATCTTGTGAAACTGTACTATAGTATCAGAACCAGGATATTAACATTGATACAATAATCCACTGATTTTATTAGATTTTTACAATAGTATGTCAATATTCAACAATCTCAAAAAGCTTAATTAAAAAGTAGTTTTACTTACAGTAGTGTGTGTATGTGTGTGTATTTAGTTCTATACAATTTTATCATATGTATAGGCTTCTGGTTTTACCACCATACCAAAATATACATGTATTTCATCACCATAAAGTTTTCTCATGTTACCCTTCTATGAGGTTTAAGTTAAACTGGAAAGAATGAAAAGGTCCTGTTTCAAAGACATTGAATTTTAGAAGTCATAATAAACATACAGTAAGGGGAAAGTGAGATGTTCACAGACATATCTACCATTAAACATGAGAATTGGAAATATTACTGGCTGTTACTAGATTATACAGAGTGACTAAGGATAAAAAGGCATTTTCAAATCAATATTGTAGACATATATTTTATGTATAATAAAAGGCACTTGCATGAACTCATACAGAATAATGAGTTCTGACAAATATATTAATCTATATAGTAACCATACAATTGAGATGCAGAACATTTTCATGAACTATTGATTTGATTTATTTCACTTTATATTTGTTTTGTCTGCACTGGAATCTCTTATAAATAGATTCACACAGTATGTGGTCTTTTGTGTCTGGCTTCTTGAACTTATCATAATCTTTTTGAGATTTATTCATACTGCTTTTTACATACACACACACAAATGTGTGCATGTGTATCTCGATGATTTATTTCTTCATGTTGGTAAGATGTAATCCCTGTATTTATATGCCACATGCATGTTGAGGTTATTTAAATTTGTTGGCCATTACAAAAATTGTGGTCATGAGCATTTGTGTTCAAGTGTGTATGTGTGTACATAGATTTTCATAGTGGAGTAGTAATTATTTAGACATAGGAGTAGTATGGTATATATGTATAACTTTATAAAATCCTTTCAGTTTCTTTCCACCCTTGTCAACACTTGCACCTGTCATTTAAAAAAAAATAACCTTGGTATATAGAAGTAATCATTTTCACT
The DNA here is from genome assembly GCF_009761245.1 of Sapajus apella. NCBI lineage: Eukaryota > Metazoa > Chordata > Mammalia > Primates > Cebidae > Sapajus > Sapajus apella. The sequence goes on along the minus strand of NW_022436946.1, from coordinate 8,958,402 downwards.
TTAATTTAAATTGCCCTTTTAATGATTATTAGTATATCCTTGTGTTGTTATAGGCCATTGGTGGTGTTTACTTTTGTGACGTAGTTAGTTTCCTCTCCTTTAATAAGGTGTTTGGTCAAGTCTTTTGTCTATTTTTTAAATTGAGTTGTATATTTTCTTATTTTCAGTTTTAATAATAGTATATATATATGTCTAAAATGACTTGGTTTTTCCCTTTTAAAATATTTAAAAAATAATTGATTCTTAAAGGCAAAAATGTATAAATGTAGTCTATGGTTTATAACAGATATAGAAATGAAATTTATGCTAACAATAACACAATAGATGATAAGTATAAATTAAATCATGTTACTGTAAATATTTACAGTTTATGTAAAGAGATATAAATTTATTTGAAGCTAGACTACATATTATGTGATTTCATTTATATAAATTGTCTAGAAAAAATATTGTTATAGACAGAATGCAAAATTTTAGTCGCTTCTCCTAGGGGAGGGAAGTTGCAAGAAGAAATTTTCCTAATGTAATAAAGGGACGTATCTGGGACAATGGAAATGTTCCAAAACAAGATTGTAGTGAATACATTATTGACAATATGTTAGATTTGGGGTCAGTTGGCAATTAATAGACTGTTTCTATATATTTGGGTTCTTTTCTTTTTGGTCTTGTTGTAGAATTTTCCCTGTCTTTTGATATTAAATGAGGCCATGTAACTTTCACTGACTAATGGCATGGTATGTGTCACCTCCAGATAGAAGTTTTAAGAGCTGGCGTGAAATTTACCACATTTCTCCCTGCTATAGCAAACTATCACATTACAGATGTGTCATTGAGTGAGGAGGGATGGGACAAACTGACTCCAACCAATCCTCAATAGACAAGTAGTGAAACAAGAAATAAGCTTTGTTATAAAAATCTACTATTTTGATGCTGTTATTGAAGCATAGTCTCATATCTTTGAACAGAATAGTTGATATTTTCATAAGTATTCATTAGATGATTACAAACAGATAAATAAGTTTTAAATACTTGTATTAATTTGCTAGGGCTTCTGTAACAAAGTACCATAAATTGAATGGCTTAAAAAAGAGTAACATATTGTCTCACAGTTCAAGAGGCCAGGAGGCTGAGATCAAGGATTAAGCTTTATTTATTTATTTTTTTTAATTTTTACATCTATTATTTGTGGGTACATAGTCAGGGTATGTATTTATGGGGTACATTAGGTGTTTTGATACAGGAATGCAAGGTCAAATAAGCACATCATATAGAATGGGGTATCTATCCCCTCAAGCATTTATCCATTGAGTTACAAAACAAACGAACAAACCAAACTCATTATACTCTTTATTTTAAATTGCAAAATTAAGTTATTATTGACTACAGAAACGCGTGTACTCTCAAATAGTGGACCTTACTCATTCTTTCTAATTTTTGTACCCATTAACCATCTCCACCTCCCTCTCACCTGCACCTCCAATATCCTTTCTAGCCTGTGGTAAACATCTTTCTATTTACTATGTCAATGAATTCAATTGTTTTGAATTTTAGACTCCACAAGTAAGTGAGAACATGTGATGTTTTTATTTCTGTATCTGGCTTATTTCAATAAACATAATGATCTGCAGTTCCATCTAAGTTGTTGCAAATGGCAAGATTTCATTCTTTTTTCATGGCTGAACATTACTTCGTTGCATATATGTACCACATTTTCTTTATCCATTTATCTGTTGATGGACACTTAGATTGCCCCCAAACCTTACATATTGTAAACAGTGCTGCAACAAACACAGGAGTGTGTATATCTCTTCAATATACTGTTTTTCTTTATTTTGGGTATATACCTAGCTGTGGGATTCCTGGATCATGTGGTAGCTCTATTTGTAGTTTTTTGAAGAATCTTCAAACTATTCTCTATAGTGGTTGTATTAATTTACATTCCCACCAGTAGTGTATGAGGGTTCCATTTTCTTTGCATCCTCACCAGCATTTGTTATTGCCTGCCCTTTGGACATAAGCCATCTTAACTGGGGTGAGATGATATTTCATTTTAGTTTTTATTTGCATTTCTCTGATCATCAATGATGTATGATGTTGACCACCTTTTCATATGCCTATTTGCCATTTGTGTTTCTTCTTTTGAGAAATACCTATTGAAATCGTTTGCCCATTTTTGATTGAATTATTAGATTTCTTCCTATTGATTTGTTGCAGTTCCATATATATTCTGGCTATTAATCTTTTTTCAGATGGGTAGTTTGCACATGTATTTTCTCCCATTCCTTGTGTTGTATCTTCACTTTGTTGATTGTATTCTTTGCTGTGCAGAAGCTTTTTAACTTGACATAATCCCATTTGTTCATTTTTGCTTTGGTTTCCTGTGCTTGTGGGATATTGTTCAAGAAACAATGACATAAAGATTTTCTCCGAAGTTTTATTGTAGTAGTTTCATGGTTTGAGGTCTTAGATTTAAGTTTTTAATCTATTTTATTTGACTTTTTGTATATGGTTAGAAGTAGGGGTCTTGTTTCTTTCTTCTGCATATGGATATCTGGTTTATCCAGCACCACTTATTGAACAGATTGTCTTTTCTCCAGTGTATGTTCTTGATACCTTTCCTGAAAATGAGTTCACTCTAGGTGTGTGGATTTGTTTCTGGATTCTCTATTCTGTTCCATTGGTCTATGTGCCTGTTTGTATGCCAATGCCATACTGCTTTGATTACTACATCTCTGTAGTATCACTTAAAGTCAGGTAATACAATTCCTCCAGTTTTGTTCTTCTAGCTTAGAATAGCTGTGGCCATTCTGGATCTTTTGTATTTCCATATAAATTTTAGATTTTTTTTCCTCTCTCTGTGAAGAATGTCATTGGCATTTTGATAGAGATTGCATTGAACACATAGATTGCTTTGGATAGTATGAAGATTTTGACAAAATTGTTTCTTCCAATCCATGAACATGGAATATTTTTTTATTTTTGGGTGTTCTCTTCAATTTCCTTCATCATCGTTCTATAGTTTTTATTATGAAGATATTTTATGTCTTTGGTCCAGTTAACTTCTGGGTATTTAATTTTATTTGTGGTTATAGTAAATGAGATTACTTTCTTAATTCTTTTCACATTATTCACAGTTGGAATAGAGAAATGCAACTGATTTTTATGTTGATTTTGTATCTTGCAACTTTACCAAATTTGTTGATCAGTTCTAATAGTTTTCTTGTGTAGTATTTAGGTTTTTCCAAGTATAACATCATTTGCAAAAAAGGACAATTTGACTTCTTCCTTTCCAATTTGACTGTGCTTTATATCTTTCTTTAGTCTGATTGCTCTAGTTAGGACTTCCAGTGTTATGCTGAATAGCAGTGGTGACAGTGGGCATCCTTGTTGTGTTCTAGATTTCAGAGGAAAGGCTTTAAGTACTTCCCCATTCAGTATGACACTAGCTGTACATCTCTCATACTCATATGTGGCTTTTCGTACATTGAAGTATGTTCCTTTTATTCTCAGTTTTCTGAGTTTTTTTTTTTTTATAATTAAGGTATAGAATATTATCCAATGCTTTTTCAGCATCAACTGAAATGATCATATGATTTTTATCCTTCATTCCATTTTTATGATGTATTACATTGATTGATTTGTGTATGTTGAACCATCCTTGCATCAAAAGGATCAATCCCACTTGGTCATGATAAATGATGTTTGTAAGTATTGTTGAATTTAGTTTGCTAGTATTGGGTTGAGGATTTTTGCACCAACATTCATTGGAAAAATTCTTTTAAAAATGTATCTTTGGTTTTAAGCCATGGCCTGAGCTTTACCTTGGCCCCTTAGCCATGGCTAGAGCAGCTGGGACCCAGGACACCAAGTCCCTAGGCTGCACACAGCAGGAGAGCCCTGGGTCTGGGCCGTGAAACCATTTTTCCCTCGTAGGCTTCCAAGCCTGTTATGGGAAGGTCAGCCTCAAAGGTCTTTGAAATGCCCTGGAGACATTTTACCCATTTTCTTGGTGATTAACATTTGACTTCTCATTACTGATGCAAATTTCTGTAGCTGGCTTAAATTTCTCCTCAGAAAATGGGTTTTCCTTTTCTATTGCATTGTCAGGCTGCAAATTTTCTGTACTTTTATGCTCTGTTTCCCTTTTAAAGCCTAATGCCTTTAATAGCATCCAATTCATCTCTTGAATGCTTTGCTCCTTAGAAATTTATTCTGCCAGATACCCTAAATCATCTCCCTCAAGTTCAAAGTTCTGCAAATCTCTAATGCAGGGGCAAAATGCCACCAGCCTCTGCTATAGCATAAAAAGAGTGACCTTTACTCCAGTTGCCAACAAATTCCTCATCTCTATCTGAGACAACCTCAACTGGAATTTCATTGTCCATATTATTATCAGCATTTTGGTCAAAGCCATTCAACAAGTCTCTGGGAAGTTCCAAACTTTCCCACAATTTTATGTCTTTTGAGTCCTCCAAACTATTCCAACCTATGCCTGTTACCAAGTTCCAAAGTTATGTCCACATTTTCAGGTATATTTACAACAGCGTCCCACTTCCAGTACCAATTTACTGTATTAGTTTGTTTTCATGCTGCTGATAAAGACATACTCGAGACTAGGAAATTTATAAAGAAAATGATGTTTAATGGATTCACAGTTCCATGTTGCTGGGGAGGCTTCACAATCTTAGCAGAAGGTGAGAGGCAAGGTTCACACTGAGGCAGAAAAAGAGAGAAGGAGAGCCAAGTGAAAGGGGTGTACCCTTATAAAACCATTAGCTCTTGTGAGACTTATTTACTACCATGAGAGCAGTATGGGGAAACTGGCCCCATGATTCAATTATCTCCCACTGATCCCTCCCACAACACATGGAAATTATGGGAGTTATAATTCAAGATGAGATTTGGGTGGGGATAGAGCCAAACCGTTATCAGGGCCTATCTCTGTCTTTATCTCTAATAATATTTGCTTTATATACCTGGGTGTTCCAGTGTTAGCTGCATATATATTTAAAACTGTTATATCCTTTTTCTGAATTAACTACTTTATTAATACATAGCGACCTTCTCTGTCTCTTCTTATAGTGGTTGTCTTGAAATCTATTTTGTCTGATATAAATATAGTGAGTCCTGCTATTTTTTTCTAATCCCTTTATGTTCGGTGTGTGCGTGTTTTTAAAGGTAAAATGTGTTTCTTGTAGGAAACAGATCAGTGGACCTTGTTTTTAATCCATTTAGCCAGTATATGTCTTTTGATTGGAGAGTTTAGTCCATTTACATTGATTGTAAATTGATAAGTAAAGACTTACTCCTGCCACTTCGTTAATTTGTTTTCTGGCTGTTTTATCATCTTCTCTTCCTTCTTTCTGTCTTTCTTGTCTTCCTTTAGTAAAGGTGATTTTCTTTGGTGTTATGATTTAGTTTCTTGCTTTTTATTTTTTTGTGTCCATTGTATGTTTTTTGGTTTATGGTTACCATGAGTCTCCCAAATACTCTTATAATGCAATATTTCAGCCTGACAACTTAACACTATTTGCATAAACAAAGTAATAAACAAGCTAAAAGAAAACTAATAAAAATTCAATGCTTTAACTTTGTCACCTAGCTTTTTAACTTTTTGTTGTTTCTATTTACATCTTATTGTACTCACTATGTCTTAAAAAGCTGTGGTAGTTATAATTTTTGATTGGTTCAGCGTTTATTCTTACTACTTAGCATAAGAGTAGTTTGCACACCACAGTTACAGTGTCATAGTATTTTGTGTTTTTCTATTACCAATGAATTTTGTACATGCAGATCATTTATTATTGTCCATTAAAGTCTTTTCTTTCTGATTGAAGTACTTCCTTTAACATTTCTTGTACGTCTGTTCTGGCATTAATGAAATTTGTCAGCTTTTGTTTGTTTGGAAAATTGTTTATTTCTCCTTCTTGTTTGAAGGATATTTTTACTAGAGATACTCCTCTAGGGTAGAATGTTTTTTTTTTCTTCACCATTTTAAATATGTCATGCTAGTCTTTCCTGGCCTGAATGGTTTCCACGAAAAGGTCTGCTGACAGATATATTGCAGCTCCATTATATGTTATGTGTTCTCTTGCTGCTTTTAGAATCCTTTCCTTACCTTTGACCTTTGAGAGTTTTATTATTGAATGTCTTGTGGCATCTTCTTTGGGTTAGTTATACTTAGAGCTTTATAACCTTCTTGTGTTTGGTTATTGATAACGTTTCTCTAGGTTTGGAAATTTCTCTGTTACTATCCCTTTGAATAAACTTTCTCCCCCTATCCTTATTCTACCTCCTCTTTAAGGCCAGTAACTCTTAGATTTGCCCTCTTGAGATTATTTTCTAGATTCTGTAGGTGTGCTTCTTTGTTTTTGATTCTCTTTTCTTTTCTCTCCTCTAACAGTACATTTTTAAATAGGCTGTCTTCTAGCTCACTAATTCTTTCTTCTGCTTGATCTTTTCTGTTATTAAATGACTCTGACACATTCTTCACTATGTCAATTGCATTTTCAGTTCCAGAATTTCTGTTTGAATTTTTAAAAATTATTTCAATTTCTTTGTTAAATTTATCTGATAGAATTCTGAATTTCTTCTCTGTTATCTTGAATTTCTTTGAGTTTCCTCAACATAGCTATTTTAAATTCTCTGTCTGAAACGTGATGTATTTCTGTTTTTCCAGGATTGGTCTCTGATTTTTTTTATTTAGTTCATTTGGTGGGATCATGTTTTCCTGCATGTTGTTGATGCTAGCAGATGTTCTTTGGTGTCTGGAAATTGAAGAGTTAGGTATTTGTTGTGGCCTTCACTGTCTGGGCTTATTTGTAGTCCTTCTTGAAAGGCTTTCCAGATATTTGCAAAGTCTTGGGTGGTGTTGTATCTGCTTTAGGTAGTAGACCAAGCCCAGTAATGCTGTGGTTCCTGCGGATTCACAGAGGAAGGAACTTGATGATCTTGCACAAGATATGGGAGAATTCTCTGGATTACTAGGGAGTGACTCTTGTTTTCTTCCTTTATTTTCTTTCAAACAAACAGAGTCCCTGTGTCTCTTCTCTGAGCTGCCTAAACCTGGGGTTGGAGTGACACAAACACTTTTGTTGCCAACATCAGTATGACTGTGCTAGCTTAGATCTGAAGCCACCAGAACACCGGACCTCACCTAAGACCTGTTATCACCATTTCCTGGCTACTATCTATGTTCACTAAAGGCCTTGAGGCTCTACAGTTAGCAAGCTGCAAAGCCAGTCAGCATACTCTTCCTTCAGGGTAGTGAGGTCTCCCAGGCCCTGCATGGGTCCAGAGTTACCGTCAGGGAGTCAGGGACTAGAGTCAAAAACCTTAGACTACCTGGTATTTTATTGTATTGCATCTGGGCTGGCACTCAAACCACAGGACAGAATCCTTCAGACTCTTCCCTTTCTTTTTCAAAGTCAGTGGATCCTCACCCTATAGCCACTGCCGCCCCAAACCATGAAGAGTATTGCCAGATTACTGTCAATGTTCCCTTAAGACCCAAGGTCTCTTAAGTCAGCTTGTGGCCTGGAACTCAACCTTCAGAGCAGTGGGCACCCCTCTGGCCCAGGGGAGGTCCAGAAATGCCATCCATGGTAGGGAGTTGGTGGGGGATGTCATGGGGAGAAATGCCAGATATAGGTGAGGGGGAGGAAGGCAGCAAATCACACTGCCATGTGTATACCTATGCAACAATCTTGCATGCTCTTCACATGTACCCCAAAACCTAAATGCAATAATAAAAAAAAAAAGAGTCAAGTCCTGGAATCAGGGAGCCCAAGAGCTTGTGTGATGCTCTATACGTCTGTGGCTATGCTGGCACCTGAGGTCAGCAAGTCTCAGAGGCTCACCTAAAGCCCTCAACATAGTACCCGGGTATTGCTGCTGGCTATTCATGGCCCAAAGGCCCTAAAGTTAGCAGATGATGAATGCTGCCAGGACTAAGGTTTTCCTTCAAGGAAATAGTTTCCCTTCTGTCCCAGCATGTATCTAGGAATGTCATCTGGGAGCTAGGCCCTAGAATTGTGGTCTCACAACTCTGATTGCTGCCCTGTCCTGCTGTGGCTTAGCTGGTATTCAAGATGCAAGACAAAGTCCTCTCCACTCTTCTCTGTGCTCTCCTCAAGTGGAAGGATGATGGTATCTCTTTTGGAACCAAACAGAGGCAGCCTGGGATTAAGGGAGGTGATACCAGCACTCCCTTAGTCACCCGAGCTAGCGTCTCAATATGTCACATATCCCCTGAGTTCACTGTCTCTGGGCCTAATCCAGCACTAGGACTCACCTATGAGTTGTAGTCTTTATGTTCTAGATTGCCTTTCAAGTTTATTTGAAGACACAGAGTACTTTGGCCCTCAGTGGAGAGGTTTGTAGGAACTCAAGTTTCAGCCTCTAGGATGCGTGATTCTCCTCTGGCTAGGGCTCGTTTAATGCTCCTTCCTTGGTCAGGAGTCAGCTGAGTTTGATTCAATTTTGCTTTCCTCTCTCACAGTACAGCACTGAGTTCAATGTGTCACACCTGCTGTGTTCTCCCTCCCCCAGTGCCTGGAGACACTCTGCACCACGCCACTGCTGCCAGGGGCAGGGGAGGGGTGGCATCAGTAGTTCAGGGCTCTTTTTCCTGTCTTTTCATTGCCTCTTTCAGTGATATGAAGTTAAAAACAGGTACTATGAGTACTTACCTGGTTTTTGGCCCTTGGGAAGGTTTTTTCTGTGTAGATAGTTGTTACATTGGTGTCCTGGTGTGGGGGATGATTAGTGGAGCCATTTTTTTTTTTTTTTAGATGGCATCTCACTCTGTTGCCCAGGCTGGAGTGCAGTGGTGCCATCTCAGCTCACTGCAATCCTTGCCTTCCAGGTTTAAGTGATTCTCCTGTCTCAGCCTCCCAAGAAGCTGTAACATTGGGCCAGAGGCCCACCGTACTCAAGCATGACTTAACTAATTACAGCTGTGGTAACTCTGTATCTAAATAAGGTCACATCCTGAGTTTCCAGAGGTTAGGACTTCAACATATAAATGGGGTAGAGGGCAGAATTAATTATATAACAACATTCATAGAACACAATACAGACATATATGGACCAATGAAAATTTGCCCTTCTGAACCAAGAATTATGATTAGTCCATAGTCTACTGTTTTCTTGCAGGTAACTGCTGTTTCATCGATAGCCCATAGCCAATAAAAACAACGTTACACAACATATTATTTACTATATTGTAGAACTTGGAACTATTATTTTTGCTTTGATGGGATTGTATTAAGTGATTATATTTGAATTATAAAATTTAAAGAAAGAGCATTTAAGAATTTGCCTATATGTTATGTAGGTTTAAATCAAAGGCTGATTGTATAATGTCTGCAAGTGTACTTTTGAAAATCTCTTTGCAAAAGTAAAACCTATGAGTGTTTGGGGACATGGGGACTGGTTCTGACATGATATACTCTTTCAATGACACCTCCTGCTGTGGGCTTTATAGCTGTTCTTGGAAAAAAACCCTCTGATTTGGGCCAAAAGAAAATAATGAGTGTCAGTTAGAGAGAAGTTTAGAATTTGAATCTTAAGTTAATGTAAATACAAGAGTGAAATGTTCTAATTTTCTAAACTTCCATTTCTCTCTGTTAGAGTCAGGGTTTGGGTATTGGTAAGCTTGTTTGAGTAACACAGCTGCACAAAAACAAAAGGATAAATAAAATATAGGTCAACTGGCAGTGCAGTGTGTAAGGTGACCTGTGATCAAACAATGTAAATTTTGAACCAGGTCTGAAGCTTCTGGAGGCACCCAGGAGGGATAATCAAAAGGTCTTGAGGGCATGGATATCAGAACTAACAGGACAGAGTCTAGAGGTGTAGCAACAAGGATCTAGGAAGTGACTTCAAAAGTTTAGGCAGTGCTTTTCTGATTTCATTTTCCCCCTAAAATGGGCAGTTAGAGTCTGATTCACTAAAGGTATTCCAGTAACTACTTGTGGTTAAGAAGCACTAAGAAATTAAAAAACGAAAAACAAATAAATAACAACAAAACAACACTTCTCCCTCATCCCTTTTCATTCCCACTGTGCTATTCAAGGATAGCAGATGTTGATATGAATAAGTCATATTATAGAGCCCTGATTGCACGTTTACATTAAGTTTGGTTTCGAAGACATAAAAAATGCAGAAAACCACATAAAAGGTTCTAAAACCTAAAGTCTGACAGTTATTATGAGATTAATTGGGAAAACCTTTCTGAACCTACTCCCTCCAAAAATTTTACCGAGGTATGGTGTTGATTGTCCCCTTGGCCTTTTCTTGTCAGTTTGAAAGCTGGCTTTAGGCTGCTGTCCTGGCCTAAGATAAACATGTAGCTGTAGGCTCTGGGTCAAATTACCTCTTTCAGTCTTTCTTCCCAAACCCCTGTTTCCTCTTATATGGCCCACTAACCAGTCCAAGGCTAGTGCTCAATATGCTTCTCATCAGAGTGGTGAGAGCCAAAGGTACACACTGGTTTTGGAAGTTCTGAAAAACAGAGCAATAATCTCAACTCACATGATTTCAAGGAGCTTCTGAGATCTCACTGGAATAGATTTTAAAGTAATTTAAACACAGTCCAGTACAACTTGTTCAAAATCTAAGTGGAAGTTTGGACTAAGCTCAATAAAATAGTAATATGTTATTTTAGTTTTCTTGATCCCCTGTGCATAAACTGCCAGAGAGACTTAGGGTGGCAGATTTGCTTACTCGGGACAGGATTCAGGCATTCCTGCCTTGTTAGGCCCATTATTGCCATTAAACTTACTCACATGCACCTCTTATTACCATGTCAAATTTACCACAATTTCTAATAGTTTTTAAGTACACTAAAACTAATTTTAAATCTGATAAAAATTGGCAGTGAATTACTCTCAGTTTTAGATGACAATGTCAGTAGCAAAACTTTTACCAAATTAGTTCATTTACCATGTCCTCATTTCCTCTGGTTCAAGGAAAGAATTTCCTTTGAAAACAAAAGCAACCCAAATAATAAGAGGAAAAGTTTAGAATTTGTTTATCTTGTATTCTGATTGTTTAGGTTATTATTTTATCCCCTAATAAAAATAACTACAAATTTAAAGTAAAATTATTCATTAGTTATTGCTTGTTACTTCTTGATAGGCTTATATTTTGATTTTAAATACAGAGCAACACATTCTCACCGGTGTTATGAGTAAGCTTAGGGCTAGAGTTTTGGGTGTATAAATATTGTTGATTATATTAGCATTCCTGAGTGTATAAGATATCTGTTTGATTTTCAATTTCAAAATTATTTTAAAAACTACATTATAAATGCTGGATATACCTTAACAATCAATAGAGACTCATACATTTGTGTTCACATATATTGAATTAAAAATAAATCACTAATGAAATTTCAAAGTTGATACTAATTTTTTCTTTTACATCTACAGTAAATGGGCCAGGGGTTGTCATTCATGCCTGTAATCCTGGCACTTTGGGAGGCCGAGGCGGGTAGATTGCATGAACTCAAGAGTTCGAAACCAGCCTGGGTAACATGAAACCCCATCTCTATTAAAATGCAAAAAATTAGCAGGCATGGCGGCATGTGCCTATAGTCCCAGCTTTTCAGGAGGCTGAGGCAGATTCGTTTAAATCTGGGAGATGAAGATTGCATTGAGCTGAAATTACACCACTGCACTTCAGCCTGGGTGACAGAGCGAGACTCCATCTCCAAAAAAAGAAAAAAAAAAGGCAAATCCTAGTCTTGTTGTCCTTCAAATGCCATATTAATAATCCAAGATAAAATGCAGAATTAAAAAAATTTATAATGCAAGTTTCTCAAATTGAAAGCAACTTATGTTTTTCAAAAATATTTTAAATCTCTACTTATGTGATTAATAGATTAATATTTAAGATATATGATTACATCTTGTAGCTAATATCTAAAATATTCACCAAGATATAATAAGATGTCCTATCATTTTTAAAGTTTCAAGTGTTAAAATCATAGGCTGGTTTTATAATCTCTGCTAGGGTACTTTTAAAAAAAGTACACTTTTCTGAAAAAGTAGGACCTGTGAGTGTTTGGAGATATGGGGAGTAGTTCTGAGCAGGTATACTAAACTTTTAAGTTAAATTAAAATTAAAGCCACTGAAACACTTCAGAAATATATATATCATTATGTATATGTACACACACACACATACACATATCATGGGATATAGTTTTAATATAGAAAAATATTGTGCTAAGAATAAAACTGTTTATTTTCTCCTTCAACCTTAATACATAATTAAAATAGAGCAATTAACCTAATGTATTGGTTTTTAATTTTTTTGTCTCAGAGCCAGTTCTATAGTCTTCCAATTTATAGATGATCCAGAAAATATTTTGTTGATTAAAATTAAAATTGAGCAATTAAATATATTATTTATTTAGTTTAGAAAAAAATACAAATGAACATAAATACAACATTTTCATAAAAAGGGTTTTATTTAAAAAAAAAATATATTGTCAGGCATGGTGGCTCATGCCTGTAATCCTAGCACTTTTGGAGGCCTAGGTGGGCAGATCATGAGTTCAGGAGTTCGAGACCACCCTGGCCAATATGGTGAAACCCCTGTATCTACTAAATATAAAAAATTAGCCAGATATGGTAGCACACACCTGTAGTCCCAGCTACTTGGGAGGCTGAGGCAGAAGAATCTCTTGCATCTGGGAGGCAGAGGTTGCAGTGAGCTGAGACAGCACCACTGCACTCTGGCCTGGGCAACAGAGCGAGATCCCGTCTCAAACAAACAAACAAAACAAACAAAACAAAACATATAGTGAGAAGAGAAGCAATTCTTTACTTGTTTTCAAATAATGTTAATGTCTGGCTTGACAGGAGTATTGGATCCCTGTCATTTCCATCCTTCACACATTTCATTAGCTGTTGGAGCAATGCTGGGGTCCCTCCCTGCACCACACTTTGAAACCATTGGCCTAAATCCTCTGTGCCAGCACAGGAAAGCACTTAGCATGATGGTGACAGAATTTCTTTTCTCTTCATCAATTTTTTTATGACTTTTCTTTCAGACAAAACATTCCCCTTACTTTATTCATTTTTTCATTTATTCATCGCTGTGTGTTTTCAGAAATGGTACAGATTCCTAGAGATAAAAAGATGATTTATGTCAAATGTTATAATTTAGGTAAAACATCTGGAAGTGTACTGGCTCTTGGTAGCCATTCAATTAATGATTTGGTCTCACTACAGCCATGCATAAAAGGGACTATAGAGCATAGTAATAGTTGATGATTATTTTTATGGAGGAAATCATTCCGTGACTAAAGCTTAGGTGGAATAGAAAGGAGGACACGAGAGGCATTTTGTATAGGAGTTACACACGTGAGTAAATTATGGTAGGAATGAAGAGAAGTGACAAAGACTGAGATCAAATAAAGAGACTAAAGGTAAAATAAAGAGAATAGGTGGACATATTGGGTGAAGAAGAAAGGACAGAGGGTGGATTTGAATAGGGGTGCCCTTCCCAGAATTATGTTTAATAGTTAAGACATTAAAAACAGAATATTCACTATGCAGGTATTGCTACTCTTCCTGTTTGTTTGGGCCAGTTATTTATATTTAAGATAAGGATTCTCATTAAAGTGCCTTATTGAGGCATGTACTTAAGATAATTGAGAGAAATAGAATAAAGGCAGGAGGAGAAAAATAAGCATGCGTGTGTTCTCAACTGAAATCCAGCTTACCCTTGATGTACAGAAAAATCTGGGACACAAATTAGACTGCTGATTTGGTCTCAACTTGAAGCAAGGGGTCAATAGTTTATACCTCTGTGTCACTGGTTGCTGGCTGGTGAGTAGCTATCTAACCTCTGGATGAGGAAGCTTGCATTAAACTGAGAGAATCCCCCAGACAAGAGGGCATCTTTGCACCTTTAGTAATCAACACTCAATTCAGCTGGGGGGAATGAGGGTGGCAATGAAGGGGCCCAGTTGATGCAATATCAGCATCCGTTAATACCACCCCATGAATGACTCAGATTCACATTCTTTTCTAATTAAGTTTACTTTATCCAGGTATCCTACTTGCTCAGAAGTTTTGGAAACATCTATGAAAAAAGAGTTTATAGTAAGAAATGCAATCAGTTGATCTTGGTTGGTCAGCAGTTAGCCTTGTAGCATCACCTCACTCCACCACAGCAACTAGATTTCCCTTCTGCTAGATACCACTACCCTCCAAATGATTTGGTAAGTGGGGTGACTAAGGGTTTTGAGCCCCTATTTGCCATGACTTCATGAGGCTGTGGTTGCTTTTATTGCCATTTATAGTTACAAACAGAAATGACAGAAAGTAATAAAATGCTAAAAAAAAAAAAATAGTAGGATACGTATGCTGGTCTGAAGAAGCTCTCATAGGCCACACCTGGAACAATTTGTACAATGAAATAATGCTAGAATTGAATTGTAATCCAAAGATTAAATATCAACAAGTCTATGCTGATGTAAATAAATAATAAGGATAAATAAATAAATGGAGTAATGAGACAATTCTTCCTTAAAGTAGCATTCCAATTAATAGAAGTAATAAAAATAGAAAAACACTGGAGAAGAGCACCACAGCAATAATTTCTGCAGCAAATGAATTGATGAACACTACAATTAGTGGGTGAAAGTGGAAGAAAAATAGGGTATTTGCATTGCCACAAAGTGTCTCCTTCTAACTATTTATTAATTACCATGGTGGTTTTTTTAAACATGTTTACCAATTTTTGATACTTCTCTCTCCAGGAGGTGAAGTATAATTATCTTCCCCATGAACATGGACTGGTTCTAGTAATGCTTGTGTAATGAATAGTATGTAAACATAAAAATATACTTTTACAGTGGAGAACTCTAATAGACATCATGTGAAACAAATAATCAAGTTCAATGTCACAAGTAATAAGTAATAAGACAGTTGATATCATGTGCTCCCTAATGTGATACAATGAGAGGGGCATCTCATCTCTGTAACATTCTTCCCCACAGTCCACAAACTCAGTCAGATGTTCAGATGATTCCGAATGAGAAACATTCTACAAAATACCTGACCTACTTTTCAAAAGTGTCAAGATTATGGAAACAATGAATTGTCACAGAGAGGAGGAGAATAATGAACCATTAAAATTAAATGCGATATAGGGTCTTACATTTAATTTCAGAAGAGAAAAAAGACAAACTAGTAAAAATCTACTAGTGAAGAAAAGTAGTAAAATTTAATTAAAGTTTGTAGTTTAGTTGATAGCATTGTACCTATGTTAATTACTTAGTTTTGATAATGTGTATAAGATACTAACACTAGAGGAAGTTAATATGAAATATACATAAAAACTTTCTGTACTGTTTTTGCAACTCCAGTATAAGTCTAAAATTATGTCAAGATACATAGTTTTAAAAAAAAGTCATGTAGGCATAAATAGCTCCTCCAGTGAATCATCAGAGTGCCAAAATATATTCCTTGATGTCTCCTTTATATAGCAGTGATCCTACGCTCTCTTAAATGTTTGGGTCAATTGCCCCTGACAGTCTGCTGGTCTATTGACATGAGGAGCAGCAATCTTACCTTTATTTCTATGGAACGCTTAACTATGCTTCTTAATAAAACATCAGGATTTCTTAGATAAAGACCTCTTGCCCAACCATGTCTAAAGTTTCAGCAAGAACACACAGTTCCCTAAATGGGTCACAGGGAGTGATGGTGAGTGGAACCATACCAACTTTCAGCTCTTGGTTGCTGAACCTGTGCATTCAACTACTGGAAACACTACATAGGACAGCCAGTGGTTTACAGTGTATACCACTTTGTGTATAATGGTATTTCCAGCTCTCAGAATGTCTTCTCTAAGCTGACACATCCAAAAGGCCCATCCAGTGTCCTATGAAGCCAGCAGCTTTTGAATGGTGCACTATATGTTAAAATAGTTGGTTCCATGATCATGTTTCTCTTTCCACGCTTCTTTTCTATAAAGTATGCCCTTAGTTATGGAATGATCTTGTTCCATATAACAGGCAAAAAAAAGGGAAATCCATGCCTGGAATGTGTTAATATTAAAAGTATCTGATATAATTAACATACCACAAAATGATTGGTTGAGCTCTTAAAGGAATGGTGTCATATCAAGGTTTCAGCATTGTTCTTTGTCACTGGATGGCTGCACATTTAGCAGTGGCAGTGGACGGATCAGCCTTGGTAAAACAGTTTCCATGCATTTGAGCTCATAGACAGCCTACATTTCAGCCACTGTGGCTGCTTTACTTATGAACCCACTGCATAGGAACTACGGTATCCAGTTAGATGAGCTGGCTGACGTCAGTTAGCCATGCCATTTGGACTACTTGGTTGTTTGGGGCACCTTCTCTATTGGATATTCTCTTGCAAGCATTCAACTTTTATTAAAAAATGCCCTCACACTTTCTGCCCCCTCCCATAATTAGAACCACAGGTCTTTTCCTCAGAATACTTGTTTGCAATCTTTCAATGTTGTTTCTTCAGGCGTATTTCAGTTAACAATTTACTGCACCGTATCTCAAAATCTACCCATCTTTATCCTGCTTTGCGATACTCAAGCTGAACCTTGTAAATACTTCTCCTTTGCCAGCAGGCACAGTGTTAGTCTTTATCAGTGGAGAGCACTTCAGGGACACTCTAGGAGGAGGGGGCTTTTCTTCCCCTGGTTCTGGTGTGCTCTCTTCTTTTTTCATTCTATGCTATGTGATGGCCAGCAACATGTGAGACACCAAGTGATACCTTCTCAGTGACATTTACTCTGAATTTTCCTAGCACCCTTAAGGACAGCTTTCCAATTTGTTTTATCAGCAGTTCAGAGGGTGGATTCTTAGGAAGTTTTGACAGCCTTCCTGAGAGTAGTTTGCCAGCAAGTTTCAGCAACAACCTACCATCTTGGTCAGTTTCCTGTTGAGTCTCATTGGCTCTCCAGTGGGCAGTTTCTCCTATGGCACTTCAGAGAATTTCTGTGCCATGCAATATTCCAAGCCACATCCTTTCCAATGAAGTTGAAATCTCAGCCTCTCTCTAGAACATTCTTCCGAGTTGGTTCTTTTCTTGCATGCTCTACCTTAGTCCTACAGGTAGTGGCTATTGTTTGCATTTTCTATTTTCCTATTTTATAAAATGAGTTCAACAGTACTACTTGGTAATTAATCCCTGTTATTGGTGAATATTTTTATTAAAAAATCCCTGTCCAAATTACTGGTACATATTCTGTATTCTGTCTTCTAACTCTGACTGATATGTGGCCCTTTACTGCATAGCAAATCTGTTTTTCAGTACCAGTAAGCCTATGCATATCCTTACAATGAGCCACTGCTGAGCTAAGAGAAAGATCAAAGGTACTGCCTGAAGCTTGACCTATTGAAAGAACTTTTCTTGCACCATTTTCTTTCAGGACCATTCTAAAAGTAGGATATGGAATCTATATTGTGCTTCAGCCCATGTAACAAGCTGATACTACCCATGGGTTGATCAAGCATGATGTTATTTTCTCCTCCATCAGCTCATCATGAGTGGAACCTATGTGACATTGGCATGGGTTGAGTAAGAGGCATTAGGTGATAAATGACATGGTGCTCCAGACCAATTGTTTGTGGCTTGCTTTGCCCTTTATATCTTAGTTTTGCTCTTAAGCATTGTTCAAGAAGTAATCCTTCCGTTTTATAATTGTTCGTAACTAGAGCTGGGTAAACCTATGATTTAGTGGGCATGACAGCTAACTATGGGTAATTATGGCTACATGGGCACTCGAAGCAACATGATCAGAGACTTTCTAGTAGGGCCCTTCAGCAGCACAGGATCATTTTCCAAATTGTGAAGAGTTCTATGTTAAAGATGTCTCTTGCTCCAGAGTCTTATGTGTCTGTGTTGTGACACTTCTGTTCTTTGTCAGAGGCCCCACCCATCTTTTCAAACATGGATAACTCTGATAACATAGTCTTCTGGATTATATATCCCAAATTAAAGGGCTGCTTATACTGCTGCCTAAACCTGCAGTACAGCCATTTCCTGCTTAGAGGGACAGTCAGTCCTAGCAGCCTTCCAGGTTACCTGGTAAATGAGTCAAAGGAGGAACGCCAAGTATAGAATATGATGCTTCTAACCCTAAAATGATTTATTTCTGGTAGAAAGAGTTGGAGTTGCAAGGTATCCTGAACTGTATGTCCCAGTACACATCAGACTATGAGACTTCCAAATATTTGCCAATGTAAGAGGTCCCTGACTTCTGAAAGTTGTTACCTCTCCCACTGGAGCATATGTATCTTATCAAGGCATTCAGAATACTTATCATTTGATCATTAGTTATGAGTATCACAATGTCATCAATATAGTAAGCAAATGTGACATTTCCAGAATGTCTAGATTGTCCAGTTTTTTATCAGACTAAACTATGGCAGGACTTGAGGCAGTATGTACAATTGTCTGTTCAGGTGAATGAAAACTTCTCTATTCTCTTTCCTGATGGTAATTGAAAATAATATATGCTCCTTATCAAAGAACTCTATACTGCATAAAAGGGGCTGCTTTAACCTACTCTAGAATTGACACCACATCTAGAACCATGCCTCCAATTAGGAGCATTAATTACTTAACTTTCTGACAATCCATTTTTGTTAAGCTAAGCCAAAGAATTACAATGAATTAAATAGAGATATGATGAGTAGCACAGTATTTGCATCCTTACGTATTTTAGGGTAGAAGTCATCTGTATCATTCATAGCAGGTATTGCTTATGGATATTATATATGGAACAGCTTTGGGGATTTCTACTTGTCCTTTGTCACTACAAAAGTTATTACTCTACAAGTCAGGGAATAATTATGTGGATTCTGCCAATTACTAAGCATGTCCATTCCACTTAATGTATTTTGGACTAGAAAAGTGACAACTAGGTGGGTTTGTATTTAGCTTTCTCTGCTTTGGTGGACTTACTATGAGGTGAATTGAGCTATTATTCATTTATTAACTGTCTGTAGCTAACTAAGAATCCTAACAGGCTCATTATGAACATAGTTTGAATCTCTGCATTAGCGTTAATGCAGACCGCATATCCAGCATCCCTGGAAAAAATTTGGATATTCACGTTTCCCCAGTAGAGAGTTACCATATACGTGGCTCTAAGTTTGTTTGGGGAAAGACTGGAGAAATCACCAACATATATACTTGCTATGGTGTTGCAGATTCTTCCTTCAGTCAGTGAGTTTTGCTTTGGAGAATTGGCTCATTTCTGGAAACTGGTGAGGGATCAGTATTTCCCATTGGAGGAGTGGACTTCAGCCTTCTGATCATCCATCTTGCTCAATTTCTAGCGGGGACCAGGTCAAGATCTGCTTTTCAAAAACTTTCTAGTTATCTGTTGAAGATGGCATGGCTTTGCCCTGAACTTGAGAAGGACAGAAGTTTTCTTTAAGGGGTCTATTTGAAGTCTGAGCATTGTTTTTAAGCAAGGCAGGAGCTGAGTATCTTCTAAAAAGGGAGAGTGACCCAATTTTGCTTTCCTGGAGTGTCCCAAGAAATCTATAAAATCAGGGCTTTCAAGATATTCTCATCTCAAATTTCAGGGTTCCATATCTTTTCTAACAAGGCCTGATTTTGGCACAGATTTGGTAGACTGAGCCTCAGCTTTCTTTGAAAGTGTGCCACTGTCATAATGAGCTCATATGCCTTGTTTACAGCTAAGTAGTTCCTCTGGCTACACAAGATGAATTTCCTTTGATATGCTGGCAATAAATTCCCCTGATTCTTACATTTTTCTTTAAAATAATGATTACTAAAATCTAAATTACTGATTAAAAATACAGTTGAGCCTGTGTTATCTTTTTAATGCATCCAATGGGAGTTAGCAGTTACATAATTCCAGTTTTATTAGTTACTATTTTCTTATAATACAGCTTAAAAGCCAGATGTTTCACCAGCTAGTTAGTGCCTGTCTTGCCCCCTGTTGCTTTCTCTAACTCTCCTTTACTAATGGTGAAAGTCAGCAATTGAAATCCTATAGCATGCCAGAAACAATCAATACTCCACCTCCCAAAAGAGTTGCCATCCTCACTGTTCTCTGGTCAGTTTATATTCCATCTCTACAATATTTGTCATTGAGTTTACTTCCTAAGGCCACTCCTGGTATCAGCTATCTTAGGTTTGGTACCCTAAAAGCAGAGCCTGAGTTTGGGATTCTTGTGAAAGTAAATTAATTACTGAGACATACTCTGAGGGAAAATAAATTAAGGAAAACAGATCATAGGACTTCGCAGCCTCCATAATTTCGTGAGCCAATTGCTCATAATAAATCTCTTTCCATATATTTACTTATACTTTATTGGTTCTGTTTCTCTTGGGAACGTTGATTAGCACAGGCAGGGAAATAAAAGCAAAGAGGCTATCTCACCTAGAGGCTATTCAGCATGGTCACATGGATTTCTCAAGCATGATCACACCTGAGACAAGTGGGTTTGCTTTTCTTCCCCCCAGTGTTTGTCAGTCTAGAGGAAGAAGAAAGTTGGAGAAGGGGGAAGAGAATAGAAAAGGGAGGTAATGTTTTAGGCATAGGATTTTCAGATTAAATACAGGAGCCTCAGTTAAATTTGAATTTAAGATAAACAATGAATAATCTTATAGTATAAATATGTCCCAAATATTGCAGGAGATATATTTATATTAAAAAGAAGTATATGTTGTTTATTTGAAATTCACATCTAATTGTGTGTTCTGAATTTCTATTTGTTCCATCTGGTAACCCTGCCAGGCCAGGTGGCTTCTGTTTGGTGAAGGGCAATTTGAGAAGGGACCAGCTGTAAGGCATGAGCCGCTATAACACTCACAGCTGGTGAAAGATCCTGCAGTGGCCAGGGAAGGGAACCAAGCAAGGTACCAACGGCTTCCATACCATATCCTATTTAAGTTTTGGTGATGAGGATTATTAAGCTTGTAAAATACAAGCAATTATTTTAGTGTCATGAGCCACTGATTCTCTCTTATTAGAAAATCTTTTTAAAAGATTCTTCTAAAAAACATAAGCTCCAGAGAAATTTTTAAAATTGCACAAAATAATTGGAATAAATAAATAAATAAATACATTCTATTGTCCTTTCCACTGTGGAGGCACTTTCAAAATCTTAGAAGAACTAGAACTCTGACTTCAGAGTCTTAGAATTTTATGTCCTAAATGTATGTGAGTGCTTTATATGGAAGATTAGGTTGGAGGGAATATACTTGCTCATAAAAGGATTTTTTGATTTTAGTACTACAAAAATAATCTGATAATTGTCCCATTTATGGTTGATAAACACTTGATAATTATTATTAATAGTGTGCACTATAAAATAGCCGTATGTGACTATAAAATATTCACAGGATGTGTAGTGTTAAATAATAACATAAGCTGTATTCGGCTACTCATTGAGAATTTAGAAGAAAATTATCTGTAATACTAAATTAGAATAAAACATAATGATAAGATTACAGAGAAAGTGGGCAAGTTTTTCTCATATTAAAATTTGAATAATTAGCAGTCCCTTTTTCATAGGTTCTCTTCTTTGTGGACAAAAATCTTAGGCTTGGGATATTACTTCCCAAATCATTAGTATATATGTTAGCTTAAGATTTCTACAAGTTCTTGACGTAAGGATTCGTGTGAAAGTGGTTATTAAAATGTGATGTCATGGAAATCCAGCAGGGAATGAAGTAGGCCAGGGAAAGAAGTCAAGTAAGAGCCTAATATGAAGCAGTCTCAGAAAACTCTGGCTCAAGCCTGCTAAGAAGTGCTAGAGACCTCTGAGAACACACCTCAAGGTGGTACTGACTAGGGGCAAGGAAGCCTGGGTATTTATTTTCTGCATTTGACATTTATTGGTTAGGGACAGCTCCTTGGGGTGATATACTTCCAGCTTACTGTGCACACAGGTTAAAAACAAAGAATAAGATTGTTGCAGGACTTTTTCTTAGTACAGCTAAAGATGGGATACTTGTCACATGAGCATGAAAAATTAGGTTCATAGACTATTTGAAAGGTGAGAAGATGGGATTTATTGGGCAAACAGAAAAAAAAGGGGGAACAGGGACTCTGCACAAAGCCAGAGTCCTGCTAGTGTTCTTCCTGCTTTGAGGACTGAATTCCAGGTACCACACCCTGGAACAGGGGAGAGGGGCCAGGCTCCTCCCTACTGCGAAGGCACAAAGTTCCCACAGCTCCACCCCAGTGCACATTCCTCCCAGCAAGCAGTCAGTTGAAGGTTCTGCCAGGGAAACCTTCCAATCTGGCTGTCTCAAGATGTCCTCAAGATGAATTCATTTCTTAGTCTGCTTCCTCTGTAGAATTACATGAGCAGAACCTTATGATATGCCAATCTTCATAAATTTTGTCATCAACATGAATCTCTTTTCTTTGTTAATATTAAAATACCAAAAGCCAGTAAAGACCCTGTTGTTCCTTTGACTTCCCAACATTTCACCAGTTCTAAAGTTTAAAAATGGTCAAGAAAGGGAGGAGCATTAAAAGGTACTCATGGAGGCAATGACAGCCTTGTCTCTGAGGCTCCTCTTAACCTGTGTAATGTAGGTATTAAATCTGTTTACAAGAAGGAAAGTGGAGGTTCTTAATTTGGGCTCAAAATATGTGTTTCAGGAAAATAAAATATAACAAAATACAGGTAAGAAATTAAGTCAAACCTATGGTTAAAGGTAAAGTAATACCTGACAAGATTGCAGAAACCAGCCTAACCAAGTACATGTTTGTTTTTTACATTTATTAATCAATTGGTATTAGTGACCAGAAATTTTTTTTACACTAGCTTTGATTAAAAGAAATTTGTTGCCTCAGGGAATCCGAGTCAGGATAAAAGTTCTGCATTTAATATTATGTGTAGCAAAAATTCGGACCAACTAGAACTAGGGACTTACACTTCCTCGGCACACTTGCTTTTCTTGTTGCATTTTTTTCTTCCCTTGTCTCTTTTTTCATTACAAACTGATCTCCAACGAAAGACAGATTCATCTTGTTTTAATGGTGGCTACAATCCTGCCATAAGCTTTCCAGTTTTTACTATAATTTGGTTGATGTGGCAATAGGTGTGAGCAGCTCCTGGGAAGAAAAAAGAGAGGAAGGTTAGACTGTGAGGACAATAGGTACCTTCTGCAGTCATCACTGAATAAATTAAAAATAATTTATATGGAATATTGGAGAAGTTTTAATGGAACTTGAAAAAGAAAGTGAGACGACAAATATTTTCTCATTTCTTTTCTTTTTTTTTTTTTTTGAGACGGAGTTTCGCTCTTGTTACCTAGGCTGGAGTGCAATGGCGCGATCTCGGCTCACCGCAATCTCCGCCTCCTGGGTTCAGGCAATTCTCCTGCCTCAGCCTCCTGAGTAGCTGGGATTACAGGCATGCGCCACCATGCCCAGCTAATTTTTTGTAGTTTTAGTAGAGACGGGGTCTCACCGTGTTGACCAGGATGGTCTCGATCTCTTGACCTCGTGATCCACCCGCCTCGGCCTCCCAAAGTGCTGGGATTACACGCGTGAGCCACCGCGCCCGGCCCTCTCATTTCTTGAGTAACGTGAAGATGAAAAACGCATCACTGCGTATGGAAGTTCTGTACTTTTCCCTAATGTAGTGTTACCCTGATTTTTTTGCAAAACATCCTTGAGGAAAACATGTTAATTTTTGAATTACTGAAGAATGTCTTAAACTGAAAGAGCAAGTTAAATTAAAAACTGGAACACAGAACACTGAATCTTATTTAAAAAAATAACTTACAAAGGCAAGAATACTGTTGCGTATTAATTTTAAAAAAAGAAAAAAATAATAATATGTGGAAGAATGCTTTTCCAACTCAGAGTAACATGAAAATGCAATGATGTGTCTCTTAAAACTTGATTTCTGTAAGAGTAACTTGATAATGATAAAAAGAAAATTTTCACAAAGTAGTGGGAAAATTCTCTTCCTCAAAAAAAGCAAGACAATAATGGAAAGGAGCTCCCAGCTCACTACTGGTTTGAAAGAGTGACTTATTTTTTTTTTCTGTGACAGATGAGAAGAGACATAGAGTTTAATGGTACTCAAAGAAAACTTGTGAACCATTCCCAAAGAAACTGCCAGGGAAAGAGATAAACATTGAAGTTTTGGCATTTCAGCTATTCTGCTAGAGATTAGAGAACAGGCAATTCTGTCATAATTATAGTTATTTTCCTAATAACATTGACTATGCCCTAAATATAAGGGGGATATATTTGAATGGACTATGAATTCAAATTCTTGTTTTAATCATATCAGTACCTTCATAACTCCCATTCTATCATATCTCTCAGTGTGATATAATGACAATAAATACATGGAATCTGAAGGCTGTTAAAGATCTTAAATGTTCAACTTTTTCTGCCAAGGAAGAAATAACTTCTATTCCTGAAAGATGGGCATCTCTAACATATGGCATTCCATATTTTCTGAAGCAGCTCATTATACTGCTAAACAGTATTAATTTTTGGCATATTCTCATATAGAGCTGAAAATTGTCTCCTCAAAATTTTCACTTATTGGTTTGGTCTTATTTCTGCCCTCTAGAGATAAACAAAATCTGAACACTCTTTTATGTATTACAGTATTCCAAATATTTGCAAACAATTATTATAACCTGTTAAGTATCCTCCTCTCCATGCTAAATAGTCTCAATTCCCTTAGCAAATGTAGAACTGGTTTAAAATATCCCCTGCATTCTCAGAGCCTCTCTTTCTAAGTCATTAAACACCCAAGCTAAGCAATAAAACAGACATGATACACTCAGTGCCAAATACAGTAGGATTTTTTTCCTTCTGATTAGTACAACTTAATAGTATGCAAATTAGAAAATAAATCATAGTATCCTATTTTCTTTTACTGTCTCAAAATTACTTCTTTTTGGAAGTAGGCAGTGAATAAATACATTCATGTATTTTTAAAGTCTTGAAATTTTCCATATGTTTTTACATATAAGAAGATCTCTCATATTTCTAAAACATAATTTTTGAAAACCAATTAAGGATTTCTACTCATATACGATTTTATTCTCAGTCAACTGACTTCAGTCTATTACAATCTTTTTGAACCCTAAATCTACCATTACTACGTTAGTCTTCTCATCTAGCTTTATCATCTATGAATTCACTAAATGCATGTTTTTTGAATATAAGAATCATTAGTAGGTGCTGGTGGTAGAGTGTGAATGCCTCACCCTCACGGAGATTATATTACCATGGGGATGGAGTATGAATGTGGTCTGCATATCTAATTTTAATTAATCTTTACAAGTCACAGCATTCATTTTACATGCTGTAATAGACTTGTGAGTGACCATACAATTTATTTTTCAAATGGGAATTTTAAGGGTAAAAAAGGCACTTGCTACCCTTTATATTCACAGGGAAAGAATCCTTTCTAGGCATTGAAAATATTTTTATATGCATGTAAAACATGCATATAATACAGTAGCTAAAGTTTTTTAGAAATATGACTAACGTTTGTGGATTGTGCCAGATCACATACATATATGTGTGTGTGTGTCTGTGTGTGTGTGTGTATACACACACATATATATGCAATATCTGAGGTTTATTATAGATCAGATTGTTTATTAATATGCTGTTTTTTTCATATTAAACTAAATATGTGGTGCTCTAATCTGTCATATATAGATTAAAATGTCTAAGTTGAAATAACTCAAATAACATTTTATTACTTGATTAAATATCACAATAATATTAGTGACACATAAAATTAGTTCCAAAGTTCAGAAATTGTTTCACCAGGTAGCACAATTAGTATAGTAGAACAATTCACCCTTGAACAACATGGGTCTGAACTACATGGGTTCATTTATATGAGGATTTTTTCAATAAAATTTAACCATGTGTACTGGCCTCTGCTGCCTCACCTTCCAACTCCTCTGTCTTCCATCTCTGCTACTCCTGAAGCAACAAGACCAAACCCTCCTCTACTTCTGCCTTCTCAGCCTACTCAATGTAAAGATGAAGAGGATGAAGATCTTTATGATGATCCACTTCCATTTAATAAGCAGTAAACATATTTTCTGTTCCTTATGATTTTATTAATAGCATTTTCTTTGTTGAGGCCTTTATTATGGGGATACAGCATATATAATATATACAATATACAAAATATGTGTTAATCTGCTGTGTACATTGTTGGTAATGCTTCTGGTCAACTGGCTATTGGTTAAGTTTATAGAGAGTCAAAAGTTACATGCATATTTTTGACTGCAAGGAGGGTCAGTGCACCTAAATCCCTGTATATTGATGAATCAAATGTATTTCCCTTTTATGCTCTTATATGTTTCAGGATAGTTTCTTTATGTTGCATGAGCTGGTAATATTCAATCTTAGTGATTTAACATTAGTGCTTTATTTCATTCAATACTTCTCTCTACATAAAGACCAGTAAGTATCTCTGTCTTTGTGTTTATTTAGGACACAGGTTTCCGTGATTATCTGCACAGGGAAAAGTGATCATTGAAGTGGTTTTCAATGGTAATTAAATGCATGAGACAAGAGTCTCATAAGCTCTGAAGTACTCAATAATGCATGTATTCTTAAAAGATTTCTGAAAAATAACTTTAAAATCAATATACTGATAAAAATGAAGTAATTTAATTGAAATGCTAGGTATCTTACAAAATTTTTATTAGTTTTAAGTGTTATAGAGTATTTACAGTCATAAAACAGGATAAATATGCTTTTATTATTGAAATGTGTGCTCAGTTCAGGGCTCTTCTTACCATATCAATTGGTAGTTATTACTGACACTTTAAAATACAGTTAGTGCAATTTTTTCTGCTAAAATTATCTATGTTTTATTTACAACCTTTATTTCTAAAAACAGGGAATTAGGTCATTATATGTTTAGTGTTTTGATTTTTTGGAAACCTGTGTTGCTGAATGGATTTTAGGAAGGTGTCAGAGTAGACAGTGCAAGGAATCTATCTCTGAACCTATACAAAAATTCCACTTGCAGAGTCTGTATGATGTAAGTATTTTGAAACTCTGAAGTCTTTTTAAGGCCAGAAACTTCCAGGGGAAGGCTTCAGTGTTGAATTTCAGTGAATTTCAAAAAACTTCAGCTCTTAGCATAGAAGTAGCCTCCCATCTAGCACCCACGCCTCCTGATAGACAGCTGTTCATCTATTCCTGGAGGAACCTGGATTCAGCTTGCAAGAACCAGGATGGGCAAAGACATCTGTCCTTCAAATGTTGGGGATTTTTGCTCTGATTTCTGATTGCTGTTGCTGATCACAGGGATATAAGCAAAGAGGCAGTAGTCATTAATGGTGTACCTCCCTGTATGTTTCGTAGGGGAGGCAAAATGTTACCTCTGCTGTTTTATGTTTTATCTGCTTGGGTGGAAATAAATTGACAGATGAGTAGGAAAAAAAATCTACAAATATACTTAATATAAGTTTTATGTGACACTGGATCATACTATATACATATATATATACACACACACACACACACACATATATATACATATATTATATATGTGTACATATACATATATATGTATATTATATATGTATATATATACACACACACATACATATATATACATATGTATATATACATATATATGTATGTGAGTGTGTGTGTGTGTATATATGTGTGTATATATATAGTAATTTAGGTCTTTAGGTGTTCATTTCCTTATAAGGGATCCAGTGTCACATAAAATGAACATCTAAAGACCTAAATTTATATATATATATAGTATGATCCAGTGTCACATAAAACTTATATTAAGCTCATCTTACTTGCAATATGTTAATCTTTTTGGATGTTTATATTCAGATCTTTCACAAAATTTGAAAAGTATTCATCCATTGTTTCTTCACATATCCTCTTTAACCTTTTTTTCTTCTCTTTTTGAAACTCCACAATGCATATGTTGCTTTATTTGATGAAATATATAACTATACATATATAGTTATATAGTTACATATATATGGAGTTATTTTAATAAGAGTATTATTTTTCTTCTATAAGGAGGGCATCTTTCACATGGTAATTTCATTCACATGATAATTTCATCTCCTGACTTTAGAAGACAGCATCAAAATCAGAGTAATCTTTTTGTGCCTCCTGTTTTTTAAATGCCTTTAACTAAATATAATTGACATGTGACTATATGATATTTTGGAGTGGCATATCCTTAACTCCATTAGTTGCCATGTCTCTCCCATTTTGGCTGAAGTGATTTCCGGGGGTTTGGGGTTATCGGGATTCTTTTTTCTTTCTCTTTAATTTTTTTCTTATTTTTTTGTCTTGAAAGTCAGACATTAAAATCTAGGATATTCAAAAACAATTAGGAAATAATTAGAAAGTGACTGCACATGCCTAGGGAAAGGTGTGGGCTCAGAAAAGACCTCAGAAGACTGTAAATTTAAACTTGAGGATGATCCATTGCATAGGGAAGGCCTACAAAAATAATTTTAAAAACCTAAAAACAATAAACAAACATATCAAAACCTGGAGAAGGGAGAGCCTGAGATTCAGAATTACCACATCATCAGGTTCAAATATCCAGTTTTCAACACAAAAATTTTAAAACTTCAAAAGAAACAGGAAAGTATAGCCAATTCAAAAGGAAAAATTAACAGAAATGATCCCTAAAAAAAGCTGATGGACCTACTAGACAAAGACTTTAAAACAACTATCTTAATATTGCTCAAAGAACTAAAGGAGACATGGAGAAAGTATAAGCAAACAAACTCTCACTAAAACCAATGTTTAATCAAAATGGAAATATTGAGATAGAAAATCTAAAAGAAAACTAAGATTCTTGAGCTGAGAAGAATGATATAATTGAAAAAAAAATACTAAAGGTATTTAAAGGCAAATTTTAGCATGCAGAAGAAAGAATCAGTAACTTTTAAAATTGGATAATGGAAAATAACAAGCTTGAGGAACAGAAAGAAAAAGACTAGAGAAAAGATCTATGGAACCTGTGAGACCTAATCAAATAAACCAACATATGCATTGCGGGAATTCTATAAAGAGAATAGAGAAAGGTCAAAGAGAATATGTGAAGAGATAATGGATGAGTACTTTTCAAATTTGATGAAAGATCTGAATATAAACATCCAAAAATATTAACAGATTCCAGGTAAGATGAACTCAAAGAGACCTACAGCAAGACATATTGTAATCAGGCTTTTGAAACACAAAGAAAATCTTGAAAGCAGCAAGAGAGAAATGACTTCACTTGCAAGGTATCCACAATGAGATTATTAGCAACTTTATCATCAAAACTTTTGAGTTTGGTGTTAAAACTGCTAAAAACAAAAATAAACAAAAAACATGTCAGTCTATAATCCTATTCAATGAAATACTCCTCCAAAAGTGAGGGAGAAACTAAGACATTCCTAGATAAACAAAAGCTGAGAGAGCTTGTTACCACTGGTCATTCCCTGCAAGAAATGTTCAAGGGAGTCCTGCAGGAAGACATAAAAGGACACCAGACACTAACTTGAAGTCATATGAAGAAATAAAGATATTAATAAACTTAAGCACACTAGAAGTTATAAAAGCTAGCATTATTCAAAAAATGGTTGATAAGTTCACTTTTTGTTTTCTACATGATTTAAAAGAGACTAATAAAATTTCAAATAGCAATTACTAGTCTAAAAGCAAGTATTATTATAACTGATTTATAGTTCACCATTTGTTTTCTAAATAATTAAAAAGCTCTAAATTTAAAAATAATTATATTTGTGTTTAGGGGACACAGTGTAAAAAAATGTCTTGTGACATCTATAACCAAAAGGAGTGTGAATGAAGCTGCTACATTATTATATAATAATATACAATAAAAGTTATTGTATATTATTGAAGTTAAGCTGGCATAAAATAAAATTAGTGTTATAACTTTAGGATATTAATTTTAACCATATAGAAATTAACTGTAGAATATATACAAAAGGAAATAAGGAGGCAATTTAAATGATTCAATACAGAAAAAAAATAACATAAGTAAGCATAAAAGAAGACAACAATGCAGGAAATGAAGGACACATAAACTATAAGCATATAAAAAGTGTTCTACCAAACACTGAAAGAAGAATCAACACTAATCCATCAAACTTTTTCTAAAAATTGAGAGGTGGGAACACTCTCTAACTCATACTGTGAGGCTAGCATTATCCTCCTTATTAGTTCATTTTCACACTGCTACAATGATACTAGCTGAAGCTGAGTAATTTATTTACAAAAAGAGGTTTAATTGACTCCCAATTCCATATGACTGGGATATATCTCAGGAAAGTTTTGGTCATGGTGAAAGGTAAAGGAGAACCAAGTACCTTCTTCAAAAGGTGGCAGGAGACAGAAAAAGAAAAAGGGTGAAGATATGCCCCACTTAAAACCATCAGATCTCCTGAGAACTCTCTCACTGTAATGAGAACAGCAAGGAGAAAACTGCCCCCGTTATCCAATGACCAGCCACCAGATCCCTCCATCGACATGTGGGATTATAATTAGAGAGATTTGGTTGGGAAGATAGAGCCAAATCATATAATTCTGCCTCGTCCCCATCCAAATCTCATGTCCTTCTCATGTTTTTAAACACAATTATGCTTCCTTAACAGTCCTCCAAAATCTTAACTCATTCCAGTATTAACTCAAAAGTCCAAGTTCAAAGTCTCATCTGAGACAAGGCAGGTCCCTTCAGCCTATGAGCCTGTGAAATAAAAAACAAGTTAGTTACTTCCAAGGTACAATGGGGCTACAGGCATTGGGTAAATGTTCCCATTCCAAAAGGCATAAACGGACCAAAACAAAGAAGACACAGGTCCCATGCAAATCTGAAACCCCACTGGGCAGTTATTATAGCTTCAAAATCTCCTTTGACTTCATGTCTCACATCCAGACAATGCTGATGTAAGGAATGGGCTCCCACAGCCTTGGGCAGCTCTGCCACTGTGGTGGTGCAGGATACAGCCTCTGTGGCTGCTTTTCACCAGCTGAGATTTAGTGCCTGTGGATTTTTCATGTACACAGTGCAAGATGTCAGTGGATCTACCATTCTGGGGTAGGGAGGATGGTAGACCTCTTCTTACAGCTCCACTGGGCAATGCCCCAGAGGAGACTCTGCGTGAGGCCTCAACCCCACATTTCCCTTCTGCATTATCCTGTCAGCAGTTCTCCCTAAGGGCACTGCCCTTGTAGCAAACTTCTGCCTAGACATTCAGGTGTTTCCATACATCCTCTAAAACCTAAGGGGAGATTCCCAAACCTCAACTCTTGTCTTCTGTGCATGTGTAGGCGCAACACCACAAGGAAGCCTCCAAGGCTCTGGGCTTACACCCTCTGAAGCAATGACCCAAGCTGTACCATGGCTACTTTAGCTGGCTGGAGCTGGAGCAGTTGGGATGCAGGATGCCACGTCCCGGGGCTTCATAGAGCAGGGGAGCCCTGGACCCAGCCCATTTACAAATCTTTTCCAACTAGGCCTCTGAGTCCTTTATGGAAGGGGCTGCTGTGAAGATCTCTGACATGTCCTGGAGACTTTTTTTTTCTCATTGTCTTGGTTATTAATGTTGGCTCCTTGTTACTTATAAATTTCTGCAGCTGGCTTGAATTTCTCCCAAGAAAATGGTTTTGTTTTCTTTTCTATCACATAGTCAGGCTACAAATTTTCCAAACTTTCATGCTCTGCTTTCATTTTAAACATAAATTCCAATTTCACACCGTCCTTTTGTGAGAGCATATAACTGTATGCTTTCAGGAAAAGCGAGATCATCTCTTTAATGTTTTGCTGCTTAGAAATTTCTTCTGCCAGCTACCCCAAATACTCTCTCAAGTTCAAGTTTTCACAGATCTCTAGCATAGCGACAAAATACTGCCAGTCTCTTTGTTAAAGAATATCAAAAGTCACCATTACTGCAGTTCCCAGTAAGTTCATCTCACTTTGAGACCACCTCAGCCTGGATTTCATTATTTATATTACGCTCCACATTTTGGTCAAAGTTATTCAACAAGTCTCTAGGAAGTTCCAAACTTTTTTACATCTTCCTGTCTTCTTCTGAGCCCTCCAGACTGTTACAACCTCTGCCTGTTACCCAGTTCCAAAGTTGTTTCCACATTTTCAGCTTATCTTTATAGAGGTTCTCTGCTCCTGGTACCAATTTCTGTGTTAGTCCATTTTCACACTGTTGTAGAAATAATTCCTGTGATGTCATAATTTATGAAGGAGAGAAGTTTATTTGACTCACAATTCCACATGGCTGGGAAGGCCTCAAGCAACTAACAGTCATGGGAGAAGGCAAAGGAGAAGGAAATACCTTGTTCACAAGGTGGCAGAGAGAAAAAGAGCACAGGGAAAACTGCCACTTATAAGACCATCTGATCTCATGAGAACTCCCTTAGTATAGTGAGAACAGCATGGAGGAATCTACTCCCATGATTGAATCACCTCCCAACATGTTCTTCCCTCCACATGTGATTACAATTAAAGGTGAGATTTGGTTGGGGACACAGAGCCAAACCATAGCATGCTGCTACCAAAATCAATGACACTATAAGAAAACTGTACCAATATCTCTTTAAAAACATAAATGCAAAAACCCTCAAAAGAGTACTATTAAACTGAATTCAGCAGAATATTAAAAGGATTACACACAATGACCAAGTAGGATTTATTCTTGGAATGCAAGAATCATTCAAGTTATGAAAATCCTTAAATGTAACAGAACATAAACAGAATAAATGTAAGAAAAAGCACATAATTATCTCGATTGATGCAGAAAAATAATCACTTGACAGAATTCAACATTCCTACATGGGAAAAGTACTCAACAAACTATTTTTAGGAGAAAACTACCTCAACCTAATAAAGCCATATAGAAAACATACAGGAAGCATCATACTCAGGGATGAACATTTAGAACTTTTTCTCTAAAAGGAAACAAGACAAGGATGCTCACTTTAATCACTTCAAAGTACTAGAAGTTCTAGCCAGAGACATCAGTCCACAAAAATAAACAAAATTCATTCAAATTGGAAAGGAAAAAGTAAAATTATCTCTGTCCATTAGATAAATGGGAAAAATATTTTCTGATACAGGATTAATATCCAGAATATATGGAGAACTTATAAAACTCCACAATAACAAAAGCAAACAACCCAATTCCAAAGTTGGCAAAGCTTGAATAGGCATTTCTTAAAGTGGTAACACATAGGTCCAATAAGTGCGTGAAAAGATACTCAATATCACTAACTATTAGGAAAGTGCAGATCAAAACTACAATGAAATACCACTTTATAAGCATCAGGATGGGTACTATCAAACAAACCAGAAAATAACAACTGTTTATGTAAATATTGAGAAACTTCAATACTGATTTCAGTATGTTGTTTTCTCAAAAAAATAATAATAAATATCATTGCCATAGAGTTCAGCAATTTCACTTCTGAGTATATGCCCAAAAGAATTGAAAGATCTATTGAAAAAAGGAAATAAGGAAAGAAAAAGAAATAAAAGGGAAAGATCTTGACGAGATATTTGTATACCTAATTATTTATTCCAATATTATTCACAGTAGCCAAAAATGAAAGTAAACCAAGTGTCTACTGATGGATTAATGGAGAAGAAAAATACAGTATGAACATACAATGAAATATTATTCAGCCTTAAAAAGGAAGAAAATTCTGACATATGTTACAACAAGGACCTTAAGGTCACCTAAGTGAAATAAGCCAGTTATAAATACTGTGTGAGTCCACATGAATGAGATAAATCATAGAGACAGAAAGCTGATTGATAGTTTTCAGGGGCTAGGGTGAAGGAAAACTAGGGAGTATAGAGTTTTAGTTTTATAAGATGAAAAGATTTATAGAGATGGATGGTAGTGATGGTCACACATCATGAATGTGTTTAATAACACGGAACTGTACACTTAAAAATGGTTAAGATGTTACAGTTTATGACATGTATATTTTACTGTAATAAAATCTAGAAAAATAATGTGTTGTTTGTGGCTAAAATGTGTTTCTTTTTTTTTAGAATTAAAATTCTTTGACTACATGAGAAGTACACCACTTTATTTTTTCTTGAGAGAAATGCCAATAAAAATGGATCTCACATGGTTCTTGTTGAATACACCTCTATTGATTTCAGTTTCCACAGTCAGTCTGTTTTTGTGCATTCATGTCTGTGTTTATGTGAGGATATGTGCTTGTGTCTATAAGCAAAAGGCTTCAAGTCAAGACAGTAAATGGTAAGAAAAGGTGCATAAAAATGAATGTGAGGAAAAAAGTTAATAACTTCTTAAGACAGATCTATGCAGAAGAGAAATTAAAATAAATTTTCTCTCTGGATTTAATAAGTAATCATTTCCCATATAACAATATTTCTATAAGTGACCAAATATATATTTGATTTCATGTGTCTTTGAAAACATAAGAATTACATTTCTGCTTTGGCCAGTAGCAGGAGACAAAATAATAAATGTAATTAAAGTTACATAACCTATATATGCAAAAGATACTTTGGTATAAGAACTGAAGCTTTAAATTTATTTTCAAAGCATAATACTGGATTTTAAATAAGATTAATTTCGATGTGTCAGCACAGCCTTAAGAAAATTATTTTCAAATAAGTAAAAATATTATGTGTGGCTTTGTTTCATTAGCACTTTTTTGCCACAAAGCTTAATAGTGAGCTAATACAAACATGAGTGGGACATTCCCTTAAAGATAGGACAATTGCAGAGAAAAAACCCTGCATTATAGGCTTATAATAGTTTGCTTCAAAATAGAACTCAATGTCATTAATTTATTTCTTCATGATTTATAAGCAAATTTGTATAGTAAAAAGTATCATTGTAATGCATAGGAGTATAAATGACATAGAAAATGATTAGCTATATACACACATTTTGCTATTATTTACACTATTATAAAATGGTCTGTATATGACTAGCCAAAACAGAATCTCTACTGATGGATGTAATTTACCCCAGATTGTAGTTGATGCCATATATTTATGTGTTTGACCCATATTTTTGAGTATACTATTAGTGCTTAGTTGTTTAGCAATCCATTAGTTAACTGCCTGTAGTTTCATTTATCTCAGTTTTTGTTTTCGAATTATTGGCAGTACTCAGTACAATAAGAATCTTTTCTTTTAACCTATCTCTGTACTGTTAAAAACCTTTCATTCTCTATTATACTTCCTTAAACAAGTTTAAGATCCCCCTAGATCCCCTTAAACTCATTCATTTATACTTCAAATCAATCTTTTAATATCTCTTCCTGAATTTCAATTTATAATTGGCTTTGTTCATACATATTTTACCTGAAATGCTAGTGCAATTTCAAATATCTAAATATTGGAAAATTAATAATATGAACAAATATATGTTTGTTTCAACAGTGACATAGGAACATATTTAAACTGGATAATAATAAAAAGGCAAATTTTCAAAATAGATGAGGTGCAGCACAAGTAGTGGTTATAAGAAATGTTATATTTTTCTATGCTTATATTAGAATTGAAACATTTAAAATCAAAGATATAAACTCTGACCGTCAGAAACCAAAAATAAATAAATAAATAAATAACATAAACGAATAGAGGATATAGTACAGATAGAAATAGAAAGCAATATGATAGAAACAAATTAATAATACAAAATTTCTTAATCTTAAAGGCTGGTTATTTGAAGAAAAGTCCAATATAACTGAACAATAACATAAACAGGAGAGAAAACACAAACTTACCAAAATTAATAATAAATGATAAGCATCACTATAGATCTACAGACCATAAAAGGACAAGCAAATTACTTGGAAACAATTTTATGCAAGAAAATTCTAGTACTTAGTTAAATTGAACAAATTCCATGAAAAACACAATTTATCAAACTAAACACAAGAAGAAATGAAATACCTCAAGAGACAGAATCAAGAGACTGTAATACCCACCCTTAGAGAAAATTAAAAAAGAAAGAAACAAATAAAAAACAAAAAAAATATTAGTCCATTTTTATGCTGCTATGAAGAAACACCCAAGACTGAGTAACTTGTAAAGAAAATGAGGTTTAATGGTCTCACAGTTGCATGTGACTGGGAAAGCTTCACAGTCATGGCAGAAAGTGAAAGAGGAGCAAATGCACATCTTACATGGTGGCAGGCAAGAGAGCATATGCAGGGAAACTGCCCTTTATAAAACCATCTGATCTTGTGAGTATTATATAGTATCAAAAGAACAGCACAGGAAAACCCACCCCCATGATTCAATAGTCTTCCACTGGGTCTCTTCCAAGAGTGGGAATTATGGGAACTGCAATTCAATATAAGATTTGCTGGGGATGGTGGGGGTACAGCCAAACCTTATTAAAGACATTTCATAACATGTTTTATAAGTTCACATAAACTTGTTTTATTAGTTTGTTAGGGCCGCCATAACAAAATGTCACAGATTATGTGGCTTAAACAACATAATAACATAACATACTTTTTTTTTTTTTTTAACCAATTCTGGACAACAGAAGTCCAAGATTAAGGTACCATCAGGGTTGGTTTCTTTTGAGCACTCTTTCCTTGGCTTGTAGAATGGCTGTTTTCTCCCTTTCTCTTTATATGGTCTTTCCTCTTTGTATGTCTGTGTTAATTTCCTCTTCTTATAAAGACACAAGTCATATTTCATCAGGGGCCAACCTAATGACCATATTATGAATTAATTACTGATTTAGAGTCTCTATTTTCAAATACAGCCACATTCTTAGTTGCTAGAGGTGTAAAATTCAACCTATGAAATTTAGAGAGACACAATTCAGCCCATAATACCTGTATATATACATAACTCCTGACAAGGATTTAACAGACAACCATATTTACATGACAGTTTTCATCAGTAATTTAGATGTCAAACTTCTGAACAGAATATTACTTAGCTGCCAAACTCTTGAGTAGAATATTATGGAATCAAATTCTGCTATATCAAGTTACCACATGGTGTCCAATATGGGTTTATTCCAGAAGAATATGTTTGTTTAGGTTTAAAAATTTTAGTATAATTCATTATTATAATAATGAGGAATTAAGCATGCATTATATGAATATATATGGAAAAGTATTTGATAAATATCAACTTAGTTTAAGATAAAACCTAATTGTAAACCACAAATAGAAGGGAACTTATTTTATGAAGACTACCAGAAACCACAGTATAAAACATACATAATAGGGAAATATTGTAAGTTTCTGTCTGGAATGATTAACAATGCACATAGTCACCACTTCTACTTCATATTTTATGACATTTCTATATTAGTACAATGACAGACTGAAAATAAAACCATACACACTAATAAAAATGTTGTAAAAAAGAAGTACAATTTCCATTATTAATTGACAACAAAATTATGCCTTAAAAAGTCTAAAATAAAATACAGAAAAACTATTGAAAAAAGTAAGTGAACCAATCAGTCAAAAAAGAAAGATTACTATATAATGATCAAATCTATTTCTGTATATCTGCAATGAACATAAAAGGTTTTAAAAACTAATGCCACTGGAAATAGAATCTAAACTCTTGAAATAGAAATAAACTGAAAAATATAATATGCATAAGATATATTTTAATAAATTAATGACTAATGACAAATTTAATGAGATACACTATGTTCATATATTGAAAAAATTTATGATAAATTGTTAATTTATAGGTTGATTATAATCTCAAACTCAACTAAATATAAATCAAGAAAAAAGCTAGTAATCTCTGAAGTTTGAATATATATTAAAGCAAAGAAATGTATGTATCAATGTGCTACAAATGTACTCAGGGAAAAATGTATGTGAAGTGAAAAATAGTACTACAGCTTGTACTATATTCTATTTTACATTTTTCTGTGTACAAACAGCAATGTAATAAAATGTAAAGATAGATACAGTGGTTTTAATATTTAATAGTTATATTTTTACTTTATATATATTTTTTATTGCACTTTAGGTTCTGGGGTACATGTGCAGAACATGCAGGATTGTTGCATAGGTACATACATGGCAATATGGTTTGCTGCCTCCATCCCCATCACCTATATCACATTTCTCCTCATGTTATCCCTCCCCAACTCTACACCCCACCCTGCTGTCCCTCCCTTAATCCCCTACAACAGACCTCCAGTGTGATGCTCCCCTCCCTGTGTCCATGTGTTCTCATTGTTCAACTCCCGCCTGTGAGTGAGAACATGCGGTGTTTGATTTTGTGTTGTGTCAGTTTGCTGAGAATGATGGTTTCCAGATTCATCCATGTCCCTACAAAGGACACAAATTCATCATTTTTTTATGGCCGCATAGTATTTCATGGTATATATGTGCCACACTTTTTTTGTCCAGTCTATCACTGATGGGCATTTGGGTTGGTTCCAGGTCTTCGCTATTGTAAACAGTGCTGCAATGAACATTCGTGTGCACGTGTCCTTATAGTAGAACGATTTGTAATCCTTTGGATATATGCCCAGTAATGGGATTGCTCGGTTAAATGGTATTTCTATTTCTAGACCCTTCAGGAATTGCCACACTGGCTTCCACAATGGTTGAACTAATTTACACTCCCAATAGTGTAAAAGTGTTTACCAAAAGTGTTTACACTTACGAATAGTGTAAAAGTGTTTCTATTTCTCCACATCCTCTCCAGCATCTGTTGTCTCCAGATATTTTAATGATCGCCATTCTAACTGGTGTGAGACAGTATCTCAATATGCTTTTGATTTGCATTTCTCTAATGACCAGTGATGATGAGCATTTTTTCATATGTTTGTTGGCCTCATATATGTCTTCTTCTGAAAAGGGTCTGTTCATTTCCTTCACCCACTTTTGAATGTTTTTTTTTTTTTTCTTGTAAATCTGTTTTAGTTCTTTGTAGATTCTGGATATTAGCCCTTTGTCAGGTGGGTAGATTGCAAAATTTTTTTTCCATTCTGTTGGTCGCCAGTTCACTCTAATGATTGTCTGTTTTGGTGGAGAGTTTAGCTGCTTGGTCCACATCTGAGTTCAAGTCCTGGATATCTTTGTTCATTTTCTGTCTTGTCGATCTGTATAATATTGACAATGGAGTGTTAAAGACTCCCATTATAATTGTGTGGGAGTCTAAGTCTCTTTGTAGGTCATTAAAAACTTGCCTTTTGTATCTGGGTGCTCCTGTATTGGGTGCATATATATTTAGGATCATTAGCTCTTCTTGTTACATCGATCCTTTTACCATTATGTAATGCCCTTTTTTGATCTTTGTTGGTTTAAAATCTATTTTATCAGAGACTAGGATTGCCACTCCTGCTTTGCTTGGTAAATCTTCCTCCATCCCTTTATTTTGAACCTAGGTATATCTTTGCACATGAAGTGGGTTTCCTGGATACAGCACACTGATGGATTTTGACTTTTTATCCAATTTGCCAGTCTTTGTATTTTGATTGGGGCATTTAGCCCATTTACATTTAAGGTTAATATTGTTATGTGTGAATTTGATCCTGCCATTTTGATGCTGTTGGTTGTTTTTCCTATTAGTTGACACAGTTTCTTCATTCATAGATGCTCTTTACCATTTGTTACATTTTTGGAGTGTCTGGTAGTGGTTGCTCCTTTCTATGTTCCCTGCTTCTCTCAGGAGCTCTTGTAAGGCAGGCCGGGTGGTGATGAAATCTCTGAGCAATTGCTTATTCATAAAGGATTTTATTTCTCCTTCACTTATGAAGCTTAGTGTGGCTGGATATGAAACCTAGGTTGAAAGTTCTTTTCTTTAAGGATGTTGAATATTGGCCCCCACTCTCTTCTGGTTTGTTAGATTTCTGCCCAGAGATCTGCTGTTGAGTCTGATGGGCTTCCCTTTGTAGGTAACCCCACCTTTCTCTCTGGCTGCCCTTAGCATTTCTTCCTTCATTACAAACCTGGTGAATCTGATGATTATATGCCTTGGGGTTGCTCTTCTTGAGGAATATCTTTGTGGTATTCTCTGTATTTCCTGGGCTTGAATATTGACCTGCCTTGCTAGGGGGGGAAGTTCTCCTGGATAATATCCTGAAGAGTGTTTTCCAGCTTGGATTCATTCTGTCCCTTACATTCAGGTACACCTATCAAATGTAGATTAGGTCTTTTCACATAATCCCATATCTTTGAAAGCTTTGTTCATTTCTTTTTACCCTTTTTTCTCTAATGTTGCCTTCTTTTTTATTTCATTGACTTGATCTTCAGTCTCTGATATTCTTTCTTCTGCTTGGTCGATTTGGCTATTGAAACTTGTATATGCTTTGCAAAGTTCTCGTGTTGTGTTTTCAGCTCCATCAGTTCATTTATATTCTTCTCTAAGCTGTTTATTATCATTTGCATTTCATCAAACTGTTTTTCAAGGTTCTTAGTTTTTTTGCATTGGGTTAGAACATGTTCTTTTAGCTCAGAGAAGTTTGTTATTACCCACTTTCTGAACCCCATTTCTGTCAATTCATCAGACTCATTACCCACCCAGCCTTGTTCCCTTACTGGTGAGGAGTTGTGATCCCTTGGAGGAGGAGAGGCATTCTTATTTTGGGTCTTTTTATTCTTTTTGCACTGGTTTCTTCCCATGTTTGTGGATTCATCTACTTGTGGTCTTTGTAGGTGGTGACTTTCAGATGGGGTCTCTGAGTGGACGTCCTTTTTGTTGATGAAGTTATTTCTTTCTGTTTTTTTAGTTTTCCTTCTAACAGGCCCCTCTGCTGTAGGAGTGCTGGAGGTCCACTCCAGACCCTGCTTGCCTGGGGATCACCTGCGGTGGCTGCAGAACAGTAAGGGTTGCTGCCAGTTTCTTCTTCTATTATCTTTGTCCCAGAAGGATATCCACTGGATGTCAGCCTGAGCTCTCCTTTACGAGATGTCTCTTTAGATATACAGGTGTCAGGGAGCTGCTTGAGGAGACAGTCTGTCCCTTACAGGAGCTCAAGTACTGAGCTGTGAGCTCTGTTGTTCCATTGAGAGCTGCTGGGCGGATACATTTAAGTCTACTGCAGTGGAACTCATAACCACCTTTTTTCCCTGTTACTCTTTCCTGGGAAGGTGGAGCTTTATTTATAAGTTCCTGATGTGCTCCTGCTGTTTTTCAGTGATGCTCTGCCGAGCGAGTGGGTAGCCTAGTCACAGTCTGCAAGCAGAGGCATTGTTGAGCTGCCATGGGAGCTGCCCAGCTGCTGTGTGAACTTCCTTTCGGTTTTGTTGGTAGAGGTAGGGTTAGAACTGCCTTGGTAATGGCAGACTGCCTCAGTAATGGTGGACTGCCTTGGTAATGGCGGACACCCTTACCCCCACAGAGCTGGACTGTCCCAGGTCCTGCTGTGCTTACTGTGAAACTCTCAATCCAGGGTGTTTCAGATTGCTGGTCTTTGTAGGGATGGAACTTGCCAAGCCAGATCACTGTTCTCCCTGTTTCAGCCCCCTTTTTGTCATTTGGATGGGTGACTCCTTCTCCCAGATGTTCCAGGAACCAGTTGAAATGGCCACTCAGACTTGTGTGAATTTTTGTGCAGAGACCCACTGTGCCTGCTGAAACAGCTGTGTGGGATACACATGGTGCTATTCTGCCCTGGAATCTCCCAGTCTATGCACAGCAAAAACTTATTTGGAAATGCTGTGATCACTCACCCTCTGAGTTCTCACTGGAAACTGCACTCCAGAGCTGTTCCTATTTGGCCATCTCAGATCATATCTCTAGTATTTTTACTTTTGAATTTTGTAGTAATGTAGTAGCAAACTTTAATTCTTATATTTTGGGGTACTTTTGTTTTGCATATACACATTTAGAATGATTATATCTTTGTGGACAGATCTTGTTATCATTATACAGGTTCCTCTCTGCCCCTGGTAATTTTCTTTGCTCTAAAGCATATTTTATCTGATGTTAGTTTAGTCAGTCACTTGTGTTTTTTTGATAAATATTTGCATAGGGTGTATTTTTCTTTTTTTTTTTTCCATTTATTTATTTTATTGCATTTTAGGTTTTGGGGTACATGTGAAGAACATGCAAAATTTTTGCATAGGTACACACGTGGCAGTGTGATTTGCTGCCTTCCTCCCCATCACCTACATCTGGCATTTCTCCCCTTGCTATCTCTCCCCAGCTCCCCACCCCCCACTGTCCCTCCCGTATTTCCCACCAACTGACCCCAGTGTGCAGTGCTCCCCTCCCGTGTCCATGTGTTCTCATTGTTCAACACCCGCCTATGAGTGAGAACATGCGGTGTTTGATCTTCTGCTCTTCTGTCAGTTTGCTGAGAATGATGGTTTGCAGGTTCATCCATGTCCCTACAAAGGACCCAAACTCATCGTTTTTGATGGCTGCATAATACTCCATAGTGTATATGGCCACATTTTCCCTATCCAGTCTATCGTCGATGGGCATTTGGGTTGGTTCCAGGTCTTTGCTATTGTAAACAGTGCTGCAATGAACATTCGTGTGCACGTGTCCTTATAGTAGAACGATTTGTAATCCTTTGGATATATACCCAGTAATGGGATTGCTGGGTCAAATGGAATTTCTATTTCTAGGTCCTTGAGGAATCGCCACACTGTCTTCCCCAATGGTTGAACTAATTCACACTCCCACCAACAGTGCAAAAGTGTCCTATTTCTCCACATCCTCTCTAGCATCTGTTGTCTCCAGATTTTTTTAATGATCGCCATTCTAACTGGTGTGAGATGGTATCTCAATGTAGTTTTGATTTGCATTTCTCTGATGACCAGTGATGATGAGCATTTTTTCATGTTTGTTGGCCTCATGTATGTCTTCTTTTGTAAAGTGTCTGTTCATAACCTTTGCCCACTTTTGAATGGTGGGCATTAGTTTTTTTCTTGTAAATCTGTTTTAGTTCTTTGTAAATTCTGGATACCAGCCGTTTGTCAGATGGATAAACAGCAAAAATTTTTTCCCATTCTGTTGGTTGCCAATTTACTCTAATGACTGTTTCTTTTGCTGTGCAGAAGCTGTGGAGTTTGATTAGGTCCCATTTGTCTATTTTGGCTTTTGTTGTCAATGCTTTTGGTGTTTTGGTCATGAAGTCCTTGCCTACACCTATGTCCTGAATGGTTTTGCCTAGATTTTCTTCTGGGGCTTTTATGGTGTTAGGTCTTATGTTTAAGTCTTTAATTCATCTGGAGTTAATTTTAGTGTAAGGTGTCAAGAAGGGGTCCAGTTTCTGCCTTCTGCACATGGCTAGCCAGTTTTCCCAACACCATTTATTGAACAGGGAATCCTTTCCCCCTTGCTTGTTTTTGTCAGGTTTGTCAAAGATCAGATGGTTATAGATATGTTGTGTTGTGTCCGAGACCTCTGTTCTGTTCCATTGGTCTATATCTCTGTTTTGGTACCACTACCATGCTGTTTTGATTACTGTAGCCTTGTAGTATAGTTTGAAGTCTGGTAGTGTGATGCCTCCCGCTTTGTTCTTTTTGCTTAGAATTGACTTGGCTATGCGGGCTCTCCTTTGGTTCCATATGAAGTTTAAGGTGACTTTTTCCAGTTCTGCGAAGAAGGCCATTGGTAGCTTGATGGGGATAGCATTGAATCTGTAAATTACTTTGGGCAGTATGGCCATTTTCACAATATTGATTCTTCCTAACCATGAACATGGAATGTTTCTCCATCTGTTTGTGTCCTCTCTTATTTCGTTGAGCAGTGGCTTGTAGTTCTCCTTCAAGAGGTCCTTTACGTTCCTTGTTAGTTCTATTCCTAGGTATTTTATACTCTTTGTGGCAATTGTGAATGGCAGTTCGTTCTTGATTTGGCTCTCTTTAAGTCTGTTATTGGTGTATAGGAATGCATGTGATTTTTTGCACATTGATTTTGTATCCTGAGACTTTGCTGAACTTGCTTATCAGTTTCAGGAGATTTGGGGCTGAGACGACGGGGTCTTCTAGATATACAATCATGTCGTCTGCAAATAGAGACAATTTGACTTCCTCCTTTCCTATTTGAAGCATAGGGTGTATTTTTCTATCTCTTTTTCAAACTACCTATTGTGTTGAACTTGAAGTGAGTTGCTTATGTAGTTGAGGTGTGGAATTTATTTTTGTTATTATTTTATCCACTTTGTCTCTTCCTATGCTATACTTTGTATTGTTGTATTACAACAACTAATTGGACCATTTACTTATAAGATAATCATTGATGATTACTATGTTAGTATTTATAGTAGGGTTTAATTATCTCATTCCTCACATTCTCATAGGTCACTTGACCATCATTCTGGGGTTCATTTAGACTTATTTTTATATTTAAATGCATCACCTTGTACAGTTTTAAGAGGAATTGTTCTGATTATCGCAATGTGCATATGTAACTGACTTTTTAGAGTCTGCTGGTATTAATATTTTCATACTTCAAATGAAATCTGGAAACAGTATTTCCCTTTGCCCTCTCTACTTTAAAATATTATAATCTTGAGTTGGTGTTTGTGATATACATTTTGTTTTAATCCTACATTTAATTTAAAAAACTTGTGACAAGTCTGTTTATTGTATTTACCAATATTTATCCTTTTTCTGTTTTTTGTTTGTTTGTTTTTTGTTTTTCTATTTCTTCCTGATGCTCCATGCTTCTTTCTTGTATTAGTTCCTTTCTGGTTAAAAATCATAATTTAATACTTCGTGATAGTATGTATGGTAGTGATGTATGTTTCCTTAGGGTGAAAATGTCATTTCCTTTCTTTGCTGAAGGATAGTTTCAATGCATACAGAATTTGCTGTTAACGTTTGTTTTTTCATCATTTGAATAATGTGTCATTCCCATTTGGCCACCTGATTGTTGTTGAGAAATT
Source organism: Sapajus apella (assembly GCF_009761245.1). Classification (NCBI taxonomy): domain Eukaryota; kingdom Metazoa; phylum Chordata; class Mammalia; order Primates; family Cebidae; genus Sapajus; species Sapajus apella. Next base: position 8,913,541 of record NW_022436946.1, on the reverse strand, counting down.
GGTTGTTACTCAAATTGCTGTGCCCCTGTAAGTAATGCATCATCTTTCTCTGAATGCTTTCAAGTTTTTATCCCTGTTTTTAGTTCTTAGAAGATTAATTATAATTTGTCTTGGCATGGATTTATTTAGTTTATTCTCTTTAGGGTTTGTTCATTTTCTTGAACCTATAAATTTATGCCTTTTTACTAAATTGGGAAATTTTTCTGCCATTGTTTGATTAAGTACTTTTTAACCTGTCTCTTTCTTTGTTATTTTGGGACTCCATTTATATTAGTATTGGAATTTTTGGTTGCTGCCTAACAAATCTCTGAGACTGAGGCTGTGTTTATTTTCCTTGCAATCTGTTTTTCTCTCTGTGCTCAGATTGAGTAAACTGTATTGATCCAGTCTGCTGCAAACTAATTATATTCTTGGTAACTTCTACTGTACTGTTGAATCCACCCAGTAAACTTTTAAAAGTTTTTTGTGTTTGTCATATTTTTAGCTTCTATGACTTGCATTTGGTTCTTTTATACAACTTCTATTTTTCACTTAATATAATATTTAAGGTTTTTATTTAGTTTGATTTTTATTGTTTTTGAATACTTTTTATGACAGTTACTTTAAAATTCTTGTGAGATATACACTTAGCAAAATATGTACAGGTTGTGTATGCTGAAAATTATAAAATAGAGATGAAGGAAATTAAATAAATCAATCAAATAAAGAGATATACCATTTGCATGAATTGGAAGAGTCAGCTTAATAAATATTTTAATTTTCCTTAATCTATGGGCTTAACAAAATACCTATCAAATTTCCACCGTGTTACTTTTGTAGACATAAAACAAGTTGTTTTAAATTTTATATAGAAAGAAAGAAACCTCAGAATAGCTAAAACAATCTTGATAAATAATGTAAAAGAATGGCTCCATGAAACTTTAGCATTTATTTTATACCTATCATTGTAATTATAGCGCTATATTGATAGATAGATAGATCAATCGAGCAGAATAGATAACTCGAAAATAAACCCATATAAATATGTCTGATTGATTTGTTATAAAAAAACAAAAGAAATTATGTGAGTATGGATAGCCTTTCAATAAATGATATAAAATAATTCCACAGCCATAGGCAAAATAAAATAAAACAACCTTCTACTTAAGTCTCACACTTCATTCAAAAATCAACTCCAGATAAATTAGGGCATTAAATTGTAAAACAGAAAACTATACAAATCTTAGAAAAAAATAGGAAAAAACCTTCTAAATTGAGGACTAGCCAGAGGTTTTAGACTTGACAAGAAAAACACAATCCACTACAAGAAAAATTAATAAAGTAGACTCTATAAAATTAAAAACTATTAGAATAAATAAGTTCTGGAGAGTATTGCACAGCATGGTGACATAGTTAAAAAATATTTTGTATATTTGAAAATTGCTAAGAGCTTTATATCTTAAATGTTCTCATGACAGAAAATATATAAGAGGTGATAGATATGTTAATTAGCTTGATTTAACACTTTAAAATGTATATATATATATAAAAACATTAGGCTAATACCATAAATACATGCAATTTTTATTTGTCAATTATGCCTTCATGTGCCTGGGTGGATAACGAACCTAACAAACCAAAAATTTAAAAAGAAGAAAACCTATTGCTCTGTGAAAACCTGTGAAGAGGAAAAAAAGACAAACTACAAACTGGGAGAAAAATGTTTGCAAACCACATATCTAGAGAAGAAATAGTATCTAAACTATGAGAACTATTAAATGTCTTCATTAAAAATTCAGTTTAAAATGGGAAAATATACAGACAAAATATACAGACATTTTATCATGTTGTGATTAGGCACTTGAAAATATACTTAATTCATTAGGTTTTAAAATTAAAATGAGTTGTATTTGTATATCTATCAGAATGGATAAAATAAAAAATAATAACAGCACCAAATCCTACTGAGATTACAGGGAAACGAAATCATTCATAAATTCTTGGTGGAAATATAAAATGATATAGCCATTCTGGAAAACAATTTGGCAGTTTCTTATAAACCTAATTATGGAATTAATCATATGATGAAACTCAAGCATTCATCCCAGAGAACTGAAAACTTAGGTTTACATTAAAAATCTGTGAGTATTTATTGCATTTTTATTAATAGTCATATAATAGCCCAAACTTGGAAGTACCACATGTATTCTTCCTTCAATGGCCTAATTAAACATGCTGTGGTACATGCATACCAAGGAATATGACTCAGCAAAAAGAGGAAAAATTATTAAAATACACAACAACAATTTTAATGTACCTTTAGAGAAGATGCTGTGTGGAAAAAAAAAAATCAATCGCAAAGTTTACATCCTATATGATTCTACTTAAGTAACATTTGTTAAAAAATAAAACTTCAGACATTGAAAGCCACTTAGTGGTTGCCAGGGTTTGGGAGAAGGAGGAACAGGGGATGTGACTATGCTGATGAGAGGGCAGTCTGACAATCCACGTGGTGATACAACTGTTCCTTATCTTTAATGTGATGGTGGATACACAAATGTACATACGTGACAAAAATGTATGGAACTAACACACACAGGCAACTTGATGTAAAACCAGAGATGATAAATAAAATTGGTGGATTGTAGCAATGTCAGCATTCTGGATGTAATATTGTATTCTAGTTTTTCAAATTACTACCAATGAGGAAATCTGAGTACATGTAATCTTTTCTGTGTTGTTTCTTACAACTGCATGTGAGTCTAAAATAATTTTAAAATAAATAATAATATTTTAAAAAATCAATAAATTCATAACATCCACCCCATGATCATTATCTATCTCAAAATCTGTTAGATCAACTCAGTAATCTCAGTATTGACTTTTTTTTTTTTAAAAAAGGATCAAGTCAAGTGGCTTTCCTGAGTAATAATTTTTTCCATGTAAACAAGAAAACATAGTAGATGATCTTTTTTTTATTATACAAGAATTTTAGATTAGGTATTCTAAAAGAACAAGTTATTAGCACTGAGTATTAAAATAGTGACATGAAAAGTTGAAGGCATATTTAATAATCATAATGGTAATGCCTGGACTTATTGATTAATCTTGGGATCAATAATAGTGGAGAAACACATATCATGTGTTCCATGATGAATTGTAATAAAAATGTTAGAGAAAAATATATGAAGAATTTTTACCTAAAAATTCAAACCTGAATTTAATCAAATATTTACTTATATAGATGTCAATGTACAGGAAATGCATAGAATAAAATAAAAGTTAAGCCATAATGGAGTATTTGGCTGAATCCAGGATTTGGTACATTTTACAGAACAAATGTCCTATTTTCTCTATGAATAACAATGGCGAAAATATCCTAAAGAGATGTATGAGACTGTTACAGAAAAAAAAAGAAAAAGATTAAGAGCCCAAACAACCATTTTTTTGCAACCTAACTCAAACAAATCAACTGTATATGGTTTTGAGACTTGTTAAAATGTAAATATATTCTAAGTATTCAATTAAAAAAAATTATACATTTGATTTTTGAGGCAGGGTCTTGTTCTGTCACCTAGGCTGAAGCACAGTGATATGATCATAGCTCACTGGAGCCTGGAGCTCAGCTTAAGCAAGCCCTCCCAAGTAACTAGGGCTACAAGTGTGCACCACTACACTTGGCTAATTAATTATTATTATTATATTTTTAGCAATAAGGTCTCACTATTTTGCCCAGGCTGGTCTTGATCTCCTGGACTCAAGCTTTTCTCCAGCCTTGGCCTCCCAATGTACTGGAATTACATGCCTGAGCCACTAAACCTGGTCAGTATTAGATAATGTTAAGGTGTTAAGCAATACATGTCATAAAATTAATCTAAAATAAAATATTGTAACATAAATTCTGAAATATTTATTAAAATAATTTATAAAATTTCTCTTAAATAAATACAAATGTAGGAGTCACAGATAAAATAAGACTGGTAAACTGTTAATTCTTGATGAAGGATGATGAGCATATAGGATTTATTAATTAGCATTTTTCTTAGTGTATGCTAACTTTGTACTTAATAAATTAAGTAAAAGAATCTTTGAAATAAATATTTTCTAATATCAAATACATATTAGACCCTTTTACCTGACTCATGGTATTTAATTCTTACAGAACTTGTGTCACCAAACTATACATAGTTCAAGGGAGCAGTGAATAGAAACCATTTTCATTCCTTGCATTTCTTAATCTCACATATATAAGCCCAACACAAATACACACATGCACACACACATTCAACAATATACTCTGATGACATTGGTATATGAGAACGGAGACTTCTAATGTCTAAAATTATATCTTTTGCTCATAATAGCTGAGTGTCAATAGGTAAAACTTTTGGTTAAATAAGCCATACAAACTGAAAAAATACTCAGATTGTTCTACCTCAAAGAATTTCCACAAAGTAAGTATTCCCATATAAACATCATTCAATTAAAGAAAGAACAATGCCAGCAACAAAAAGCCCCTTCCCCACATTTGTTTGTACAACCAGTTATCGTCCCTCTTAAAATCGAAATGCTCTGGAATTTTATCATCATAATCTTGGTTTGCATTTTTCAGATTTTATATATATTGAACTATACAGTGTATAGTCCTGAGTCTAGCTATTTTGGTTTAATATTATAAAATTCCAATCTCATTTATATGTGTAGTAGTAATTTGTTTATCATGCCCTTATAGCATTCTATTCTGAAAATATACCAAATGTGTTTAATCATTACAATGTTGAGAGAAATATTGATTATTTTGAATTATTTTTATCACAAAAAGCTTTCAACTGAGCATTATAATATTCAATGCTCAATCTTGTGTATGTTTTTTGGTGCAGATATCAGTTGAGCATATACCTGAAAGTCATATTTCTGGCTTGGCAGTTTGAATGCACTTCTCTTGTTTTAATTTGCCTATTATATATTGGTTCTTTCTGCCCTTTAATATTTCTGAACATCTTTAAGATTCTCTTCCTCACAGCATAGTACATAGTGTTGGATTTTTTTGTTAAGACTGTTTTGGTTTTTGTTTGTTTGTTTTGCTTCTGACAGGTGATTTACAGAGGCTAAATTGTATCAGAGAGAAAAACACTTACCATATGATTTAATCTACTTTCTTCTCTTTATCTTTCTCATATACACATCTGATACTAATTTGGTTTTCTTCCTTTTATAAATGAACATATAATTTTTTCCAATCTAAACTATTACTTTAGAGTTTAACAGAATTACTAGAACACATTTTGGCTTTCTCCATTCTGGGATATTTTTCCTGTTGTGTGCTTGACATCCTAATACATAGGTTTGAGTCATATTTTATTTCATAGTATATACATTAATTATACATTTTAACGTTTTTTCTGCTCAAGTGCTTTTCTTTTCCATTATGGGAGCCTCCAGTTATCTCTATAACTGTAGATAGAGATTGGTCTTTCATTGCCAATCTTTGACCATCATCTTTTACAATATCCTTTTATAAATATCTTCATTTTATTTTTCTCTTTTCCATCTCTTATTTATTTCATAATAATATGTGTGGCATGTATTCACTCTTTTGTGTTTTCTAGTTTAACATTCAATGTCAAAATCAATCCTTTTGTCATTTATGTCTCTTCCCTGAGTACTATGAGCTCTTAAGTTTCCCCCTTTTTAAAACAAAGTATTTAACTCCTAAGTTTTTTGAATTGTAGTGTATGTTGTTTTATTTATACTTTGACTACATTCCTAAATTACATCATCTTATTAGCTTAAAACTTTATATGCTTTCTGGGCTTTATTATTCTTATCCATCACAGTATTCTTTTTTATCTTATGATACATCTCTTCCTCTGACCAATGAGTCGATATTTTAGATGGAACTTCTACTCTGAACAATTTCTTTTCAATGCTAATTTTTATTCTAAAATGGTGCCTCATTTGACTAATTTGAAAGTCCCTTGGTTACAGAACATTCTAGGATTTTTCAGCCTTTCCATAGTCTTCTTGTTTTTTCCCATGTGTGGGAGCTTGATAAACCCTGACCTAGATATGGCTATGTTGCCAAATTATTTTGTTGAAGTTAGCTCTGTGATCTCTCAGTTTGGTAGCAGCTACTAGTTTAGCGTTCTCTTACTGTCAGAATTGTAAAACCACTTGGATTTTCTTTCAGCTCCACCCAAATAGTTATTACCACACAGGTTTCTTTCTTTTGATGGACACTTTCACTCAATTTTTGTAATTGTTCATGGATATCTCATTTTTACCCAAATTCTTCAATATCTGCTTATGGAAATATAGATTGAAACACTATGCCTCCACTGCCACTGCCTAGCCAACTCATTTTTTACTTTCAGCACTGAAAAATGAATGACATATTCTCCAGTGATGGATGTCAAGAATTTTAAACAAAGGGTTGAATTTGCTGATATAAGAGGTTACATGTGATATTCAGAATCACCTATTTAAATTTCTCTAGAAAATGAATTATATGTAATGAATATATTTAACGTAAAGTTCAGTATTATTTTTGCAGCTGGGTCAGAGGTCTCTGAATGATGGTATAATACGTTCCTTCTTATTACCATTTTTTTCAATGTATTTCTTTAGTTATTGTTGTGAAGCTTCCTGCTGCTTTTTTGCACTGGAATGTGACAGATGTTTAATGAAAGTTGAGAGTGTTTTTATTCAACACCATAAGCTTTTCAGAAGAAAGATGGTATGCAAATTTAAATCATAAATAACTGAAGTGAGAATCAGGATGCTTTCTCAAAGGAATACATAAGTAGTATGTTAAAAACAGATAAAAATATAATGGGCTTAGATTTAAAAGATTATGAAATTGAGGAGTGCATAATTTCAAACTGCTTTATTATTTCAGAAAAAAAGTTTAATATCATTTCACTAGAGTGCCTACCCAGACAGAGGAGAAAGTGACTGTAAGGCACAGGTGAATGACTATGCTGAGAATTACTATAAAACTGAAAAATTTATGGCTAGAGAGAGAAATAGATGCAGTTTAAACTGGTTTTCTTCCAAAATCATCGATGTTATGGGGGGAATTGGTTAAGTGAATGGTAAATTACGTCCTTTTAATGGAACGTTGTTTTTACAATGATTTTTTTTAAAGTTGTGATACAATTGAAACATGTTCATGTTATATACTGTTTATATGTGTATATGTTTATATGTTTTGCTAAAGGAATGCTTACTTTTTCATTTTTCATTTTGTTTCCTTCCAAGTGGACACTGTTTTATTGGTGTAGCACTCCTGACCTCTCTTTTCCTTTTTTTGTTGAGATGGAGTTTCTCTCTTGTTGCCCAGGCTGGGGTGCAATGGCGCGATCTCGGCTCACTGCAACCCCTGCCTCCTGGGTTCAAGCAATTCTCCTGTCTCAGCCTCCTGAGTAGCTGGGGTTACAGGTGCAGGCCACCATGCCCAGCTAATTTTTTGTATTTTTAGTACAGACGGGGTTTCACCATGTTGGCCAGGCTGGTCTCGATCTCTTGACCTCGTGATCCACCCGCCTCAGTCTTCCAGAGTGCTGGGATTACAAGCGTGAGCCACCGCGCCCGGCTTCTCTTTTCCATTTTAATCATTCTTTCCACAAGTTACATGGAAAAATTAAAGGTTCTTGACTTATTTGAAAGAAACTCATTGCTTATACTTAGCTCAGTTTTGCAGTTTTTCTTCGAGACCAAGATACTTGTCTGAAGCAGGAGCTATGTCTTAGATCAGCCCTTCAATATTATTGGGGCACATCCTTCAGGTGGGGGAAGCACTGCTCCAAACTTGCCAATGAACATTTGAGGAATTTTTTCTAATTTTAGGGTTTAGTTAGTAAGTAAATTAGTGTATCATACTAAGTAGTCTAGTTTTTTTATTAGTAACATTATCATATTGTGTTTTATATCTTTTTTTCCCCCACAGATTGTGCCATGAAGTTTGGTACTGTGTAATGGGTCATGACAAGATAATTTCACTGGTTCATCCAATAATCCACAAAATTTCAAAGATAAGAATTTGGAAACACACACACACAAATTAGAATTGAGATAATTCACATTGCAACAAGTTGTAATTTCAGTTTATAAACCATTCATATTTCTACTACCCAGAAAAATATGAGTTACTGATCAATTATTTGAATAGTAATCCATCATGGCATGGGAGTAAAATGCAAAACATAGATGCCAATTTGTAGATCTAGAGAAAAGTTTAAAGTATTTTACTTCCAGTGAATAATTAAGGTAATTATGCATAAGTTAGGTACTTGACTCACCTGAACACAAGTTTTTATAACCTAACTTCAGACAAAAAACTCCAAAAAATCCTAACAGATTAAATGCTGGTATAATAATAAACTGAGTTAAAACTATTTTAGCTGAAGTGACCTGCAGCAAACACCAATTCTATTATTTAATAACTCTATGAATATAGAATTTGATTTCCCCTTGCTGTTTGCTCAGTCTCTTATTTTTCCAAGCTCCTAGGATGTCATTTGTTTCTATTTTCGACTCAGCATTAACAGCATGAACAACTGATGTCTTCTCTATGACCTTGCCCTGATACTATAACTGCCCATAACAAAATGATTTTTTGTAGCAGTGTGCTGTAGGTGGTTGTTCCTAGCACCCAATAGTTAATTTTTGATCAATCCATCTTTATTAAGATGCTATTGGTAGCTTGAAATTCGTCAAGGCAAGAGCATTTGTGCTCTGAAAATCAGCCAAGGCTATAAATCAGGCTCCTCCCACACCAGCCATCTGTTAAACATTTACCAACACATCACAGCCTTGGAAGTGGAAAGAACATGGAATATAGAATTAGACATATTTAGGTTCTAATTCCAACTCTTACTAGCCATTCAATCTTTGAAATGTATCAAAACCTCAACTATTTATTTATAAAACAGGAAATATGTATTTTGTTTTAAAGGTGTTAATGATTAAATGTGAGATCATATGTAATGCCACTAGCCAATCAGGTGGAACAAAATGTATCCATCTAAGTGTTAACTTCCTTCCTCTATGTAATCAATGAGGTTCAGAAAATAAATTGAAACTGGTTATGTTTTTTCACTTTACAATACACAAGATCTGGTACTTATTTTCTGTGTCCAAAAATACATATATTTTCTTTTGGGAAATAAGTAAAAGTCCAGTTTATGTGCCTGTCAAGTAATAGTGTTCCAAAAAGTGGAAGAAACATTGGCATGAATTGTGGAAACTCAGTTATTCCAAAGAAGTTAAATTTCCATTTACACTTATTTGTGGAAAAAAAACCCACATGACTTTAATATTTTAATTGCTAAAATGTCTAAAATTATTGACTTTTCTGTATGTTGTCAAAGATTATAGTTTTCTATTTTTATTTCATTATAGTTTACTTAGAATATATTTTAGAGAGAGAGCTCTCAATTAATTATTTTGAGAAAACAATTGTTGATGTCAGTAAAAGCCCTCATATCCCTCTCAACCCAATTAACTTATCATGTATTCCCAAAGCCAGATATAATGAACAAATGTCAAAATCCCAATAATCTTGAATTCTGATTCAATTGAAAGTCTTCTCAGAGTCCTGCAGGATATTATCCTATGGTTTTTATAAGATTGAATGAGAGTACTTCCAAGAGTTAATGTTAAATGGTACTAGTTTATATATTAATCCAAAAAAATTTTCTTTACAGATGCAGCCTTGGTACGGCACTATGTTAGGTATTATGTGATTCAAAGATGAGTGAGAAATGTTCTCACCTCCTAGCAGCTCACACCTAGTAGATAACATGTGACATTATTGGCATCTATGGTATTATATCAGAACATGTTTCATTGAGGCTTTATCTGTGACAATATCCACTGAAACAGATAAAGCCTCAATGAAACATGTTCTGATATAATACCATAGAATTTTGAGGCTAGAGCTATTTTCAGCTTAGTGCAGGTACAACACTGGTGATGATTGGGCAAGGGAAAAGTGACTTTTTAGATTGCACTTAGAAGATGGACATACTGTGAACTTGTGGTTTGACTGTATGGGGCAGGAGACGGGTAAGGAGAAGGAAGATGATAATGTGATAGCAACTGCTAATTCAGGAAAACAGCTGTAGATTATGTGGGAAGACTAGTAAGGCAAGTGACAAACACACGACTGTTCTTTTTTGATACATAGTTATTCTAGAAAGCATTTAAAGAGCTTTGTTGAACTGTAATAACCTCTTGTAAATAGCCATTTTACTACACCTTAAACAAAAACAGAGAAGAGTTTAGTATCTCAAAATGTTTATTCGTAATCATAACATGCTGCTTCCTAAAAAAAGTTTCAATGGTAAAAAATAGCATTAAGAATATGATTTACACAAAATATGAAAGACCCTTGGTAGATGTTGTTCGTACCAAAAACGTGAGCTGAGGAGGGCTATGCCTTATTCAACCTGTGCCCCAAAGGCCTAGCACAGTGCTTGAAATCAGAGTTCAGTATGTGTTTATTGACTCTCTTTTGAAACATAAATACTAAGTATAAACTGAAAAGTTATGTGTATATAACATGTATAAGATATATATCTATATAACTTTTGTATATTATATATGTATAAATAGATATCATGTATAAGTACATTTTTATAGAGAGGTAAAAAAGACCTATGTAATCTGTTTTTCTAAATATTTGTGATGGTTTTATGTGTCAGCTTGAATTGGCCATAGGCTGCCTAGATTAAATATTATTTCTGAATATGTCTGTGATAACATTTCTGAATGAGATTAGTATTTGAATTGTTGGATTCAGTAAGGTAGAGTGCCCTACCCAAAGTGAGAGGGCATCATCCAGTTCATTGAAGGACTGAACAGAACACAAAGATGGTGGAAGGCGGAATTTGCCCCTTTGCTTCCTGCCTGCTAAGCTGGGACGTTAGTCTTCCCCTGCCCTTGGACCAGGATTTACACTATTGACTGCCACCCCTGATTCTTAGGCATGTAGACTTGATGAGACCACCAGCTTTCACAGGTCTCCTGCTTCTGGTCAGCAGATTGTGTGACTTCTCAGCATCCATAATTGTGTAACTCAATTCTTATAATTTATCTCTTTCTATGTATCTATCTGTGGATAGATAGATATCCTATTCTGTTTCTATGGAGAAACCTGATTAATATATGTTCTACCAAGAAATTCATGGATTCCCAATTTCTTAGAGCATATGAAGTTTTCTTGGCATCTTTAACATTAAAGTGAACAAAACAGAAAACACCACAACAGATGGCTTGCTTTCAATCAATACAAAATCTCAGTTTATACATACATATGTGTGTGTGTCACTTAATGATGGCAATATGTTCTGAGCAACATGACCTTAGGTGATTTCAGCCTTGTGTGGACTTTATAGAGTGAACTTATTCAAACGCTGATGGCATCTAGTATACTATGCATGCATCTATGTTGTCTGGTATAACCTATTGCTCCTAGGCTTCAAACTTGGGCAACATGTTACTGTCTTGAATACTGTACGCAATCATAACACAATGGTATTTGTGTATCCAAACATGTCTAAATATAGGAAAGGTACAGTAAAAATGCCATATTACAATCTTATGAGATTACCATTGTATATTGCCTGTCACTGACCAAAAAAAAAAAAAAAAAAAACCCTGTCTTATGCAGTGAGTGACTATAATTAATGATTTTCTTCAATAGTATTCATTACCATTTATTTACAAATTTTGTTTTTATTGGATATGTGCATACTGCTTAATTATTAGGAACTTTGCCAGTTTGTTTTCAATTTAAGTTTTTAAAAAATACAGGAATATTTATTAAATGATTACCATATGTTCACATGCAGGCACTGATTACAGAGCTAAGTGAAACACTGTGTTACTTTGAAGGTCCTTGCAGTTTAAAAGGGGTGACAATCATAAATAAATGACTATAATAAAAATATGATAAACAACATTTATGAAATTTTATATAAAGTAGAATGAAAATTTACATAAATGAATAATAAGTTTCCCTCAGTGTGTTTATCCTATTTAAATGTAAATTTTTAAGGGTAAGGTTATTAATTAAAATTATAATAAAATTCTTTTTTTTATAAATTTTTGAAATATCCTATAAATTAGGAGATAAAATATATCCAACAATACAAACTCATCAACAGCGAACAGGGAGGATGCCATTTTTTCCCAGAACAGCCTATGATATGATGGTTTTTCCTAATTTATGACTTGCACTATAGTTCTAAGTCAGTATTCATTCCTTTCAACCTTGGTGCTGTACCAGAGAAGCTTGTACAAAGTCCAAAAAGAATATATCATCTCATGGTTTCAGAGCTTCTGTGACTCTCTTTAAGAATTAAATATCATTTATGAGCATTTTCATATTCATGAATTATATTTATTAGAAAGGTTTATTGCTTAATAACCTTTGGGCACATTTACAAAAGTAATATGAAAATCTCTACTATGGTAGTTTCTATTTAATATACAGCATAAAACAAAGCATACTTAGGGACATGAAACACAAATAAAAAACTATTCCAGATAAAATCTGTTCCAAATCTCAGGAATTTAAGAAGAGATACTGGCATTTCAAAATTTATCTTGGCTGTGGAGAATATATTCATATTTTTTCTCTTTCTCTCTCTGCCCTTTCTTTGGATATGTGGAAGCCTTATGTGGATACATAAGCCTATCACACAGAGTCAAGAATAAAACCAAAAGCAAAATGCACTGGTTAAGTTTTTCAAATGAGGCTACATAATCATGTGGGAACCAAGAGTATTCATTCACTGAGGTCAGCATGTGTTTGAAGCTTCTCTACTAATCTTCAGCATGCCTATTTTAAATGTAAATACTACACTACTGCTTAAATGAGCTTATACCTTTTTCTTGGACAGAGGAATCTAGTCTATATCTTGATTGAGGTCAAGCAGAATGGGAATGAGGGACACTGTTCATGTACATGTTGGGAAACCATTTCTTAGGTCTCTGTTATGAGTTGAATTGTGTCTCCAGTAAATGAATTGTGTTCTAACCCCAGGAAACTTTGAATGTGGCCTTATTTGGAAATAAAGAAGGTGAGGCTCTACTGGATTAGAGAAGGCTCTATTCCAATGAGTGGTATCTTTATAACAAGAGGAAAGTTTTGACAGAGACGTACAGTAGTCCACCCTGTTTGCAGTTTTACTTTCTTTTCTTTTCTTTTTTTTTTTTCCAGACAGAGTTTTGCTATTGTTGCCCAGGCTAGAGTGCAATGGCACAATCTTGGCTCACTGCAACCTCTGCCTCCCAGGTTCAAGCTATTCCCCTGCCTCAGCCTCCAAAGTAGCTGGAATTACAGGCCTGTGCCACCACACCCAGCTAATTTTGTATTTTTATCGTTAGTAGAGGCAGGTTTTCTCCATGTTGGTCAGGCTGGTCTGTACGTTCAGTTGCTCGCAGTCAATTGTGGTCTAAAATCATTAAATGGAAAATTCCAGAAAGAAATAATTCCTAAGTCTTAAATTGTATGTCATTGTAATTAGTGTGATGATGTCTTGCATCATCTGGTTTGATTCATGCTGTGTCACTACTGGCCCATTAGGAACTTGGTAGCTGTCTCAATTATCAGATAGATCCCTAGAAGAAGAGTGAGTGCAGTACAGTAACAGTTTTCATTAGCTGTTGTGAATAAACTATATTCGTATTGCTTTTATTATAGCATAATGAATGCATGAATGAATGAATGCATTAACACACACAGAATACAGTGTTGAGTGGGATAGGGATGGTCATCAGCTGCTTTCGGAGGGCGATTGCAGCTAACCAATGATGACTCCCTGTTCCTCCTACTATGTACTCAGTATAAGTTAATAATAGAAGTGCTAAGTCAACAGGCTTGTGGATAATTAACATGGTTAAAAGAGTGGTTTTACGAATTATAAAAACTTTTGTTTCCGGGGCCCAGAATAAACCCATTAATGGGTAATTCCCCTGTGACCTCCTTCTGAGACGACCATCCAGCACAAAGTTTACATGAGTTAACAAATTAGAGTAGGGACAAAGGAATGTGAGGTAAACAGACTTAACTGGGGAAGCTTTTACTATCCTAATCTTTACCCTAAGACTTAATACTCTAATGTAAGAACTAGCTGCCTTCAGCCTGCTCCATAAGTTAATAAAAACCTTTCCACCTTCCAAAAGATTTGAGAATATAACCTATAACTATCTCTTAATATTTTCCTTAATATTTTGCTAGCCACTCCAAGTGAATCCCCACACCAATGTGATTAAAAGGGTCTTTATAAGGAAGCAGGAGGACTGTAGTCAGAAAAGGCGAAGGCAATGTGAAAGCCACCACCAAGAGACAGAAATTGGAAGATGATATACTGCAGATTTAGTGGACAGTAGATGTGACCATGAGTCAATGAACGTGAACTCCAGCAGCCAGAAAAGCTACAGAAAGAGATTCTCCTCAGAGCTCCTAAAAAGAACAGAGAGCTCTTTTCCTGTTTCAGACTTCTTACATCTAGAACTTTAAGAGTACATTTTATAGTCTTAAACTACTAAACATGTGCTAATTTGTTACAACAGCAGTAAAAGAAGGTCACAGTTTTGTTTTTTCTGTTCCAAGAATATCTTTTGGACTCTCTCTACGCATTTCCATGTACTATAGTCACCAGTAAACAACATTCAGGGTTTATTGATGAACTTGTCCCCATAGTAAGGCTTGCACACTAGGAACTCTGCTTTACTGAAGTGTTGGGAGATAAATATGGATAATAACAAACACATACAAAACAATCAATCTCTTCAAATTGAGCTGTCTTAGCTGGATTGGTGTGATGGCTGAATGGGCTTAATATGTATGGTAGAATGCACACATTTAATCCTGAAAAAGAACTTCATTCAACGTGTGATGTTCTTGGGATATTCTTAAGGGCTGATGACAATGTTGGGCTGGTGTTGATTACTATGAGTACAATCTCTGTTGGGAAAGACTATTATTCAGTATAGTTAAGAGGTTTACAAATTAATATTCAAACTCAATTCTTATAGGATTACTATAAGAATAAGAAAACCTTGGGAGTAGTTCCTAAAAGAAGGGTTATCACAAAATTCCCTGAAAATTTCCTTGAATAGTGGCTTATAATATTTAACACACACACACACACACACACACACACACACACACACACACACACACACACACAC
>NW_022436946.1:8795830-8898348 GCF_009761245.1 Sapajus apella | reverse complement strand
CACACACACACACACACACACACACACACACACACACACACACACACCCCAGTAGGGTAGACATCTCATAGAATGTGTAAAATAACTCTCCAGACATATGGTATTCCAAGTTTGTTCATATGTTCTCTGTCAAGTTTGATGTTGAATATAGATAAGGATTATTAGTCTAAATTACTAAATCTCGAATCCTCCTAAATTAACCATAATGAGAATTTTACCTTTTGTTGTACAAGCCCTTCTTATTGGGAACTATACAAGTGCCCTCGAGTCTGGCAGAGGAGCCTCTCATTTCACTGTCTTATCATTCCTTCCTTCATTACACAGTAGAATTTTTCAAGTCTAAGTGTCCACAGCTAGAATTACTTCTCGCTCATGTCCACGGAGGTCTCAAAGATTCCTTTGCTTCTCTACTTTCCAGAAGAAGAAATGTGGAATTGAAGATGGCATATCTGAAAGCATAAACAAAAGGGATGTCCAAAAAATATATTTGCTTTATATTTTTAACAGATAATTACCACATTAAAAAAGGATAAAGCTACTATAATCATTTAAAAATGATTATTTTAGTTTTTGAAGATTATTCCATCAAGTGGGATGAGGTGATATCATGGAGGCCTGATTTAAAGCCCAAAGACAGTGTGGTATAGATCATAACAGAATGTTGGTTATGACTTGTTATGGTTTGGCTATGTCCGCACCCAAATCTCATCTTGAATTGTAATTATCCATGCTTTTGATTTCTGCAGATGCTTTAGTGCTATAATCTGATAATTAATATTTACTGTATTCCTACCTATAGAGTGACAGATTTGCCTGATATACACAAACTTTGTGGTTTATTATCTCACAGTTCTTCTTTTCCATTTTTAAGTAAATGAGTTTGCATTGAATAAAACTCTGATTATAAATGCAAGAATAAATAAACTGTTTTGCTTGTATTTATGTCAGTAAATATATAGGGTTTATGAGTTTACCAGTTCTTCAATCAATGCTTAAGGATGACAGATACATTCAGATATTCTTTGTTTCTCATGAGCTGTGTATATAAAATGCTTATTAAAAAACACAAATGTAAACTTTTAAAACTTTTGATAAAATTTTAATGCACATGAAAAACACAAATATACAGCTCAACAAATTAACACAAGGAACACCTGTACAATCACTAGATGATTTTGATGCCACTTTTCTTCCCGAGTCCTTCCAGCCACAGCTATCTTCATATTGTCATATGACATTATATATCAGGAATGTTTGTACAAAATGTTAGTGGGAGAAAATTGAGCTACAACTACATTATGTACTAAAAAAGGAAATAGTATACATAGGGGAAGAATAATAGGAATGTGTAAGTCTTATATTAAAGCAGAAGCATACTATTTATATATCACTCATGAGAAAAACTTAGGAAGGTTTAATAAACCTTATTACAAAGCTAAATCAAGATTCTGATTTATCATAATACAAATATATAAACTAATGTAAAAGAGAATAGAGGTCAGATATAGACTAACACATATGGCCAAATGATTTTCACAAAGTTTCAATGTTAATTTACAAAAAAAATTATTTTTCTATTAATGGTGCTGGCACACTTGGCTATCAATATAAAAATGAATTTCAGTCCTGTATCACATCACATATGAAAAAATAATTCAAAATTAATCTTAGACCTAAATACGAAGCATAAAATTTAAGATTTATCAAAGAAAAAAAGATAAGAACATATTTATGTGACTTCAGGCTAGGCATAAAATGTTTTAGATGCAATACCAAAAGCATTATCTATAAAAGAAAAATAACTGATATAAAAGAAATATATCTATAAAAGAAAATTAATTGAATGTAATAAAAATTAAGAACTGCTCTTCAAAAGAAACTGCAAAAAAGAATAAAAAAAGCATGCCACTTATTGGGAGAAAATAATTGCAAATCATATATCTAGCAAATAAATTATATCCAGAAAGTATGAGGCTTATCAAATCACAATAATAAGGTAACAATCAACCCAATTAAAAAGTGAATAAAATATTTGAACAAACACTTTGCTCTCTCTCTCTCTCTCTCACACACACACACACACATGCATGCAAGGATTGAAAATAAATTCACAAAATATGCTTAGCATAATTAGTCCTTAAAGAAAGGCAAATTAAAATCATAAGTAAATAGAACTTTAAATCTCTTAGAATGAGTAAACAAAAATTTTAAAAAATCTAACTAAAAATGCATACTAGCAAATATATGGAGTATCTAGAACTTTCATAACCTGCTGATGGGAATATAAGAGAATACACTCTGGAAAATAGTTTGACAGTTTCTTAAAGTTAAACCTATACCTAACATAGGATCTAGCCATTCCACTCCTAAGTGCTAAGCCAATAGAAATAAAAGCATATTGTCGTACAAAAACTTTACATGAATATTCAGAGTACCTTAATTTGTAAAAGGCCCAAACTGGAAGCAACCCAAATGTCAAACAGAAGGTAAATGGATAAACTATGGTATATCCAAACTGGAATACTACATATTAAATAAAAGGAATGTGCTATTGATATAATCAACAACATAATGAATTTTAAAATAATTATTTTGACATTTAGAGACCAGGCATTTAGAGGTCTGACCAAGAAGAAATTTGGCAGGCAATGAACCAGCACAGAAATGGATATTAAGGACATTAATTCTCTTTTCCTTTTCTGTTTTTTTTTTGGGGGGGTGGTGGCGAAGAGGGACAGAGTCTCACTCTGTCACTCAGGCTGCAATACAGTGGCATGATCTTGGCTCACAGCAGCAGCCTCTGCCTCCCAGGCTCAAGAGATTCTCCTGCCTCAGCCTCCTGAGTAGACAGAGTTCGTGATTTTAATAACTTTTCAGGTCCCTGGAAATCTTCCTTTGGAAAAGTCCACAACACATTATTTCAGTCTGCTTAAAACTCAACTTAATTATATCCTTATGTTTTATAAAGACAGAGGGAAATTTATTTATTTATTTTATATCTGTAGATATTCAACACCTATTTATACTGAGTTGGCTGATGGCAGATTTTTTCTTAGTATTTAAGGTCAATAAACTTCATTCTTTCTTACAGATATTAACTGTTCTAGGATTTTGTAAAGGATAGTGGGCAAAGGAGCTTTTTTTATAGTGCCTACTAAAAAAAAAGGAATGATTTAGGGGGTAATTTAACCCATTAGGAAAAAGGAAGAAATAAGTTTTTGTTTTCTGGAAATAGAGAATATGAGCAGCTGATATATTTTTTAAAGAGTTCTTAAAAATGCAAATTCTTAGCCCGGCGCGGTGGCTCACGCCTGTAATCCCAGCGCTTTGGGAGGCCGAGGCGGGTGGATCACAATGTCAGGAGATCGAGACCATCCCGGTCAACATGGTGAAACCCCATCTCTACTAAAAATACAAAAAATTAGCTGGGCATGGTGGCGCATGCCTGTAATCCCAGCTACTCAGGAGGCTGAGGCAGGAGAATTGCCTGAACCTAGGAGGCGGAGGTTGCGGTGAGCCGAGATCGCGCCATTGCACTCCAGTCTGGGTAACAAGAGTGAAACTCTGTCTCAAAAAAAAAAAAAAAAAAAAATGCAAATTCTTAAAGCACACCCCTCCATTATACTTATTAAACAGTCAATAAATGCTGAATTATTATCAGCTTTTGATTATACTCAGTCTTGTGTAATGTTGAGTTCTATGTTCCCTCTCTCAGCTCTTATGTATCCTAGCTAAGTGACCCTAGCTGTATATTACTTAGCAGTTTTTTTAAAAAATTGTGAAAGTAACATAATATAGTCAACTTACAATCTTAAAAACAGTATCCATCACATGGCAAAATACTTTAAATTTTCACTATTAAAAGCCAGCACATGACAGGAGTTCATTTTTTAACCATTATCCTATTTAATCTTTATAGGCACTATCACACTTAACCCTATGAATGTCATGCTTTATTACACCTATTTTAATAAAGAATGTGATGCATACAGTATTAGAATTTTTTTTCAAATTGATATAGCCAGCAAATTGTAGAATTCAGATTTAAAGCTTTCAGTAAGACTCCGGCACCTATTACCTTAACCTTTGCAGATGACATTTTAAATCATTCAGCTAAATTGCAAAATTATAACCTATTTTTCAATTAAGGACTTATTTACTAGATATTATAGATGATCACACTACTGTAGAACACTTCTAGTATAAACTAATTTACAAGATTCTAATGTATGCATTGGGAAAAAATTTATTTTGGGTTTGATAGGGGCATTAGTGTAGTAGGATTCCATGGATAAGCTGGAATCCTTGAGTAGGGATTCTGTACTTGAAAATCAACCTCAAATAAGAATTCTACCAAAAAGTTAATTAAAGGAAATACAAAATCAGAAAGCATCTGGTGGAATCTGTATTTGTTTGTATATTTGTAGCAAGAAATAATTTGGCAGTCAATACTCAGGTTGGGAAACATATTTTGTGCAAAGGATGATATATTGCCAAAGATAACAAGATAACTGACAAGCAGGAAATTCTACTCTCTCAAAATATGCTGAGAACATATTTTGAATCAGCATCTTAGAAGCAGATTTCTTCTTGATGATTTGTGTATCTTGAAAATAAATTAGGAATGTACACAATATTCTATTACAGCACTTCAAACTTCTAATCTTAGCTTCATAAGAAATCCTAAAAGTCTGAAACTATTTGTCAAGTGGTAATACACTGAGTACTGTATTATGTTCTCTTGGCAGTGTATTAAAATATTTGTAATTTTCATGTTTTATAGTTCCCTGAAATCATTAGCACACTTTCATTTTAGAGGCTGTGCTAAATTCAGCAGTAGAGTCAATAGGAGAAAATGAAAGTGAGGGGTAAGATTCATTTTAATAGTTGGGGAAGTCGACTGGGAAAATGATCTGTCAGGATTTTTCTGGAACACAATGCTCTATGTAATTAGATTGGTGGAATAAAGGGAGATAGAAAGGACAAAACGGAGATGTTCTTTGGGGAATAATTAGCTGCAAGAATGCAGTTAAAACTATGTGAGCATAAAAAGTTGCATAGTTAAATCTTGAGGGAAAAGAAGAAAGAATATGGAAAGATTAAGTGCTATTGAGAAGGACATCTCTATAGAAGTTGAGGGCAAAGGTTAGGCCTTAGAAGTAGCAGACTATTTTTGTAACTAGAACTGAATCTTTAAACAATTGTTTTTGTTAGACTATGTCTGTTTGTATTACATTAATCTCTTCTACATTTTATCGTAAATTGCAAAAGAATTCAGTACTTTGCTCATACTGTTGTTAAATTACAGAGTCCTTGAAAAGAAAACTGCATATTTTAGTTTAATTTTGCATAACATAATGCAAATTACACCATTTAATATATAACACAGAATAAGAAAGCCTTAGAATTTTTTAGGAAGATATTATTATGAGTCATGGTAATTTTATTTTTAGGTATTGTTTGTTAAATTCAGTTTCAAAATTTACTCTTTGCCTACTGACAGGTGGGTCACTTGCCAAATCCCCACTACATATCCTGTAGGAAACTGCAAGTAATGCTAAGGGTCTGGAGGTGTTGCCTCAGGTTGCCCACTACCAGAGTGTTCTGATGGTAAATATTAGGTGTCAACTTGATTGGACTGAGGGATGCCTAGGTGGCTGGTAACTTATTGTTTCTAGGTATGTTTCTGAGAGTATTGCC
Organism: Sapajus apella; assembly: GCF_009761245.1. Lineage (NCBI taxonomy): Eukaryota > Metazoa > Chordata > Mammalia > Primates > Cebidae > Sapajus > Sapajus apella. The sequence continues at coordinate 8,892,648 of NW_022436946.1, read as the reverse complement.
AGAGGAAATTGACATTTGAGTTGGTGGACTGGGAGAGGAAAAGTCACCTTCAGTGTGAGTGGGGACTACCCAATTGGCTGCCAGTGCAACTAAAACAAAGCAGGTGGAAAAGTGTGGCATAAGTTTGCTTATCCTCCCTCTGAGTCTTCTAGTTTCTAGTTCTCTTTCTTTCTTCTTCCCATGCCAGATGCTTGCTTCCACTCCCCCTTCCATTGGACATTAGACTCCATGTTATTTGGCCTTTGAATTCTGGGACTTTCAACAGTGACTTCATGGGGTCTCTCTGACCTTCAGACAGACTGAAGGCTGCACTATAAGCTTCCCTGGTTTTGAAGCATTCTGACATGGACTGACTGGCTTCTCTTTTTCTGTAGCTTGCCTATCATGAGGTTTAACTTTGTAATCACATGAGCCAATTCTCCCTAATAAACTTCCTTTTATGTAAACATCTGTCCTATTGGTTCTATCCCTCTGGAGAACTCTAACTAATACAGAAGTTTTTTGTTTGTTTGTTTGTTTTTGTTTTGGTTTGGTTTTTTAAGTTACAGATTTTATGTTTAAAGCCTATCTGGATCATATCTGTTACTACAATAATATATGTACATTAATATAAATATTTTACCTCATATATGTGCATTAAATCAAGGGGTATAAAGACACTCCAAGTTTATCTTACGGTCTTGCCAGACTTTCTGGAATATCACTGAATACTCATATTAATCACAGTTTGAGAAGAATGGCGCTGTGGAAAGGGACTTATAAATAGACATAGGGGAGCTACTTCCAGTATGACAGCATGAGAAGCTCCACAAACCCATTCTTCAGTGAAATAGTTAAAAATTGTAAAAATTTTTCTGGAAATGCCCCTAAGTGTGTGTGTGCGTGTACATATATATATATGTGTATATGTATAATATATATATGTATAATATATATATGTATAATATATATATATACACACACACACATATATAGTAAATAAATACATATATGTGCAAGAAAATCAATGAAAACTTGATAAGAATTAACAGACTATATGTTATCTGAAGGAGGATCCAGGCTTTCCCTCCTCCCAGCCAATGGAAACTACTTCACAGTGTTACAACTAAGAGCACAGAGATCTCTCCCCACCCAACTGCCACTCAGAATGATATCTTCCTGGAAGGGGAGAACACCAGAATTTCTCATCTTTTTTCCCAGTTATCTGTTACTGAGGCTAAGTTTCAGGTGAGTGTGGTGAGAGATGGGCACTCCTTTTTTCCAGCTAGTCCCTCATATGTGGTTTGGAGGCTCTATCTTGGGAGTGGCACTCCTGATAATGCGAGGACTTCATTCCCACTTGCCCTGTCTTATGGGGTGCTAGTTTCACACCAAGAAACAAGCCAAGAGACCTGGCACTGCTGTATTCCCTCCATCAATCACTCAACTCTTAAAAGGAGGGTGTCACTCAGAGAGAAGCACAGCATTGCCCTTAATTCCAACTAATTAGACAACTTTGTTAAACTGGAAAAATTCCCAGAAGGATGCAAACTACCAAAAATGATTTTAGATTAAAAATACAATTTGAGCTGGGTGAGGTGGCTCATACCTGTAATACCAGAACTTTGAGAGGCTGAGGTGGGAGAATCACCTGAGGCCAGCAGTTTGAGATAAGCCTGGCCGCCTTGATGAAACCCCATCTCGACTAAAAATACAATCTGGGCATGCCTGTAGTCCTAGTCCCAGTTACTCTGGAGGCTGAAGCAGGAGAATTGCTTGAACCCAGGAAATGGAGGTTGCAGTGAGCCGAGATCATGACACTGCACTCCAGCCTGGGTGACAAAGCAAGCATCTGACTCAAAAAAAAAAAAAAAAAAAAGTTATAGGCCTATGACAAATAAAGAAGGCGAATTAGTAATCTGAATCTTTCCACACAAGAAAATCTCAGACCTAGATGACTTCACTGGTGAATTCTACCAAAAATTTAAAGAATTAAAAATTCTTTGCAAACTCTTCCAAAATTACAAGAGAGAATACTTCCCACCTTATTCTGTAAGGCCAGTAATAACTCTGACCCTAATACTAAAACCAGACAAAGGCGTCGCAAGAAAATTACAGACTGATATGTATGAAAATGGATGCAAAAATCCTGAACAAAATACAAGCAAACTGAATCCAACCACATATGAAAAGTGTTATACACCATTATAAATAAATAAATTTATTCCAGAAATTTAAAGTTGTTTTACTTTAAAAAGCAAAGCAAACTAATGTAATATACAATATCAATGGTATTAAAAAGAAAAACCACATGATCATCTGAAAGGATGGACAGAAAGCATTTGAAAAAAATCCAAAACCATTTCTTAATAGGAACACTCAACAAACTAAAATCAGAAGGAACGTTATTCTGATTAATTAGACCTATGATAAGCCATTGATAATGTCATGCTTAATGGTGAAAGACTATGCTTTCCTGAAATCCTTAAGATTCCTAGGATTAGGAATAAGACAACAATGTTGTTTTTACCACTGCTATTCAACTCTGTACTTGTTCTAGCCAGGATAATTAGGACAGAATATTAAATAAAAAGCATAAGTGAAAAAGAAGTAAAACTATTCCTATTTATAAAGAGATCTAGTCTTACACACAGAAAATTGTAAAGAATTAATTTTTAAAAACGTGTTAGAGCTACTGCTAGTTGCTGAGTTCAGTAAAGTTGCAAGATACATTAACAGACAATAACCAGTTGCACATTTTCATACACTTGAAAAAACAATCCAAAACTGAAAGTATGAAAATAATTCCAGAATACTACTGAGCCAGAAAAGAATGAAGTAATGTCTTTTGCAGCAACTTGGATGGAACTGGAGGCCATTATCCTAAATGAAGTAACTCAGGAATAAAATCAAATACCACATGTTCTCACATATAAGTGGAAGCTAATCTGTGGGTATGCAAAGACATGGATGGAAGACTCAAAATCGGGGAGACTGGGAGGAAGGTGAGGGATAAAAATCACCTATTGGGTATAATGCTCACTACTTGGCACAATGCTACACTAAAACTTGAGACTTTACCACTACACAACTCATCCACATAACTAGAACCACTTGTACTGCTAATGCTACTGAAATTTTAAGAATGAAAGAAAATAATTCCATTTACCATGAAAGAAATGTCTTCAACCAAAAAAATGCAATAATTGTACTGTACTCTAAACTGTAAAACATTGTTGAAAGAAACTGAAGAAGACTAATAAATACAAGGACTTCCTATGTTCCTCTATCAAAAGACATTTTTAGAATGTTAATACTTCCCCTAGTGATCTACATATTAAATGTAGTTCCTATCAAATTGATGGCAGTGTCCATTGCCATTAGGCAGGCTGCAGCAGGGAGGCGTGGCTGGGGCTGCATTATCAGTGAAGCCACTGGGAGCTGGAGACAAGTGGGAGCCCTGCCCCTTCCAAGTTGGGGCGCGGCCTCTGCCCAAACCAAGGCTGTAAACTCTGGCCTCTTGTTCCATGGAGCAGGCAGGAGCCCCACTGTCAGCGAGGCTGCAGCCATCCAAGTTGTGGCTACAGATCCGAGGCTCTGTGTAGCTGCAGCCTCCCAATCAGCACTGTGGACGGCGGCCTCCCACTCCCTGGAAGAGGAAGGAGCTCCGCCCCTCTGAGTCCAACTGCAGCGCCACAAACCGAGGCTGCAGACTCAGGCATTCTTGCACTCTGGAAGGCCCAGGAAGAGACCCCTGCCATCACAGGCTCAGAAGTGTCTGCTCCTGCCGCCTGGCTTCTCCCTGCTGTTGGCACCTGGCCGGGGCTGCAGACTTCAGGAAGCCAGCAAGAGCTAGGGACAAGAGGAAGCCCTGCCCCTTCTGAGTTGGCTAGCCAGAGTTCCCCTCCCAAGCGCAGAACCCTGCGTCTCTGCAGTATGCACCCTGCACCCCACCTCCCCCCTCCATCTCCCAGTTCCACAGGTTCTGGAGTGTCTGTTCCCACTGCTGCAGGCTTGGGGGTGTCTGCTCCCACTGCCTGGCCTCTCTCTGCTCCCGTGCCTGCTTCAATCTCGGAACTGCGTTGGGGCACAGCCCTGATGGGTATGCACAGGCTCAGGGCAGTGCTGACATGCCAGACCTCGACCCCCTCAGAAATTTGGGGCCCACCAGCCTGAAAGGGAAAGCTGAGGTGGGGCTGAGGCTGGCTCCTCACTGGCCAGCAGGTGTCCCTTGGTACAAGCAGCCCTGGCTGGAGGCAGACAGGCTCCTGGACAGAAAGGGGAGGGTCCCGAGTAAGGCCCCACCTTCAGGGCCTGAAGGATGGAGGCCAGGCTCAGTCCCACTGACCAGAGTGGAAATTTGTGGTTCCTTTTCTGGTCCTCCGCATGGGCCAGTCAGCAGGTACTTCCTTCCTCCACTTTGAGGTCTATAAAAGCCCTTGACTTGGCCAGAGTAGGGCAGAGGACAGAGAGGTGGGAGGGCCAACTGCAGAGAGGAGCAACCCTAACTGCTAGGAGCTGGACAGACATTGGGAGGATCATCTTCAGAGAGGAGCTACCCTCTCCAGATCTCCCTGCTGAGAGCTGTAGAGACAACAGGATAACCTGGCTATAGGGAGGAGCTACCCACTGCCTGTCTCCTCTGAGCTGTTCTAGCAGTCAATAAAGCTCCTCTTCATCTTGCACACCCTCTACTAGTCTGCATACTTCATTCTTCATGGACACAGGACAAGAACTCTGGAAAAGGCGCCACAAGCAACAAAACGGAGGTTTCCAGCCAGAAAAGTAACAACCTAGATATCCCATAACAAAAACACTATCTTGCTTGCTTTTTTTAAAAATAGAAATTGGCAAACTAATCCTAAAATTCATAAGGAATTTGCAATCAATCCCACAGAGCCAAACAATCTGAAAATAAGAAATCATAATTCTCAATTTGATAACATGACAAAATAACATTAATTAAGACAGCGTACTACTGATGAAAGTAGACATGTGTGAACAAAAAAGCTACAATTGAGAATCCATAAATAAACCCACGTGTCTATGGTTCAACTGATTTTTGACAAGTGTAGTAAGAGCATTCAATGAGGAAAGAACTATATTTTTCACAGATGGTACTAGAACAACTGAATTTCCCCTATGCAAAGCAAAAAAATTGAACTCTTACCTCACATCATATTTAAAAACTAACTCAAAATGGACCAAATAACTAAATTAAGAACTAAAGCTATAAAACTTTTAGAAGAAAACATGAAGCTTAAACTTTAGTACCTAGGATTTGGCAATGGAATCATACATATAACATCAAAAGCATGGACAACAAAAGAAAAACAGAGATGTTAAGATTTGTTCAAAATTTCAAAATTCTATATTTTTTATGGTGTACCTAAGAAAATGAAAAGATCCATAAATGGGAGAAAATATTTGCAAATTATCTGTCCAGTAAGGGGTTTTTATCTAAAATATATAAAGAATATTTTCAACTCAATAATAGTAAAACAAATAATCCAGTAAAAAGGGGAAAAGAATCTGAACAGATATTTCTTCAAAGAATTTATTCATATGTTCAATAAGTACAGGAAGAGATGCTTAATAAAGTATACAATTTAATGTCATTAGTCTCCAAAGAAATGCAAATAAAAACCACCATGAAATGTCTCTTCCTATGGACATACAGAATGATTGTAATGGTAAAGTTAGATAACAGGTATTGGTGAGGATGTAGAGAATTCTGAAGACTCATAGATAGCTGGTTGGAATGTAACATGGTGTAGTACTCTGAAGATCAGTCTGGCCATTTCTGAAATGATTAAACATATTTACCATTTGACTCACCAATTCCGTTTGAAGGCATAAACCCAAGAGAAATGAAATGAAATTTCCATTGAAACTTTTACATAAATGTTAATAGCAACATTATTTATCATAGTCAAATTGTGGAAAGAAATAAATTTCCATCAATTCATGAAGGAATAGTCAAATATGATACATTCATATAATACAATATTATTTATCCATGAGGAGGAGTGGGAATGGACTCCAGATACACGCTACAACATGGGTGGACCTTGAAAACATTATGCTAGGTGAAAGAGGACAGTTACAAAAGACCATGTTGCACAATTCCATATATATGAGATGTTCATAAGAGAAAAATCTACAGAGACAAAAATAGTTTGATGTTTGTCTAGGGCTGGGGAAATGGAAGATAAACAGTGAGAGATAAAAGGTATAAGGTTTCTTTTTGAGGTAATGAAAATATTCTACAATGGACTTTGGCGATGGTTGCTAATATCTATGGATATATATATATATATATATATACATATTCATTTATTTAAATTAATTATACTCTTTAAATGATAAATTTTGTGCTATATGGATTATATCTCAATAAAACTATAACTGAAAATTAGTCTTGGACCTGAAAAGAAACAATATGCTCAAAGAGAGGGCAAAGAGTATGTTTTTCTGTACCACTGTGCTCTCTTATTTTAGGACTCCCTTCTTCCTGTAAAGACAGATATTTACTACAAAAATTCTCATTAGCGTTAGCAAGGTTTTTGGCTAGAAAGGGCCCTTCAATGAAGACCATAAGTAAATTGATGTATTTATTATATTAATATGTACTTTTCTTTGCACTTGAGAAAGTTTCCCATGATTAGGGCAAGCAAGTCCATTTGTTCTTACTTAGAAATTCAGTAAAATGCTAGTGACTGTGTAAAATGGTAAAGTGACCTGCGTATTTTGAACCTGTTAATTTTATATAATGCAATGATACTTATCAAAGTAAAGAATCATAAGGGTATTGATGCAAATGGAGCCTGCTACCCCATCCAACATCTTAGACCACCAGAGTGGAGCTACTGAGAGACCCCGGAGGATCTGACTGTGGAAGCCACATCAGTCCCTCCCAGATCCAACCTGAGTGTGGCACCATCCTCTGTTCCTTTTTCTGACATTGCTTAGAGACTCACACTTTATTTCACACTGGAATTCAAAAGGTTTCAGGAGAATCCAGGATTTTCCAATAGTGATTCAAACTGAAAGATGAACATTTATAACATTTATACCATGTTAACTCAAGTAACATGATCTATGTGGGTTTTACTCCCACAGAGAAATGATCTGATTGTTTCTGTTAGACTGAGTAAAATTTTGCATACTACAGCTGAAGTGTGAAAGGCAGGGTGCTAAATGGAAACAGTGAGTGAAGCCTTGAGAGGAAAGAATATGTTGAATCTGTTAATAGAGTGGTTGAAAATATAGATGATGTATATTCTAGAGTCCACACTAGGAAGATGGTCATTCCTGGGTAGTTTTTCATTTTTCATTTTAGAAATCTGTAATATATTAATGCACAATGACTTGAGTTCCAGAATATATTTATTCTCCCAAGGAAACTATTTATCACATTGTTTTGATTTGCAGTTCATTCTAAAATTATTTTCCATGAATATATAGTTATTCTATTTTCTATTTCAAGGTGATGATATAGACTCAGAATACAAATCATCTAATACAAATCATCCCAGATTTTTAGTAAAAGTTCCTTTTCTCTGGTATGCATATAATTGACTTTAATCTTTTTGTCTTCTATCAGATCAATGTGATCTCTTTTAATTGGTTATTCCCTTTAAAGAATAAAGAGGGGACAAAAGAAGAATATAAAGTTACATAATTATAATGTGTAGAAAGCTATGTCTTAGATAACACAACTCATTTTTTTTAATAAAGCAGATTTCGTCTCCTTTCAATATTGAAAATTAGCTTCCTCTTTAATTATTTCCCTGACAAATACCGAGAAGTACCTAGAAAGGCAAAAAGACTGAAAAACACTTGTTCTTTCAAACAGAGTAGGAAGAGGGAAGTTCCCAAAGTGAAAATATTTGAATTATAAAAATCAGATTAAACATTCTTTATGTGTTATATTATTGCTTTAGGAAGTCAGAATTTCACTGTAAGGTATTTGAATTATGTGCTACTTGATTATGTTTGTCATCAATATTTCTTTCTTTCTTTTTTTTCTTTTTTGAGACAGAGTTTTGCTCTTGTTGCCCAGGCTGGAGTGCAATGGCCAATATTTCTTTCTTTAGCCTCAATATAATTTGTATATTGATGGTATGTTTGGAACTTACACTGTTTGACATGTTATTTCTCCTATAAGTAGTCCAAAAATGATGTGCAACCTGAAAAACAAACCAAACAACAACAAAGGAGCATGTGACAACTAAATTTTTTTAAAGAATTAAAGAACACAGAGAATAAGGGATATAGAAGAAGAGTTCTGGCAACCTCAACATTTGGTTAGTGTCTTTATTATTGATTAAAGATAGCAGTTGATAAAAATAGAGGATGATCACTTTTGCCTGTGTCTTCCACATGTTTCAAAAGAAGCAAAAGAAACATGAGTAACCAGATGCTGGAGAGACTTAAACATTGAGCTAAGCAATGTTGCTATGTTCTGTAGGGAAGCTGGGAGTGCTTTTGGAAAGGAGACTGCGGTATTTAATCAGAATAATAATATTTTTATACTCAACATATTGTTTGTATTACAAATAGTAAAAACATTAATATTCTAAGCACAAAAACATTTAAGTGTTCTTGCTATTTTGCCTCAATTTGATGTTTGGCAAATAACCCATTCATCAAGTCATTAAATAGTTAATATTAAAATCAGTGCAGCCAAAGCAGTGTGTAAAAGGAATGAGCAAATAATGGCATAGCCAGAAAAATTGTTGGGGTCAGAAAACAAAGAGATTTATGGAATAATCAATTACATTTGCATTCAATTTATTTTTTTTCCCATTTATTTATTTTATTGCATTTTAGGTTTTGGGGTACATGTGAAGAACATGCAAGATTGTTGCATAGGTACACACGTGGCAGTGTGATTTGCTGCCTTCCTCCCCATCACCTACATCTGGCATTTCTCCCCTTGCTATCTCTCCCCAGCTCCCCACCCCCCACCTTCCCTCCCCTACTTCCCCCCAGCTGACCCCAGTGTGTAGTGCTCCCCTCCCTGTGTCCATGTGTTCTCATTGTTCAACACCTGCCTATGAGTGAGAACATGCGGTGTTTGATCTTCTGCTCTTCTGTCAGTTTGCTGAGAATGATGGTTTCCAGGTTCATCCATGTCCCTACAATGGACACAAACTCATCGTTTTTGATGGCTGCATAATATTCCATGGTATATATGTGCCACATTTTCCCTATCCAGTCTATCGTCGATGGGCATTTGGGTTGGTTCCAGGCCTTTGCTATTGTAAACAGTGCTGCAATGAACATTCGTGTGCATGTGTCCTTATAGTAGAACGATTTGTAATCCTTTGGATATATACCCAGTAATGGGATTGCTGGGTCAAAAGGAATTTCTATTTCTAGGTCCTTGAGGAATCGCCACACTGTCTTCCACAATGGTTGAACTAATTTACACTCCCACCAACAGTGCAAAAGTGTCCTATTTCTCCACATCCTCTCTAGCATCTGTTGTCTCCAGATTTTTTAATGAGCATTCAATTTATTTTTATCAGGCATTCATTGTTTTGTTACTTGGTTTGTTTTAATATACTTTATTATAAATCTTAAATAAATTTGACTTTTAATGAAATTAGAACTCTGTAACACCAAAAAAGGAAAACAAAAATCTCATCTCTGATGTGAATTCACTCCAATTAACAATGTCTTTTGGCATTTCCCCTTAGGTAATGATTTTATTTTGTTTGCTTTTGTTTTCATCTTGTCAATGAATCTTTATCTATCAATCTAATATGTAGACCCATCTACTGACAAGGTTTCATCAACATTCATATTTGATGAGGCTTAATCAAAAGAAAATAAAAAATACTTGTTTAAATTCAAGTAACCATAAACATTGATAAAATAAAACAGATTTTTCTGACAACTCCACATATTTGCATTAGATGACTACTAATCTTTATTATCCCTTGGCGGCTAACAGGGAGCTATGCATCCAGTCCATGTTCAGGAGTGTCAAAGGATTGAATGAAAGTTTATCACTTGTTGAAATGTTAAAGGGCTGATTAAAACAATGTAGAAAAGAGATTTGTAAAGTCTAAGCAGCTTTATGTTTGACTCTACTAACGTCATCAACGCAAGAAAACGGGAGTTGGAACTAAAAATCTTTGAAATAATTTTTGAGGATTTGTAACTAGAAAATATTACAACTTTGTCACTTTTTAAAATGTCCACATATCTGTCAGGTAACATACAAATATGGTACATTGAAAAGATACAAAATTACATAGTGGACAAGTTAAGGATACAAAGAAAATAAAGCCTATCTGGTTAACAGCCATTCAAGTCTTCTGCAATAATCAAAAATTTATCACAAAAGAATTAAATATTTCATATACACTGTAGTCACTCAAATTCACACCAAATTAGCCACATTATTTAATCTACTATTCATCATTCTTTTGTTATTCAAACTGGGTAGGAATATTGTAAACATCCAATAAATTTTGTTTACCATATGAATAGGATTTTAGATCTAACTAATTAACTAAACATTCGCTGTAAATGTCAGTCTTGTAAGATAGGAAACATAAATGAACTGGCTCTTTTCAAATATTTAAACATATACCTTAAGTGAGAGGATGATGTTCTTGCTTTAGGTTCTCCCTCTCCCCTTTTTTCACCTTTCTGAATTGAAAAATATAATACATCTGGGAAGAAGTAAACAAACATAAATATACGGCTTAACAATATAAAAAACATTCCTGTGCAATATTTTCACTAGCAAATATTTCCATTAGCTCAGTCCTCCTATCTGTACTTGTAGATCATAGCCTCATTGTTTCCCAGAAGTAACTGTTATCCTAATTTTGGAAAGCAATCTGCCAGTTTGTGCATAAACACATAATTAGTATTTGAGGAAGCAAATTCATTCCCATATGTTTATTCAAGAATGAAATGTGAACATAAAAAGACTTGTATGTGAATGTGATATGGGAGTGGGTAAGGGAAGTGCTGGGCAGACAAGGACAGAGTCCCAGGCGAGGGCTCCACCCTGGGGCCAGTGCCCACCGACCTATGTGAAAACAGGGACTCCTGTTTTCATACCCAAATGTGGTATTTTCCAAGACCACTCTGGCCTGTCATGCCCCCATCCTGTGCCCATTTAAACTCAAGAACTTAGCGGGCACACACAAGTGGCTGGACATAAGAACTAGCAGACCAGCGATAACGGAACAATGTGGCAAAGAGAGAAGAGGAAGGATGTGTGGAACCAAGGGGAGTTCCCCTGATGATGGTCAGAGAACAGTCCAGCTGCTGGGTGGCCTGACTCCAGGCGGAGACCACCTTCCTGCTCCATCCTCCACTTCCTTTTCCCATCTCTGAGAGCCACCTCCACCACTCAATAAAACCTTGCACTCATTCTTCCAGCCCATGTGGGATCTCATTCTTCTGGTACACTGGGCAAGAACTCAGGAAAAGGATGGCTGTTACACTGACCCTCTGCCCTTGCCATAAGGCAGAGGGTCTACTAAGCTGATTAACACAAGTTGTTTGCAGACAGCAAAGCTGAAAAAGCACAGTGTAACCCATGCCTACTCAGGCTTCAGGGGTCGCAGACACCCACCTCTTCAGACATGGGTCTGAAGCCCAAAAGTGCTCTTCACAGCCTTTGCACCTGTCTGTCTGTATGCTCCCCCTAGGGGTTTGAGCAGCAGGGGGACAGAATGAGTAAGCCACACACTTGTCACATGTCCCACAAGGGAGGTAAGGGAACTCCCCTTTTTCATATGTTTAAAGTAGCTTTTCTCACATAACCTTAAACTGGAAATACACAAATGGCCATTAACTGGTGAACGGATAAGCAAATTACAGTACATTCATGTAATAGAATACTACTTAGCAGTGAAAAAGATCGACTACCAATATGTGCAACAACACAAATGACTCTATAGCATTATGCTAAATTAAAGAAGCCATATGTTAAAACCATATTTTCCTGTTTATATAACATTCTGGCAAATATAAATTTATAGAGATAAAAATTATAGCATTTGTTGGGAACTGAGAATGTGGGAAGGAGACTGACTAAACAGGTCGAGGAAACTTTTTGTGGTGATGAAAATACTTTATATTACTTTATATTTTGATTTTGGTGATGGCTATGAAACTACATATATCACAAATCATAGAACCACATACCAAAAAAGAATGAATTTTATTGTTTTGAAACTATAATTAAGTAAACAACCTTAGGAGAAAAAGCCCTGAAGAACACCACAAATGTAAAGAATGTGAAGAGAAGGTCACACATACACACGCACGCACGCATGCACACCCACCCACACACACACAAAACAATTGTCAAGCTTAACTTAGGCCATGAAAGAGTGATGATCCACTCACATGCCAGGTCTCTTCAAAGAAGTACAACCAGTGTGTAGGGTAGCAAGATCATTCACACCATTCATTAAAGAAGACTTTCCTCCCAGGGCTCAAGAAGTGTGTAAACTCTACCAAAAAAAAAAACATCATTTACCTTGATAGGACTGTAATCAAAGCTCATTCATTCCACAAAGAGCTACTGAGCACTCCTGAAGTGCCCGCCACTGTTTCATGCACTGGCATTCCAGTGGTAAACAAGAAAAAATGATAGTGAAGGGCATTTATCCTCAAGAAGCAAAAATGCTAGTCTGGCTCAGTTTACAGAGGTGATACCAAGAATGAGCTCATGCTTTTTGGAGTGTCAGTTCTCCTTGTTATATTTTTTTTGTCCATAATAAAAACCGACTGGGCACAGTGTCTCACATCTACAATCCCAGCACTTTGGGAGGCCAACATGGGCAAATCACAAGGTCAGGCATTTGAGACCAGTCTGACGAACAGGGTGAAATCCCTTCTCTACTAAAAATACAAAAATTCGCCAGGCATGATGTCAGGTTCCTGTAATCCCAGCTACTCAAGAGGCTGAGGCAGGAGAATTGCTTGAACCCGGGAGGTGGAGGTTGCAGTGAGCCAAGATCCTGCCATTGCACTTCAGCCTGGATGACAGAGCAAGACTCTGTCTCATAAGAAAAAAAAAAAAAAAAAAAAGTGGTGTTTGATTTTCTGTTCTTGTGTCAGTTTGCTGCCTCATAGGTGGGTGTTGAACAATGAGAACACATGGACGCAGGGAGGGGAGCATCACACACTGAGGTCTGTTGGTGGGGGGAAATAGGGGAGGGACAGCAGGGAGTGGGGAGTTGGGGAGAAATAGGATGGGGAGAAATGCCAGATACAGGTCATGGGGAGGAAGGCAGCAAATCACACTACCATGTGTGTACCTATGCAACAATCTTGCATGTTCTTCGCATGTACCCCAAAACCTAAAATGCAATAAAAAAAATAACCTTAATATTTCATTATGATGGAATCAGAGTTTTTTTTTTTTTTTAAGTTTTAATAGGATTTCAGAGAATCATAAGGAAGATATTAGAATAACCTGTATTTCCACTTCTCCAAGGTAATTGCTGTTAGTACTCTGGTACATTGTTTTATATACAATTAAACATGGGTATTGTCATTAAAAAATATTATCTGGTATATTAGTGATGGATGAATAAATGAGAAAACAAGTATAGCAAATGTTAGAATTGTGGGCTCCAGGCTGATGGGTATATGTGTATTCACTGTAATGTTCTTTTAACTTTTCTGCATGCTTCAAAATTTTATTCATAATATTTACACAATGCTCAAAATTTACATAGTATTATTCTTCCATTTTTAAAAATTTTTTCAAGATGTTTTTAGTCTTTTAGGTGCTTTGCATATCTAGATACACTTTAGAATTTTATAATCTTGACAATTCTTACCAAAACAAAAGCACAAATTGTTTGACATTGAATTGGATTGTGTTGAGAAAAACTGACATATTAAAAAGTGTTAAGAACATGATGTAGTTTGCCACTTGTTTCAGCGTTATTTCTCACAATAATGATTTCTCTTTTTCTGTGTAATGCTTTTACACCTATTTTATGATTATTTTAAAGTATATTTTTAACATTCTGTGAATGGTTTTTGCTAATTTATTTTTAAATTATTGTGGTATATGCAAATATAATTTTTGTCCATTAACTTTTTATTTTATAAGGCTGCTAAATTAAATTACAGCCTTATTTTTGTAGGTTGTTAAAGATCATGTAGGTACACAATTATGTTGTCTAGAAACAACAGATAATTTTATTTCTTCTTTTTTAATATGATGATTCGTACGTATTTGTCACGCTTTATTTTGATGGCTAGGACCTCCAGTGCAATATTAAATTGAGATGGTAAGAGTGGGAACCCTTGTTATGTTTTTAATTTTAGGCAACCACACTTTCTATATATAGAAACATTTTCCATGCTATAATGGCAACATATATATGTTCTCCTCTCATGTGTATATGAGAGAAGAAATAGTTGAGATATATATTTTCTATGTTACATATATAATATATATAATATTAGTTGTATTTTATTAGATGACATTTATTAGATTGAGAAATACTCTTCTACTGTTTTAATGATTTCTACTATGAATGTTGAATTTTATCAAATAATTTTTCTGGATATGTTAAGTTGATCATGTGGTTTTTTCTCCTTTATTTGCTTAACATGAGGAATTACACTGAATGTTGTTAAGTCAATCCTGTATTCCTGTAAATCTACTAATATTTTTACATAAATTTATGTCTCAGAATGTTTGATTTGTTAATGACATTAATTGTGGTACCTAACTTATGAGTAATATTTGTCTGTAATATTCTTTCTTATAATGTTATTCTGAAGTTTAACCTTAAAAATATAATATTCTTATAAAATGAATTGTGATATGGTCTTTTTGTCTCTATCTTCTGAAAATATTTTTGTAAGGTTTTTATATCTGCTTAAATGTTTGACAAAATTCACTAGTAAGGACATCTTGGCCTAGAACTTTTTTTCTGAAAAGTTTTTCAGTTAAAAGTACTGTATTTTAAATCGATGTACAGCCATAAGGGTTTTCTGTTTCTTTTTGAGTCAGTTTCTGTATGTTCTATATTTTTAAAATTTACGTTTCATTGAAATTGTCAAATTTATTGACAAAATATTGCTCATAATATTCCCATTATTATTTTTCAATGTCTTTGGGATGATATCCTTTGTGCCCTTTACATTGAAATGTTGCCTTGTCATCTTTTTTCTTCTATATTTCTAGGGTTTATACATTGCATTATTTTTTCTTTATTTTCTCTATTGTTTGTATGCTTTTTAATTCAGCAATGTCTGCTATTCTCTTTATTATTTCACATCTTCTACTTTGTTTTACTTATACTCTGGTTTAAATGTACTATTTTTCTAGTTTCTTAGGCTGAAGTTTAGATCACTAATTTGTAAACCTTTCTGTTCTTTTATAAATAACTTTTAAAATCATAAATATTGCTCTGAGTTGTTTCAGCTTCATTCCACAAATTTTGATACTTTGGAAACATTAATTATTCTAAAAGTTCTTTTATGATATCTTCTTTGATCCCTGGGTCATTTTGAAATTTGTTACTTATTTTTCATATTTGTGATTTTAAAAAATATCATACGGTTAGTTTGTATTATTTAAATCATTTTAAGTTTATTCCAACTTGTTTTATATTCTAGCATATGAAAATTATTGATAAACATTTGTATTTACTTTTAAAGAATATACATTTCCTAGTCACCAGTTACAATAATAAATTATCAGTTAGGTCAAGTGGTTTGATAATGTTGTCCAAACATTCTTTATTCTTATTTTTAATCTATTTATTTTATCGAGAGAAGAGTATTAAAATCACACTTCTGTTTATAGGTTTCTTTATTTCACACTTCAGTTTGATGAGCTTTGCTTTCTGTATTTTGAGCTTTTATTAGTTTTTTACCCACTTATGGTTCTGGAATGTTCTTGATGAATTGACCCTTATGTAATTGTGAAATGACTGTCTTTATATAGTGAATAATTATTATTTTGAGTTTTTTTTCCTGTTATTAACCTAGTCATTCCAGCTTTCTTGTTCTTAGCATTTCCATATTATATATTCTTTAGTCCTAAATTTTCAACCTCTCTATCTCTTTTTCTTTAATAATATGGAATCTGTTCCTCTTAATAAGATTATATAATTTGTTCCTTATTTCCAGTTTGATAATGTCTACCTTGGGCTTTGGTCAGTTTCCATTTAATGTAACCATTGACATCTTTCAGTTCAATTCCACACACTGGTTATTTGTTCTTGTTTGTCCAGCCTGCTATTTATTCCCTTCTTTCTTACCTTTTAGTAGATAAATAAATTATTTTAATATTTTATTCTAAATGACTGTAGTGGATACTATGTATGGAATACTGTTGAAAATCACCTTTTCAGCATCAAGGTATTCATTTCTTCATCTACCAGGACTCTTGACTGCTAAAGGCTGACATCTGAGTCACTCATTAGGCTCTGCTTTCAGCAGGAAGCAGCTGCTTTGCCCAGGTGTTTGCTGTCTCCTTAGGGTTATCCAAAATCTAATGACTGGTTGATGCAGGACTATAGAGTTTTGTGCCCCTTTCCTTATCTCCATTAAGGATATCTCTAATGTACCTTGGAAGTAGTCAGGGTCACTCCTACTTACACCCTTTGGTTCTCTGACCCATAATCCGTATATATTGGTATAGCTATAGCATATTCTGTTTCTCTTCAATGAATTATTAGTTTTGCATTGATTTACCATTTTTGTGGCATTTGAGATACAGCTTTGACTTAATAATGTCTAATAACATACTTCAGTTTTGTTTACTCTTCCCTCTTTTTGTAATATTGTTGTAGAAATTTTAAACATATATCTTAAAATCACTTAGGATATTATCACTTTTGTTTTATACTTCAATATTCATTTAGTTTTATCCCCATATTTACTATATTCTATTTCCTCATTTCACTGTACACATCCATGCTCTTATTTTCATTTTGCCTGAAAAGTATCTTTTCCTATTTTATTTCATGTTTGCTGCTGCTGACAATTTTTTTCCAAATTGAAATGTATTTCATCTCATTTTTGAAGTCTGTTTTAACAAAAAGTTTAGAATGATAGTTTATTTCACCAATTTGAATATATAGTTTTATTGTCTGGGAGATCCCATGTAATCTGGCTTTCTTTACATTTATCTTTAGGTTGGCACCACTTCCTAAATCTCTGGTTGGTGTATTCGGCTTTAGAATAATCTTAGAATTTAACCTTCAAGATGCTAGGTTTATACTTCTGGTTTGTTTTTTCTGTTTTGTTATTTGTAATATGGTATCTGTAGATTATATTGTGGGTATATTCAAACAAAAACAGCTATATTGCTTTCTTTCCAATTTTTATAATATTTGATTATTGCATTTTTTCTGACTATAATTTTCATTACAATGTTGAATATGTTGAATAAAAATAGTAATGTGGGATCAAGAGAATGCATGTTTTATTCCTAACTAAAACCAAATTTGTCTAAGTTTTATTATTTAGTATGTTATTGGTGTTATATTAACTTGAATTTTCTCATTACTGAATATCAGTTTAAGAAAGTACTAGTTATTAAAATCTTTCAGTGAATTTTATCATGAAAGACTATTGAAATATATTACCATATTTGCGATTTGTGTTTTTATCCATTAATCTGATAATATAACAAGTTATTTTTTAATGCTATAAGAGAGGCCTTTCAGATAACTACCTTCTTATTAATACATTTTATACACAGTGGACTTGATTTGTCTATACTTTGCTTAGAATTTTTATAATTATGATTAGGAGTAATATAAAATTTTGATTGTTATGCTTATATTAATATAATATCTTCATTTAATTTATTAGCATATTACTAACTTCATTAAATTATTTGAGAAGTCCCCACTTTTTCTATTCTACCACTTGTACTACTATGTGTGCTGGGTATAGATAGGAATGATCTGTTAACTATGGTAGAAAGCATATTTCAATGTATCTGACTCTGCATGACAAGATACTTAACAATTTTATGATCTATAATTTATGTACAATACAGTTCAACAATTTTGACTTTACAATTGCAATAAACTGATAAAGTAGCATTACCACCACCACAATTGTGTTATAGAAAAATTCTCCTTTGCAATCATTTCCTCCCTTTACCTGGACTCTGATAACACTGCTCTGCTTTTATCCTTCTAAGTTTGCTATTTCTAGAATTCGACACAAATATAATAAATTATTTACTCTTTTGTGTATGGCTCCTTTCATTTGACATAATACTTTTGAGACTCAACCATGTTGTTGGATATATTCAACTGGTTTTTTAAAATTGCTAAGTAATATTTCATTATATGTATCTACCACAGATCGTTATGAATTCACCTGCTGATAGGCATTTGGGTGGTTTCCAATTTTTTACTACCTTGAACAAAACACTAGCAACATTAAAATAAAAGGCTTTGGTGAACTTATGTTTTCATTAATATTTTTGTGTTACATTTAGGACCATAATATACTTTGAATTGACTTTTGAGTACAGTGTGAAGTCAGGTTTGTGGTTCATACTTTTGCATGTGATAAGCCAACTGCTCCAGCACTGTTACTGAACTAACCAGGCATCCTTGATTGACCACATCTATTTGGGTCTATTTTCTAGACTTCTCTCTTCAATTGATACATGTTTCTTTCTTTATGCCAGTGTCATGCTGTTTTGATTAAGGAAGCTTTCTAGTAAATTTTGAAATCAGATAGTCTAACTTCTCAATTTTATTCTCGTTTTCCAAAATTACTTTGTATTTTTAAGTCAATTTAATTTCTATATAAATCTTATGAATAGTTTGACAATGTACAAAACAAAACATTGGGATTTTGATTTGGATCATACTGAATCTATAGATGATTTGGGGAAATTAACATCTGAGCAATATTAAATCTTTCAACTCATGAGCACAATATATTTCTTCATTATGTATGTCATCTTAACTTTCAGGAGTGCTTTATAGTTTCAATGTGCAAAGCTTATGGATATTTTGTTTGATTTATCTCTAAGTTATTTATAGTCTTGAAGCTATTATGAATAGTTGTTTTCTATTTCAATTTTGAATTATTCTTTGCTGACATAGAGAAATAACATTAATTTCTTAAATAATGATGCACTCAAACAAATTGTTTCATATTTCTCATTACTTTGAGATACTTCTGTAACATTAAAATTTAATCTGTTTGTAATTTTTATAAGATATAATTTCAAAATATTCTCTCATAAGCTTTTATTTTGTACTGTTTGTATTGTGAATTTTTGTTTTTTCTCTTTTATAATGCCCCTTATTGAAGAGAACAATCTCAAAATAATTATGCTGAGTGAAATATGCCAGGTAAAATAGAAGATAAACTATACACTTTCATTTATATAAATTTCTACAAAATGTGAGCTGATTTATAATAGTAGGGAGTAGATCAAGGGTCTCCTGTAAATAAAGGTGGGAGCAGAAAGGAGTGATGAGAGAACCTTTTAGAGGTGGAAGATAGTGTTTTCTGTATTGAATGTGATAAAAATTTCTGGATGTACACTTTATAAAGTATGAAAACGGGCAAGACTAATCTATCATGTAGAAGTCACGCTAGTAATTATCACTGGTTGGTAGTACCTAAAAGAAAATGCATGGAGTCTACTGGAAAACCAGTAACATTATATCTTGTAATCTAGGCTCTAGTTTTATGGGTGTATCTAGCCTACAAAAATTTATACTTACTGTATACACACTATTCTGTATCTATGTTATGTTCTTTTAAAATGTTAAAATATACAGCTAATATTTTTAAACAATGGGTTCTGGCCAATTTTCCCATTTTTCAAGAAGCAATCATTACTGTGTGACCATCATTTTAATTTAATTTTGTAAATTTACATATTCCTCTAATATGCAAATTGTACATATTCTATGTCTGTACATATATTGTGTTATGGGCTGAATTGTGTTTCTCATCCCAGAATTCGTAAGTGGAAGTCCTGAATCCCTGTATCTCAGAATGCAGATATATTTGAAGATAGGGTGTTTAAAAAGGTAATTAAGATTAAATTACCTTATTGGTTAGGAACAAAAATCTAATCAAACTGTTGTCTTTATAATAAGAGGAGACTACTACAGGAACACACAGAGGGAAGATGTTTTGAGACATAGAAATGGCCATCTACAAGGCAAAGTTGAGAGTGCTTAGAAGAGAACTTTACTGATCCCTTCTTGGACTTGTAGCTTCCAAAACTGAAAAAAAAAATATTATGTTGTTTAAGCCATCTAGTTCATTTTGGTAGCCTGAGCAATATAATATATATGCATTATATAATTTATGCATATAATAAATAAATTTTCACCATATTTATAACATGTTTAATTAAAATGCTGTTAATTAAAAGATTATTCATTTCTCTCAATTTTCATTATATTTTAGAACATTTACAACATTTACATAGAGTATATGGAAAAAAGAAAGCATTATTTATAATTTTGTCATTCAATAAAATGTTCTCAATTTTTATCAATCATTTTCTGATTGATTTGAAATTAAAACATGATATATTATTTGGTCACAATCTGACATGTTTACATTTCAGTCATCTTTAATTAACAGGGTTCAGATTTAGTTTATAAAAATTAATATTGTTTCAGCATATAACTTTTTGCTCTGGTATATCTATAGTACCCCTTTTCTAAAAAAACATTCACAGGTTCCAGGGGTCAACACCTAGATATTTTTCTTTTGAGCATCACAAGTGGAACTGACAAATCTTTCTATTAAAAACAGTTATCATATCTGTGTCAAATATAGGCGGGGAATGAAAACTGCCACATTTGTTGTGGATAAGACATAAATTATAACAGAAGACCTAAGCATCTGTTTTCTGAATCTTTCAGTTCTGTTGATATGTATGGAAATTCATAACAATTTTAAATATTTTAATTACTTTTAAAGATATTCAATAAAAAGAGGCAATAGAAGATAAAAAGATACATGATATGGTTTTAATAATATATTCTTCATATAAAGTATGTTCACTTTAAATTTTTAAAGTATATTTATAGCATAAGATGTTTATAACATTATCAATAATAAATACATTTTTCTCTTATATTCTATAAATAGACATCTCTTACAGTCTATAAATGTTTTAAAATATTTATGTTTCAATTAGGTAGACCTAAACAATTAAATCAGTTATACTATATAATTATTTTATGAAATTCGTAAAGAGCCTATATGGATTTTTTTGTAAGAACAAATTCTGAATAAGAAAATAATTCAAAGACTTCATAAACAAAAAAAGTGGCGACTGTAGCAGTGGGTTAGTCAATGACAATGAATTGGACTAATCTGAGAGCAAGATCTTAGGGGAAAAAAGTTTAGGTAGTAGATAAAACAAATAAAATAGCAAAATTATAAATAAGTCTCTACCTTCATTCATTACGTATTTTCTTGAGAGATAGCCCCTCCCCATTTAGGTGGCAAACAATTTTTAAGTGAAAAGACAAAAAATTAAATGAAAGGACAGAAATGAAGACTGACTGTTTCAGTCCCATTCATTTTACAAAACTGTCACTTCTGTTAAACAGGTGTTTGAATAAAAGTAACTATTTTACATTTTGAGCATGCATAATGTATTGCCATTATCATTTCTTCTAAAGACTCAGATTTAATATTTTAATAAGGTTACATCCTCTGGATTCAGAACCCTATTATATATTCTACTTAATAATTAAGTTCAGGTGTTCTTTAATGCACTTACCTTCTTTTCATATGGCCAAGTTACAACATCCTGTATTTAAAATTCTAATCATTTGCCAAATACTAGAAACTAACTAAAAATGTGTTTATTAGATATACATCAATTATTTTGTGGC
This sequence comes from Sapajus apella, assembly GCF_009761245.1. Lineage (NCBI taxonomy): Eukaryota > Metazoa > Chordata > Mammalia > Primates > Cebidae > Sapajus > Sapajus apella. The sequence goes on along the minus strand of NW_022436946.1, from coordinate 8,870,797 downwards.
TTATTCTTTCCTAGGAAATGTACCTTGTTATGTTTTTGTTTTTTGTTTCTCTGGTTTGATTTTTATTTTTCAAAAGCCTGAAAATTGTTCAATAATTTAATATTTGGTATATATAAAAATATTTATTAAGGGTGTTTTGTGGGATCCTAGGGCAGTAACCTATAATTGGGAATGAATTTTAAAAAGCAGTGGCTTTTGGTAGGCATGCAGTCACCATCATGCGCTTTTGGCAGTTCTAGGCATAGTATTTTAAAATGGATCTTAAACAAATACATTGTAGTATTACTTATAAATTGTATTGAAAAAAAGCAAATAATAGTATGTGCTATATAGTGTAATATAAATACCTTAAAAAAGCAAAGCAATAGAGGATTTCATGTAGATATAATTCATAACACTATTGTAATAAAAAGTCAATCTACTTCTTCAACCGAAGCATATTTCTGTCAAGCCTTATTCAGTCCCATGAAAGATTATAGGGAAGATGAGACAAGAGTGATAAGCGTATTCATTACCTCAGAAAAGCTGATCTAAGTAAAACAGATATCTAGATCAAATAATACAATGGATTCACCATGTTATTCTCCTGGGATTTGTGAGAAAAATTTTACTAAATGTTTTTGTATTGACATTTAAAATTATTATAATTAATATATAAAATAAAATTTTTATTTCAATTGGGTTTCAGATTTTAAAAGCAATATTCAAAGCTCATTTTGAATTGGTATTGGGCAGATAGCCTGATGCAAGTTTTCCCAAATTCTAACCAAATTACCTATATAAACAAAAAGAGGGCTCTCACATCTCTACCCTAAACAAAAGACGGCCAGAGCCCATGATAGAAAGGAGTAGGATCTTCCTAGTAGCTTTAAATCCCATGAAGCTACATTTTATAGTACAAGCTGTGACCTATTCACAGTTTTTCATATGGCCCAGAGCAGACCTGTCATCCAGCAAGAAGGCTTTGGCTAACAGACCTTCAGTCTTTAACAGCCATACCCTGGACTTTGACCCCTGCTTTTTTCCTACACACACATAGTGAAAGGTGAGCTTTCATCTACTCTCAACCACTCCTCCACTCAGAGAAAGAAACTTTCAGAAATAACTGGATGTGCTGAAAAAAACTGAAAGAATGCTAAGATGTCTGATAGTGATTCAGTGTTCCACCTGCCCTTAATTTAGAAACTTAAGTTACTAAGAATGCTAAAAAGAAATCCAAACAAAGGACAATACAGATGTGTAGATTGAATGCTGTTACTGGATCTCTAGATCTAAAAGGGGCTGAGGCCTATTCACATTAACATGCCGAGGTGTGTGTGTGTGTGTGTGTGTGTGTGTGTGTGTGTGTGTGTTTTCTGACCAAGGAAGGAGATATATCAGCCAAAATGAGGACAATAAGTAGTCAGTTAATATTTAGAAATTTGAAGCTTGTAACATTTTTTTCTTGTTCAAAGATGAGTAATAGAAAAAAAAAATCCTCAAGCAGAGCACACTAATGTTAATCTTAAAAAATTTATATTGTCTTATTGTAAATTTAAAAAACTGGAACAAAAACAACAACAAAAACCATAGACCATGAAAAGTGAGATAGGTAAGAAAAGTAAGCATCCAAGTAAAATATGTGTCATAATTAAAATCAGCCTCATAGGCAATGAAAGTGAAAATTGGCAAAGTAGTATACTAAATTATTAGATGATCATACCTAATGTCTCTAGATACAGAAGAAAAGGATGTTAAGGTAAAGACATTGAAAACAACAATAACAGATAGCAAGGAAAGAAAACTAATACTTAAAGAACGTATCATGCCTTTACTGGAAGAAAAATGAATCTATGGGTGGTAGGCATGGGAGGACATAAAGTAAAATATTCTAAGCTTTATAAGAGAATTCCATAAATAGATTTTTAAAAGTACTACAGTTTAGGCAACCCTAATTAATGATACAAAATGAGCTAAACTGTATTTTTCATTCATTCTTGTGTTTTTGCAGAGTACGAACCTCCCATAGACTGTTTCCACCAATGACTGAATATAAAAGGGACAGGAGAGTGAAGCATACCTATGTATGGAAGACGCAAAGAGCCTTTGTTTGCCTCATGTTCCTTGCTTAGTTAAGGAATTACCAATGCATTTTCTAAAAGTTTTCAGAGTTCTCAGCAGTCTAGGATGCTCCCATCCGACCAGCTCTTCTCTCTCTTTCACTTGGGATTGAACTTGCTTGGTGGTCTGAGTGCAATTCCAGCCTACACTAGCTCCATCCTATTTCCTTTTACACAGGCATCTATCCTAATAAAATCCTGCAATGTTTAATATACTCTTGATGACTGCATCTCAGAGGACCAGAAGTAAAAGAAATAAGTAAAATCCAGCCTTTTAAATAAGAAAAAAAATATGTTTTAAATAGTAGAGAAAATTATTCAAGCTTAATCAGTTATTCAAGTTGAGCGCTACACTGAAGAGATAAATTCATTTTAACTAATTGAACTTTCATGATAATAACAGTAATGCATAATTATTCTAGAGAACTCAGGAAACAAAGAAAAGGAGGCAAAAACATCAACAACCACAAAAGGAAACCCACAAGAGGTTCACTAACAAGTTGGTGTACTTAATTAGTCTTATTATATGCATGCTTCTTTTTAAATTTAAGTCCATAATAAAAAAATACATTTTCCCAAAAATATATTTTAGAAGTAAGCAACATAATGAGCAAGAGGTGAGAGCTTTTGTAATTATTGTTAATTTTTAAAATATCATAAGGTTTAATAATCACTTTATTCTTGATGGATTTTTCCCCAGCTTTATTGAGGTACAACTGACAAATACTAATTGTGTATGTTTAAAGTGTACAACATGTTTTTTTATGTAAGTACGCATTGTGAAAAGATTACAATAGTCACCCTAATTAACATGTCTGTTGTCTCACATGTTACCATTTTGTGTGTGTGTAACTGATGGGAATAGGTAAGATCCATTTTCGTAACAAATCTCAAGTACAGTATGTCCTCAGATAACACTGCTTTCTCTGACTTGTCTTGTCATAATGTTTATGTGGAAAAAAAAATCAATTACCAGCAGGGCCACTGTCTGTGTGGAGTCTGACTGTATGCTCTTTGTCTGCATGTATTTTCTCTTGGTACTCTGGTTTCCTTCCATACCACAAAGACACACATGTTAGGTTAACTGATGTGTCTACGTTGTCCCAGTCTGAGTGTGCGTGGGTGTTTGTGAGTATACCCTGTGATAGAATGCTGTCCTGTCCAGGGTTGGCTCCTACATTGCACCTTGGAATGCCAGGATAGGCTCTGGGCACCTGTGATCATATGATAATCATACAAATGAATGTCAATAAACAATGTAGTACCAAGACACTCAGCAGGTTCACCATATTTGTTATTGTTTGTTTTGAGCTGCATCCTTACAATTTTTGTGTTGCAAACATTTATTCATTGATTTAACCTACCATCACTATAACGCCTCTACCAATACACCACAAATTGGGTAAACAATTACCTTACTTGCTTTTATTAATCTTTCTTAAATGTGTGTATAATTCACCTTTATTTCAGTGTTTAACACTAGAAATATTTTGTGTCTTTATTTAGAAGTTAGTGAGATTCTTACGACCAGAAATACACCATAGGCATTGAATCCTTGCTTACATCAATTAACCTATCGTAATACTGGTTTTGTTATATATTATTTTGCTTAAAATAACAGCTTCCAAGAAACTATCAATGATGTTACATGAGGACTTACTGTATACAACAAAGTTCTATTAACTATTGTCACTGTGCCATACACTAGATCTCTAGATTCATCTTGCATAACTGAAACTTTGTATGCATTGAACATCTTCCCATTTTTCTCAACCTCCATTCCTTGAAAACAACTGTTTTGCTCTCTGATTCTATGAGTTTGATTTTTTTTTTTTTTAGATTATACACAGAAGTGATATAATACGGTATATCTCTATATGGGCTTGGCTAATTTCATTTAGCATGATGTCCTTCAGGTTCATTCACATTGTTACAAATGACCAGCTTTCCTTCTTTTTTTAAGGTTGGATACTATTCATACATATATTATAATTGATATTTTCTTTATCCATTGATCAATTAGTGGAAACATATTGATTCTATATGTTGGCTTTTGTGAATAATCCTGAGAATGCATATATGTCTTTTTTATATTGATTTCATTACTTTTGAATATATACCCAGGACTGGGTTTACAGTATCATATGGTTGTTCTATTTTTAACTTTTTAAGGGACATTTCTCTCTCTCTCTCTTTCTCTTTCTCACTCTCTCTCTCTCTCACATATACACACACATACTCTCTCTCTCTCCCCCTCGCTCTCTAAATAGATAGATGGACAGGTAGATAGATAAATGGGATTTTAATAGAAAATACACTGCATGTGTAGATTGCTTTGGGTGGTATGACATTTTAACAAAATTATTTCTCCCAATCTGTGAACATGAGATGTGTTTCCATTTACTTGTGTCATCTTCAATATATTTTTATCAATGTTTAATAGTTTTCAGTGTACAGATCTTTCACCTCTTTGGTTAAATTTAATCCTAAGTATTTTATTTTTGTGAATGCTATTTTAAATGGAATCAGGTTATTGGTTTCTTTTTCAAATAGTTTGTTGTTGGTGTTCAGAAATGCAACTGATTTTTTATGTTGAATTTGTATCCTGCAACTTTACTGAATTTGTTTGTTAAACCTATCAGCTTTTTCAGTGTAGTCTTCAGAGCATTCTATATAAAAAATTATGTCATCTGCAAACAGAGACGATTTCACTTATTCCTTTCCAATTGCGATGCTTTTTATTTCTTTTTCTTGCTTAATTGCCCTGGCTGGGTATCCTTTTATTGAGACACCAAGAGAGACTGGGCATTAAGTCTTGTTCCTGATGTCTTACAGAAAAAGCTATCAGCTTTAAATATTAAATATAATGTTCACTGTGGGTTTTTCATGTATAACCTTTATTATGTTGTGGTATATTCCTTTAATGCTTAATTTGTTGAGAATTTTTATCATAAAGGATGTTGAATTTTGTTAAATGCTTTGTTTGCAGGAATTGAGATAATTTTATAAGATTTATCTTTCATTCTGTTATTCTGAAGTATTACATTTATTAACTTATACATGTTGAAACGATCTTGTATTCCAGGAATAAATTCCACTTGATCATGGTGTATGATTATTTTAATGTACACTTAAATATAGTTTACTAGTATTCTGTTGCAGTATTTTGCATCCATATCCATCAGAGATATTGACCTGTAATTTTTTTTCTTATCGTGCCCTTGTCTGTCTTTGATGTTAGACTAATGATGGCCTGATAAAACGTATTTGAACATATTTCTTCCTTTTTTCATTTCTTGGAAGACTTTGAAAAGGATTGGCATTAATTCTTTAAATGTTTGGTAGAATCCCACAGTGAAGCAATCAGGCCTCGGGCGTTTCTTTGTTAGCAAGTTTCTAAACTTAAATTTCTTCTTAAATTTCTTTTTAAATTGATTTAAATTTCTTTTTAAATTAAACTTAAATTTCTTTTTAAATTATTAGTTGGCTACTAATTTTGTAGCCAACATGTTATCCTTCTTGGAGAATGTTCTGTGTGCATTTGAAAAAAAAAGTGTATTTTGTTACTGTTGGATGAAATATTGCATATATGTGTAGTAGGCCCATTTGATCTGTAGTGTTGTTCAAGTCTGCTATTCAAATCAATAAGGATATTGATTTTCTGCCTGGATGAGCTATCCAACTTTGTAATTGGGTAATGAAGTCCACTACTCTCATTTAATTGCTATTTCTTTCTTCAGTTCTGTTAATATTTGCTTTATCTATTTAGGTTCTCCAATGTTGGGTGCATATATCTTTACAATTGCTGTATTCTCTTGTTGATTTGACCCCTTCATTATCACACAATGACATTTTTTTTTTGTCTCTCATGACAATTTTTCACTTAAAATTTATTTGTCTGGTCTAAATATAGCCACCCCTGTTTACTTTTGGATGCCACTTTATGGATTATCTTTTTCCATCCCTTCACTTTCAGCCTTTGTGTGTCCTTAAAGTAGCAGTGACTTTCTTATGAGCAGCATCTATTTAGATCATCTAAAAAAAAATCCATTGGCCCCATGCCTTTTCACCAGAAAATTTTATCCATTTACATAAGGTAATTATTGATAAATCGGAACTTAAGTATTGCCATTTGATTATTTTTACTGAGTGTTTTGCATTTCCTTTTTTCCTTTCTTCCTCTCTTGCTATCTTCTTTTGCGAGTTGATGATTTTTGATAGTAGTATGCTATTAATCCTTTCTGTTTATCTTTGGTATGTACTTCAGGTTTTTACTTTGTAAAGGTTTCCATGACGCTTATTAGAACGTATAGTTATAGCAGTCTATTTCAACCTGCTAACAACTAAACTTTAATTACAACAAAAACTATACATTTTAACCTTTCCCCTGGATTTTATGTTACTGATGTCACAATTTATGTCTTTTAATAATGCATATCCATTAATAAATTATTGTGTATATATTTATTTTTAATACTTTTGTACTTTAACTTTTATACTGGAGTTAAAAGTTATTTATGTACTTCCTTAAAAATACTAGAGTATTCTGAATTTGACTATATCATTACCTTTGTAGTATGAGTAAGTTTTATACTTTCATAGATTTTCATGTTGTCAGTGTTCTTTGTTTCAACTTTGAGAACTCCCTTAGCCTTTCTCGTAAAGCAAGTCTACTAGTGCTACGTTTCTTCAGCTTTTGTTGTCTTAAAAAGACTTTATCTGTCCTTCGTAGTTTTTTTATTGCTGTTGTTTGAGAAAGAGTATTGCTCTGTCACCCAGGTCAGTGGCACGACCTCCGCTCACTGTAGCCCCTACCTCCTGGGTTCAAGCGATTCTTATGCCTTGGCCTTCCGAGTAGCTTGGGACTATAGGTGTGCACACTATGCCTCGCTAATTTTTGAATTTTAGGAAAGACAGTGTCTCGCCATGTTGGCCAGGCCAATCTTGAACTCCTAAACTCAGGCAATCTACCTGCCTTGGCCTCCCAAAGTGCTGGCATTAATGGTGTGAGCCACCATGCCCATCCTCTTCTTTATTTTTGATTAACAGATTTGTTAGGTATGGTATCCTTGGTTGGCAGCTTTTTATTCTTTTAAAACTTTGAATATGTCATCCCTTTGTCTCCTGGCCTGCGAGATTTCTGCTGGCAAATCTACTAATGGTCTTATGGGGGGCTACCTTGTATATGACAAGATGCTTTTCTCTTGCTGCTTAAAAATTGTGTCTTTAACTTTTGAGACTTTAAATAAAATGTTTCTTAGGGATGATCTCTTTGTGTCTGTCTATTTGGGTTTCTGTGGACATAATGAATCTAGAGGTTCATTTCTCTCCCCAGATTTGACAAGTTTTTATCATTTTAAAAACCTTTCTGCTTTTCTCTCTATTTAGGCTCCTTCTTAGACTCTCATAATGTACATATACATAATATATATATATATTATATGTCTATTATATATATTATATATTATATATTATGCATATTATGCATATACACATATGTATACATAATATATATTTTGTGTGTGTGTGTGTGTCTATATATATATATATATATATATATATATATAGGTTTATGTAATGATGTCTCCTAAATCCCACAGGCTTTCTTCACTTTTTATCATTTTATTTTTATTCCTCTGACTGGGTATTTTCAGTGATATGTCTTCAAGGTCACAGATTCTTTTGCTTAATCAAGTCTGTTGTTAAAACTCCCTATGGAATATTTCATTTTAGTCATTGTATTTTTTACCTCCAGAATTTTTTTCGTGTTTTCATTTTTCTGTGTCTGTTGAACTTCTTGTTTTGTTGACATACTGTTTTCCTGATTTTGCTTAATTGTCTCTTTATCCCTGTTTTCTTGTAACTCATTGAGGTTCTTTAACAAGATTATTTTGAATTACTTGTCATGCAATGTGTAGGTCTCTATTTCTTTTGTGTCAGTTACTTCTGCTTTATTTTGTTCCTTTAGTGATAATAATTTCCTTGATAATTCATGATTCTTGTGACCTAGCACTGGTGTTTGCACATTTAAAGAAATGGGAACTTCTTTTAGTCTTTTGTAACTGGCTTTGGTAGGAAAAGCACTCAGCAGTTATCTCATCCAGGAGTTTCTAGATAGGCTGATTGGTAATATTTGTGTGGGTAATCTTGGAGCCTTTGTCCACTGAGGCAATTCTGGAGCTTGATTCCACACAGGAGGCCTGGTGTCTAGGTCTATAGATGTAGGCCTAGAGCCTGAATCCATGAGGGCCAATCTGACACTGGGATAGGCCTTAATCCTGAGTACATAGTAGCCAGCCTGGTGCTGAGGCATGTATTAAGCATCTGGAGGTCCTGAATTCATGGGGCTGACCTAGCATCAGATTATATCAGAATGGCCCTTATGTCCAGGTCATTGGTGTAGGCTTGGTGATTGGCCCCATGGAGCCTGGGGCTTGGGTGCATGAGGGCCATTTTTACACTTGGACAGGCCATCTACCGAGGTCCAGGAGGGCTAGTTTGTCCCTGGTGCAAGTATAGTGCATAAGTCTGCAAGGATGATCCTTGTCCTAAGTCCCTGTGAGACAGCTTGGCACCAGTGTTTATTACATTGGGCCTGGGGCCAAGATTTGTGAAGACACACCTAGAATCTGGGTCTCGAGGAGCCTGATATCTTAGGCAATGGCCTTGTTCTCAGGCAGGATTGGAGCCTGGCAGTGCAGGGGCTGGCCTATAGCCTGGATCCATACGTGTTGGCCTGGAGCCTGAGGTTATGGTGCTAGCCTGGCACTGGGGTGGGCTTGGAGCTGAGGTCTACAGAGGCAGGCCTAGATACTGGAACTATAGAACCTGGCCTTCTAACAGGGCCGGCCTGGAGCGTAGGTCCACAGGGGCCAGCCTGGTGCCAGTGTTTACTGGAGCAGGCCTGTTGCTGGGATTTATGATGAAATTGCTTGCTCACTTCCTTCTCCTTCCTCATGTGGAGGATATCTCTTTTCACACTGCACTGCATAGGTTTGGAGGAGACATGATATAAGTAATGTGACACTGTCCTTTCTACTCTCTTCAACACATTGTTTTTCTTTTGCCTATTACCCACCCAGATGCTATAATCACTCACCTGGATTCCACAGTTCTTGTGAACTTATTTTAATGTGTAGGTGGTTGTTCAAATAGGTGTTTCTGTGAAAGTATGAACATTGAAAACTTCTATTCTGCCATCTTGTTCATATTACTCTTACTGCATTATTTTTTTGGAAAAGCCTTGGTAATCAGAGTCATAGTCATGGTAGGAATGTAGAATGTAGGGAAAATGTGGCACATATACACTATGGAATATTATGAAGCCATCAAAAACGATGAGTTTGTGTCCTTTGTAGGGACATGGATGAACCTGGAAACCATCATTCTCAGCAAACTGACAGAAGAGCAGAACATCAACACCGCATGTTCTCACTCATAGGTGGGTGTTGAACAATGAGAACACATGGACACAGGGAGGGGAGCACTACACACTGGGGTCAGTTGGGGGGAAATAGGGGAGGGACGGTGGGGGGTGGGGAGTTGGGGAGAAATAGCAAGGGGAGTGATGCCAGATGTAGGTGATGGGGAGGAAGGCAGCAAATCACACTGCCATGTGTGTACCTATGCAACAATCTTGCATGTTCTTTACATGTACCCCAAAACCTAAAATGTAATAAAATAAATAAATGGAAGAAAAAAAAAAAGAAAATTGGAAGGTAAATGAAAAAGCGTCAGTAGAAAATTGTTGTCTTTCTTTTCTCTTGTGGTCTGAGGTTTAACTCTGTAAAATATATTACATTTGTTTCCACATTTAGCTGTGAAGGTGAATAGGTAAAAGTTCATAGAGCCAAATATTACAGAACAGCTGCATGTTTTGTTTGTAAAATTATGATGCATATTTCAAAATCCTGGACTGTCAATAACTAAAAAAAGAGTCTAAGAGTATTCTTAAGAAACAGGGATTTAGGTACATTTTAAGAAGAGTGCTATTAATTATGTTATGGATAATGTTGACATTGACTTCCTCAAACCACAGCAGTCATTTTAACTCCAAAATTGTGATTGTCTGATGATCTTGATTATTTTCCCTAAACATTATGCTCTTTAAGTGACTCAGAGAAATTGTATTTTAAAACAGTATGTAACAACTTACTTTCTATTTTTAGATAACATTAACACAATTGAACATTTAAAAAGCCAAAAATCATATTTATTAGACTTAAGGAATGATAGTATTATAAAAAATCCATGAACAATTAGAACCAAAAAAATTGTGCTTACTGTGCAAATAGAACAATTAATGGAAATTATAATACTCCTAGTTATACATAAATATATTTACTCCAGAGTGATCAGTGTTATGAGTAATCTAAACTTTATTTTAATCAGATTTTTATTCTTTAAGAAACAAGAAACTTTTTCCTGTCATTTTGGCTTTAAGGATCATCTTTCTTCCTTGAAGTAAGAATCATAAATTTTGGAAAGAATTTTAAATCTCCTCAACACTGACATCTATTGAGTCTTCTTATTTGAGAAATGAGCTGGCAGCTTGGAAGTGTAATAACAACTAAAATAAATGAGTCTTGAAAGCCTATAACAGACTTTTGGAAATTTGGCTCTCCTCAGGGTAGAACTGCTGTTTCACTGATTAAGCACAAATAAGAAATATGAAAAAAATTTAGAACTTTTATATTACTCAAAATATAAAATGTTTATTTGAAAATATGGAACATTACTAACTTTACCTTTTTCTTTTATTATTGTTATTTTAAAAAAATATTTTTATTATGATACTTGAAGTTCTGGGGTATATGTGCAGAACTTGCAGATTTGTTACGTTGTTATACATGTGCATGACCACCCAGCATGGCCTCCCCCTTATCATTCACCCCTTGTCAGGGGTTGGCCCGCAACCCCAGCAGACACCCTGTAAGCTGGTTTCTATTTCTTTTCCCAAAAAGCCATTCCAGTGTGTTTCTTTTCCTTTCAGAGTCTTGTCATAAAAAGTATGGTAATGACACCAAATACACTAGTCAGTTAAAAAAATACAGTGTCTTTAAAAATGCAATGTATTACTATAGTTTGTTAAGTGACAGATGACAAAGAATGTCAGACATTTAACATGGCAGTGGGTTTTATACTAATGCCAACTTGTTTAAAACAGTTTTAATTCAAAGTTCTAGAATAGCATGTGGCATGTCTGACTTGAGCAAAGCTTAAATACAGAGGTTTCATTTCTGTTTTACAGTTATTAGTCCTGTAACTCCAGAAAACCCAACATAAAACACCACTTCTTTATAAAGATATACAAAGGATGAATTTTCTTATCCCGATAGCCTTCAACATACACACATCCACACATCTCAATATATGTGCTTCCTTGTTTGGCCCTTGATGATAGCATAAGAACTCTCCCCACCCACATACAATCTGTGCATCTCACAATCTTTCATATCTAATTCACACCATTAACAATCTCTCTGCCTTTATATATTTGAAATTAGCATATAGGAAACATATAATCTTGCAGTACTCCTGTGGCACACTATACTTTAGAGTAATCCACTTTTATGCTATGAAAAGATTACCTAACCAAATTAGATTTTTCCATCCTTTATGTTTTATATATCTTCAATCTATAAAATCTTTATAATTTGAAGGTTAAAATTACATAAACATATATACTGAAATAAACATTATTTCCATCTTTATGCTCTGCATTCAGTTCTTGCTCACCTTCTATTGTTAAGAGCTTTTATTATTTTCTAACTGCCTGGTTTATTTTTGCCAAAATTTGCACTAAATTTAATATTTTTATTTTGAGGAAGGATTTGTGTCTTTAAATTGAACAATATTTCTTTATTTAACAATATGGGAGAATAATTTCTAAAAACCTAATGGATATTTTAAATATCCATTTATTTCTACCAATTTTTAGAGGTAGGGTATTGCTATGTTTCCCAGGCTGTACTTCAACTCCGGGACTCAAGTGATCCTCCTGTCTCAGCCTCCCAAGTACCTGGGACTACAGGTGTGCACTGCTTAGTCAATTTTTCTTTGTTTTTATCAAATTATAATTGGCTTATATTAAATTCCATGTATGAACATGTAAAATTTAATGAATTTTGATGTTTATGCACCCATTACTCTATCACACTATTTAATATATGTGTGAATACATTTTTTTCTCCTTAAATTTTTCTGTTTTTTGTAATTCTTCCCTTCTCCCCTTTCCTGTCCAACACTCTCTGCCTTCAATTCTCTAGTAACCATTAATTTGATTTGCATCATTACATATGAGTTGTACTTCTTAGAATTTCATATAAATGGAATTATAAACTATGTACTCTTATTTTTGCCTGGTTTCTTTCCCCAGAATAATTAAGATTCATCCATGCCGTTGCAAATATCAATAGTTCTTTTTATTGCAGTATAGTATTTCAGTATATATATCATCCATTCATATGCTGATGTTAAATTGGAGTGGTTCAAAGGTATACATAAAGCTTCCATGAATATTTGTGTAGCTATTTTTGTGTGGACATATGCTTTCATTTCTCTTAGCAATAACAAGGCTAGAACATATGGCAGGTGTATGTTTAACTTTTAAATAAACTAACAAAGTGTTTTCCAAAATGGTTGTATCACTTTATATTCCCATCATCAGTATTTATGCATTACAGATCAAACCCTGACCAACACTTAGTATTGTCAGGCTTCTTAGCTTTTTAAATTTTTTAAGTATGTTATCACTTAATTGAAAAAGGTCATTATGCTTTTAACTTTTTCCCTAAAAAATTATAATGTTCATTACCCTTTCATGGTTTTATTTGCTATCAATATATCTTCTTGGTAAAATGTCTGCCTAAATTCATTATAAATTTATACTAGGCTTTTAACATTTTTAAATTGTGGGAAAATACACATAAAATATATCACTTTAACAATTTTTTAGTGTACAGTATACAGTATTAAGTATAGCCACAGTGCTGGGCAATCTTTATAACTTTTTCTTTTTGCAAAACTGAAACTCTGTACCCATTAAAGAACTCTTATTTTTTTTCTCTCCAGCTCCCTCAATCACCATTCTGCTTTCTATCTCTTTGAATTGTACTACTCTAGTTACGTCATACAAGGGAATCATGCTGTATTTGTCCTTTTGTGATTGGCTTATTTCACTTACTATAATGTCCTCAAGGTTTATACATATACATGTCAAAATTTCCTTTATTTTTAAGGCTGAATATTATTTTACACACACACACATACATACACACACAATTTTATTTATACATTCAACCATTGATGGATATTTGGGTTTCTTCAACCTTTTAGATACTGTGAATAATCCTGTTATGAACAAAGAAGTACTATTACTATATTTTAAATTGTTTTGGAAATATATCTCATACTAAAATCGCTGTATTATATGGTATTTCTGTTTTTAATTTCTTAAGAAACTGTCATACTCTTTTCCATAGTGGCTATCTTACATTCCCACCAAGAGCCCACAAGGTTCCAGTTGCCCCACATCTTCATCAACACTTGATATTTTCTCGTTTATTTTTTTACAGCAGCCATCCTAGTGGGTGCGAGGTGATATTGCAGTTTTGATTTGTAGTTCCCTTATAATTAGTGATGTGGAACATCTATTTATATGCTTTGTGGCCATTCATATATCTTTTTTGTAGTAATGTCTATTCCCGTTCTTTATCAATTTTTTTAAAGCAAGTTGTTTGTTTTTTGTTGTTTTGGCTGTGGAATTATAGGAGTTTTCAAAATATGTTCTAAATGCGAGCTCTTATCTATGTCTTGGTCTGTTTAGTGTTGCTATAAATGCTTACCTGCGGCTGGGTAATTTATAAAGAAAAGAGGATTATTTACTTCATGGTTCTTCAGGCCATCCAAGAATCATGGTGCCAGCAACTACTTGGCTTCTGATGAGGGCCTCGGACTGCTCCCAAACTCATGGTAGAAGGCAAAAGAGCTGGCTAGTACAGAGATCACATGATGATAGAGGAAACAGGAAAAACAGAAAAGAGATGTGAGACTCTCTTAAACAACCAGCTCTTGCAGAAATGAATAGGGTGAGAACTCACTCATGACTTCAAGAATAGCACAAAGCTATGCATGAGGGATCTGCCCCCATGACCCAAAACACCACCTGTTACTAGGCCTCACCTCCACCACTGGGGATCAAATTTCAACATGAGATTTGGAGGGACCAAAAATAATTATATCCTCTTATAGTTATTTGCAATTATTTTTTACTATTCCATAAATTACCTTTTCAGTCTGTTGATTATTTCCTTTTATGAAAGTAAGTTTTAAATTTTGATGTTGTCCAATTTATCTATTTTTATTTTTGTTGTTTTTCACTAGGTCTTTAAAAATTAAAATTTAAGAAATCATTTTGCATTGTAATTTAAGTCCTTTATCAGATTTATGATGAACAAATATTGTCTCTTCTTCTGTAGCTTGAGTTTTCATACTCGACAGTATTTTTCAAAGAACAGAGGTTTAACAGAATTTAATATTTTGTATTTTAATGAATTTTGCTTCAAATGTTTCGTCATTGAAATCTTTGCCTAACCAAAACACAATCATTTTTGCCTGTTGTCTTTTAGAAATTTTATAGTTTTAGGTTTTATATTTAGGTTTATAATCCATTTTTATTTAATTTTGCTTTAATGTATGAGTTATGTATGAAGCTTTTTCCCTTTCCTATACTTATGCCCAATTGTTCTTACATGTTTATATCTAATTAGTCAAAAAGGCTATCCTTCTCCACTGAATTATCTTTGCATCAATGTCAAAAATATGTTGTCTATGTTTGTATAGGCCAATTTCTAGATTCTATTCTGATACATTTATCTAATATCTAATTGCATATTATCTTTCTTTCTTTACTAAAGTAGCTTTATAGTAAACATTGAGTTTAAGTTATATAAATCCTGTAACATTTTTCTTCTCTCTCAAAATTAAATTAGGGATATTTTATTTCCTTTTTTTTTTTTTTAATAAATGTTAGAATCTGCTTGGCAATATTTATAAATATTTTTCTGGAATTTTGATCAAGATTGTGCTGAACCTATTGGTCAATATAGGGTGAATTGACATATGATCAATATGAAATCTTCCAGTCTATGAACATGGCATGCCTCTCCATTTATCCATCTTTTCATATTGATTTCAGTAATGTCTTATAGTACTCAACACACACATTCTGCATGTATTTGGTTAAATTTATAGATATTTTATTTTTGGTGCTGAACGTATTTTATTTAATTTCAGATTTCATTTATTTGTTATTCATTGTCTTGGTTCATTTTTTGCTGCTGTAACATAGAGACTGGATAGTTTATAATCAGCAGAAATTTATTGCCTCACAGTTCTGGAGGCTGTGGATTCCAGTAGCAAGGTGGAGGCAACCTGTGATGCCCTTCTTGCTTTGTCATCATATGATGAAAGGCAAGGATGTAAAAAAGAGGGCAAGAGAGGTCTGAACTTGTCCTTTAATAAAGGCATCAAAATCACTCACTAAGGTATAGCCCTCATGAGCTATTACCTCTTAAAAAAATCTCACCTCCTATTACTGTTAAAATGGCAATTAAATTTCTATATGGATTTCGAAGAAGAAAATTTTATTCAAGTCATAGTATTCATGTATATACAATTTTCTCTCTCACTCTTTCTCATTGGTCTGGCTAGGGCTTATCAGTTTTATTGATCCATTTAAAAACAATCTTGGCTTGACTAGTTTCTTTTTTTCCTTTTGTTTTTGCTTTCAGAAGCCAGCTCACATTTTCCTGCTTTATAGGTCTCATAACCATTTTCCTGTGATCTGTTAATTGTATAAGAAACATAGAGGTTCCAGATGATGATATCTTTAACTGGAAACCCTCCTCCTCTTCCTTTCTTAGGCCGATAGGAATAGGGAATAATCATTTCTCAGTAGAAATTAGGTAGGTAGATCTGAGTGGCAGCTTTGGTGTACCTTTAAGGCTTGGGCCTCCAAGGCATTTTTTTAATGAGAACTTTGATTAGATTTTACTCCTTAAACTTTAAAAACTATAGAATATTTTGTTTTTCTATTATGTTTGCCCTTTAGAAGATTTTAATTCAGTTTTTTAATTTCTCACCTCATAGATTTAAATTTTGGGGAATGTGTAATGCGAAGATCACCTCTATGTCGTGGAAGATTCCTCAGTCTCCAGTGCTATTACTCAAAACCCACACACATTCTAAGTCTATGATAGTGTCACTTTTCCCCAGTGACCTTCTGCTGAAAGTCTCCCCTGAAATATTAACATTGGGGTACACTCAGAGTCCCTAAGATCCTCATCTGCAGCAACTTTATTTTGTGCCAACTGACTATTTGAATTGAATATGTTATCCAACCCTGTATCACTGTTCAAAGCTTTCCTCCTTTTTACTCTTGGACCTCACAGTGTTTACTCTGCCTGCATCAAGCCCCTGTTTTCAGATTGCATCCAGGATTAGCAACTTCTAAAAGAGAAAGCATGTGGCTGTTCATGCAAGAGTTTGGTTCTGAACGGTTCTGTATTTTCTATTCTTGTGTCCATCTAGTTTCTATTACATTTGTAGCTCTCTGATGATATATTAAAATATTTTTGTAACTATTTTCAGCTTTTTCTAGTTTCCTGTGGGGATGTTGTTGGGCTAAACCTATCATATCACTCATGGTAAGCAGAAATATTTCCATTAGATGATTTAACAGAAAAACTTTAGAGAACTTGTTAAACAAGTATGAGAAGACCACAACAACAAAAAAGATAAGTAGAGTACTGAGGTAACACCATGATAATAGTTACAGGAGGCAGTTGAACGTATAAGGGTAGATAAATATGAGGGAAGTGTTGCTATTTCCAGAATGTAGAACATAAAAATAGGTTCCTGCAGAGTTGAGGTTCAGATCTCTGAGAATACGGTGCTTCCTATCTGAGCTGGATCTTCAGAGGTGCATATTGAGAATGATTTTATGAGTTAGCTAGTACACTAAGAGCTGGAGCTGACTGCTGCTCCTCAAAGTACTCATGTTAGGGCAATGCTACAAGAACCAAAAACAGGCAGGAAGGAGTAAAGCTTTCTCTCTCATTGTGCCTTCCAGTCTCTTGTTGGGCTGGCAATTACAAGATTACAAGAGGCAAAGGAGAAATGTAGTTTGCTGAGTCCCCAGCCCAACATCAGCGTAGAGTCCAGATGATAGATTTGGAACTGAAGACAATGGATTAATAGTTTATATAATTCTTTTCAATTATTACTATTATTATTCACTATTAAAAATAACTTAAATGCATAGCTTTTTGTTTCTGATCAGACTTCAGTGAAATAGACTATTCTAAGTCACACTGTTATTTCAGGATTCTCATTAATCTACTCTAGAGCCACTAGTTAAATTATACCTAAGACTTTTAAACAACATTTGTTGTTTGCTTGTTTATCTTCTTTCTAGCTTAAACAGAAGAAAAATGTGGCTCTATGCTATTGAATTTGGAAGTTTATACTGTGTTTTCTGGGTGTTCTTTTTTTCCTTCTGGCATGCAAACACATACTTTCAAGCTTTTACCTATCTGCAAATATCAGAAAGTATAAAATCGGGGAAAAATAGACTCTGCCCTGGGAAAAAAATTGAGATTGGTGTTTTCTTCTTATTAGTGTCCTTCACATTCACTTGACCTTCATAATTCTGAATTCACCTGCTCACACCTTGACATTTGTACTCGGTTGTCTTCATTATGCTTAAATAGTGCCTTCTAAATTTATAGCACTCAATGGATTTTTTCTCTTCCAGACGTCTACCTTGGAACTTCAGAATTTCCCTTTGTACCTTTCAGCATTCTGTATAGTTATTTTATTCCAGTTTTCTCTTGCTTCTACTAATTCCTGTGTAACCCTATGGGAGAAACCTATTTGCTTCCCACTCAATCAGACAGGTGTTTAATTGCTTTCTTAGCACTTTCAAGTAGCTATTTTCATGTAAGAATTTCTTTCTCATTCACTTCTACTTGTTAATATATCTCTAACTTCGTGGAAAAGCAGAAATACAATGACATTTAAATCACCTTAATGCTGCTGATGTACATAAAACAATTGATAATTCCTTACCTAGTCAAAAATAAATCTCTTCCAGTTTTCATGGAGAGGAAACCACATACATTCTATGAGATATTGAGTGTATGAGCCCTTAATTATTGAATTAAAACTAAAACACAGCAATAAAATTTTCAATATATATATGTTTTGTAATAGCTTTATTAGCAATAACTCTAGCATTTTTCTGTTTTACTTACCTAGCTTTTAGTGTTCTAAATTGCTCTTATTTCCAACAGCAGCTTGGAAAGATTTTTAAACAAAATGATTTCTCAGTGTGTATGTACGTATATGTTATTTGTATAAATTGCACTAAGTAATACATATTATACATTGAAACTGACATATTCTCTGTGTTCATTTTGTTTTTCTGTGCTATATAGATAAGCTACGAGGTATTATTCATCTACAAATGCTTCCTGGAGGCATTAATTTATGCCTTACAAACATACAGTGTTGCGCTGTTTCTACTCTTTTAAAGTGCCATGAATTATAGCAGCTATTGATCATGGATCGTGGTCCAAACAAGCAAAGGGCCAAATAGTCAATGAATGTGAGATCTTTGCTCTAAATATTAAGTTAGAATTCATTTCTCCTGTCTCTATTCATCCATAATACATTTAGTGACTAGTAAACCACTACTACTTTTCAAACTTAGATTGCCTTCTTTTGTTTACTAGCCTTTCCCTGTATTCTTTTGTAAACCATTTGAAGACAACGATGATATCTGATACCTTCAAACTCCCACCATTTTTAATGATTTTTCATGCACATACTCAGTAGTTTTTAACTTTAGTTGCAATAGAACATGAAAACATGATATGACTATTTAACATTCTTGCATATTTTTCCATTTTCATACATGATTTATAATGTTTATTAGGTGATATCTATAACCACACAATTTCTTTCTTATTCAGACTAGCTTGCTAAGTTAACATAATTTCAAAACCTTCTATCAGAAGGAACATTTTTTATCTATATGATTAATTTTATAGTTCAATGTTTTAGCCTGACTAAAGTGTCTATTTTAGGAAAAACATTTGTTTGTACTAATACAACTGTATATAATTAGAGAGTTTATCTTAGCAATTCAGGGAGTAAAGCATGCTATTAAATAGTACTTATAATGGCTAGAGACTGTTTTTTAAACCCTTTACATAAAATAATTCATTTTATCCTGAGAACAATCTTGTGTGGCAGGTATTATTAACATGCCAATTTTGGAAGTAAAAAAAAAATCTTACTTTTTTTTTCACCCAGGCTGTAGTGCAGCAGTGGTGTGATCTCCGCTCATTGCAGCCTCCACCTCCCAGGTTCAAGCAATTCCCCTGCCTCAGCCTCCTGAGTAGCTGGAATTACAGATGCATGCCACCATGCTCGGCTATTTTTTTTTTTTTAATTTTTAGTAGAGATGGAATTTCGGCATGTTGGCCAGACTGGTCTTGAACTCCTGACCTCAGGCAATCAGCCTGCCTCAGCCTCCCAAAGTGCTGGGATTACAGGCATGAGCCACTGCGCCGGGCAAAAAATCTGGCAGCCTGGTGGCTCATTTGAACTCAGGAGTATGGTTTAGGAGTCCAACCTTTTAACAACTGTACAATAGGTCTTCTCTTGAAATAATAAAATTATTTTGCTTATTGTTACAGGATGTCCAAATTGAAACAAACAGAAGCATCTTATTTATGTCTTAGCATTGTCAGTCATCTTCAATTTAACACCATTTTAAAGGTTGCAGACATGGAGATGGAGAGGCAGAGCTTTAGGAGTGAAAGGGAGTCAGACAGCTACAGGATCTTGAACCCCTCTTTGCCCCAGGTGTTTACAGTTGGCTCCTATTTCTTCAGCAATATTCAGTAAATGAACAATTAATGATTGAAATTCTGAAATGAACAGTCTTTCTGGTCTCAGCAGTCACTAGATTGGGAATTCTGTTATTTAAACATTTTGCTTTAACTCTCATCTTGCAAAAATACCAAATCTGTATATTAATAAGCCTCTGTAAAACACATAGGTTAGAACTTGAGAAACAAAAAGAGTGAAACAAACAAAAATATGTAAGCATGTTTATATTCTACAATGAATTCCTATAGATTTTAAATGTTTTTATAATTTTCTTTTTTGTATTAATAAAAACAAATTAGGCTCATGTTGTTTTTATTGACTTAGGGCTTAATGGAACTGCCATTTTCCAATAGGGTTTCACATAGGTGTCCAATTAACTATTCACTTAGACAGGAGGTTATTGCACAAATACATGTAACCTTGCCCGAGACCATTTGTTTAATGTTTCCTGCCATATGACAGCGCTTATCTGATTGCTAGTAGTAAAGCAAGCAAGTCACGATGACCACAAAAGCCCTTTATGTGTCCCTAATAAGTACTACTCTCATGATTCTTAGTTTTAGGTAACATTTTGAAACACTATATTGCACAGTGACTAGATATATACATATACCTATACTGATATATACAGGCATATGGAAATTATCGTTTTTAAATTTTTCCATAATAGCAATGTATGAAAAGAAAGGCTTTATATAAAATCTCCCTTAGAAATTATTTTAGATGAAAACTGCATGCTGCTAAATACTGACACACGTAATTCAGTAATGAGAATTTGACATAGATTCAATACAATATTGTATGGCTTTGGGAAACCTGAAGCTTTCTTTCTTTCTTTCACTTTCTTCCTTCTTCACTATCCTCCTTCTCTCTCTTTCTTTCCTAATTCTTTTTTTTTCTTTAAAGTACCATCTATTAATATCCAGCAATTAAAAATATACATTAACATCCTATAAATCAATAGAAGCTGTGAAGTATTATATGTATTTCTGGCTTTCATTACAACAAATAGAGAGAGAGATTTCTTTACAACAACTAGAGCAGGTAGTTCACAGAAAATGCCTATATTTATATGAACTAATAAGATCATAGATGTTAAAAATTAACATTAACAATCTCTATTGTTATTAGTATCAAGATAATAATAAGTACATAAGATTTTTGGATATAGGTTTCTTTATCCTTAGAATGAACTTTTATTTCTTGAAAAAAAGGAGATTCTCCACAGATACATGTGTATGTGTTTGTATATAAACTGACATGTCCATATGCATACATGTTTTGACTTGTGGGAATCACACAAGTATGAGTTTAAGAAAGAATCTAATGTTTTCTGAAGATATAATAAAGCCTAAAGGTGAAGACAGCTATTTTGTCTTTATTATCTAACCACAGATTTGCAGTAGCACAAAGAGGGGAAAAGGAATTAGGAGGGTCTAGGTGAGCTCCTGGGATTACAGCCTGTGCAAAGCAGACTAAACTAGGTTTCAATTTGCAACAGTTCCAGTGCAAGAATAACATTTTGTTAGTTATTTCCTCAGATATTTTAGGTCCTATAAATTTTGCAAGGCATGTTTTCTATAGAAATAACTATGTATCCTCAAATGTTATATTAGAGAAATGATTTTTCTGATAATATTATGTGATAATTAACTGCATTAGACAAATGAGTGACTATGTCCAGAAAGCAAGTCGGCCAAGCTGTAGAAATCCCATTAGTTAATATGAACAAGTTGTTTACGCTTAACTCTGTCAATACCAGAATCAACCATCATTTTTATTTTGGCATAAGAGTAAATCAGCAATTATAATATCTATATTTCTTTACACATAAGCTATGTTTAGAAAGTCTGCATTGTGTATTTAAGGACTTGTTCAAACTTTAATTACTTCTTTTTTTCTTTTCATTTTGATATTAATCACTTTTCACAAGAAGGATATAGAGTTTTCTCAGAAATAAATGGAATTTAATAGCCTAAATATGCCCTTTCTCTGCAACTCTCAATTTAAAATTAAACCTGTTGAAATGTATTATCAATTTCTTCTCTATTTACCTCACAAAAATTTGCTGATGGTCTAAAGGTATCATTCAAAGCACAAAATCAACTTTTAAAAGTTCTCTTTGTGAAAAGAAACTTAGATTTTCCCCTAAAGAATGGTTACTTAAAATAGAATAATTTCAAAGCACACAATCTTAATATTTATTCGGGTTGCAAATTTGCTTATTTTCATTATGAAAAAAATCAATGTACTGAAAATATTTTTAATAGTTTTTATTTTAAAATTATGGAGCTCTTCTCTAAGCCTTTTAACCCAAGTTGCTACACAGATTTTTCAACAAAAATAAAATCTTCACTTAACATGGGAGTTTGAGATGAGAACTCAATTCTAAGGAAGCTAGGTGATTAAAAAGTTACTACACTAAAGAGTGGTTATAGAAAGGTATACACAGGACTAACTTGTGCATTGACAATAAAACATTATCTATAATCTTAATCCAACAATTTTTATGATAGTGAAACACTAAAATTAACACAACTCACAGCAAATAATTGAGGTAGTAGGAAAAACTAAAGGGACAATAATTGTGTATTTTTCTCCCAAAAGCTAAGAGAGAAGAGCTCACCACAAAAACAAAAATACAGCAAAGAGTTGAGATGCTTCACTTAGACTGAATGTCACTATGATTGTACATTTATTGATATATTAAGTTGTTGCTGCTGTCCTTCTTAGACCAGGGTGGCTCATGATAAGAGTTCTCAGGAGAGCAGGTTATGGGCCTTCTTGATGTTGACAAGGTTATCTTCAAAGAATCAACAAGATGCCTGAGAAGATAAAGAGTCAGGAATCCAATATACCCACCAGAATAAATTTTGGAACCAAGAAAAAAATATTTTTTAAAAAAGGTCTTTCTCAGGCCGGGCGCGCTGGCTCAAGCCTGTAATCCCAGCACTTTGGGAGGCCGAGGCGGGTGGATCACGAGGTCAAGAGATCGAGACCATCCCGGTCAACATGGTGAAACCCCGTCTCTGCTAAAAAATACAAAAAATTAGCTGGGCATGGTGGTGCGTGCCTGTAATCCCAGCTACTCAGGAGGCTGAGGAAGGAGAATTGCCTGAACCCAGGAGGCGGAGGTTGCGGTGAGCCGAGATCGCGCCATTGCACTCCAGCCTGGGTAACAAGAGCGAAACTCCGTCTCAAAAAAAAAAAAAAAAAAAAAAAAGGTCTTTCTCTTTGCCTTTCAATTCCTCTTTCCTGCCCAAACTTGGAAATACCAGAAGCAACAAGGAGAGCAGATTTATTAATGAGGGTAGGTGACACACATTGCCATAAGCTAGAACTGAGGTGGGAGGGGAAGGGGGACAGAAACAGGACTGAGAATGCGGTATCAGAGAGGAAAAAAGGAATCAATTTGTGTGTAATTAGAAAGTGAATTTTTAAAAGCTTGCATTTGGCTTTTATTTCTCATTTTATTTTTAATTATTTATTTTAGAGACAGGGTCTTGCTCTGTTGCCCAGACTGGTGTGCAGTGGGGTAATCATAGCTTATTGTAGCCTCAGCCTCCTGAGCTCAAGTGATCCCTCCCACCTCAGCCTCTCAAAGTGCTGGGACTATAGGTGTAAACCAATGCACTCCGCCTGTATTTGGTTTTTAAATACATGGAATATTATTCTACAAGACAAAAGTGACTGAAAAAACTTTGGAAACTGCCTCACATATCTTATGCATTTGGGGAAGGGAGATCCAACAGAATGTGTTTGAGGGCATAAGAGGAAGAAAAAATCTCATTATTGTCCTGCTGAGAGATATTCATTCAAAAACTTTCTGTATTCTCAGGAGTCACCATGACTTGTTAATGATATTGTCATCGGCCAACCAATTCTCTCTTCTGTCTCTCTTAACTCATTTTTAGCTGGATTTCTGTCAATGCAATTCAAATGTTCATGGGATGTTAGCATCATCCCTGCCTGTAGAAACTGGACATAATCCCATTTCTCAGCCACAGCGATTGGTTCAGTCATAGACTAAGCCCAGGAGATACAAAGAGAATGCAATAGAACACAATAAGTGTTTTCATCCTCTGGAGAGAACTTGCAGAAGAAGTTTCTGTCTCTGTGCAAGCATGATAATGCATGTCCCTTCAATAATTATTGACAGTCATCTTGCAACCAGCCTGAAAGCAAAGCTGATGCAGCAGCAGACTAGAGAAATGGTTTGGAAATAGGTCTTTATTAATACTGTTGAGCTAGCGAATCAAATAAACCGTGAATCCCATCCTAGATCAAGACATCTCAGTAGCATAAGCCAAGAAATTTTCTTGAATAAACCATAACTCATTTGAAGTTAGACTTTTAGTATCTCGCTGTATATTATTCAACATTTAATCCTGCATTCTAGCCATGGAGTCAGAATCCTCTACATTTTCTGTCTCTTTGGCTACAGAGATTAGTGAAACCAAGAGGGATCAATCATTGTACTCTAATTTTCTATAGACAGAACTTGGCCAAAGGAATTGTTTCCCAGAAAAACTTGAAATATCTTTAGTAGAAGGGTAACATATCCTCTTTACTTTCAAAGTATATTGCAGGCAACCCTGTAATTCTTGTTCAGAACTGAGATATTTTGAGACAAGGCAGTTGACGCTTGGAAAGAAGCAGAGGAAATAAAGAGAATCATGATGGCTTTACGGTAATTGTTATGGTAATAATTGCATTTTGTGAGGCTTGAATTTGCAATGCTTTTTTTTTCTTCGTTTCTGTAACCAAAAGAATACTTTGAATGTGTCTTTGAGTATACATTCATCAAAGTCACTTTTTTGTCCTTTGCAACCTTAGATTCCTGATGCTGCTCTTCCTAAGCAATGCCTTTCATGTTATTTCTGTAACTATTATTTTTGCACCGGTATGTATAATGGCAAGCTATAACATTCAACTATAGTATAGTAATTGACATCACAGTTTTAACTCATTTTTTTGTAAAAAATATGCTTCAGTCTACTTTACGTATTAGCATAATTTATTATAAACATTTAGATGCTTCCAAATAGTTGCTATCAGCGACAGGTTAGGTTGAATATACTTGACTATAAATACAGATATTAGTTTCTAGATTATAAATTTCCAGTACCAATATTTTGAAGTCAAAGGTCATTTAAAAATATATTTACAACTATTGCCACATTGCTTCAAAGATGTTTTCCTGACTAAAAAATGAAGAATTTATGAAATGGCCAGTTTTTGGAAACCTTTAGCAAGAGTAAATATTATGCATTTTTTTCTTATGACAATCTAATATGTGAACAACTGTATCACCTTTAAATTTGAGGAGATCTTCTGAAAAGTGTATTGACAATTTATGTTTCTTATCATGGGAATGCTCTCTCCTTTATTGATTTAAAGTAAAGGTTTTATAATTTTATATGTGCAAGAAATATTTAAGATTTTCTCTTTGCATTTAATTCTTTATCTTTTGTTATAACCCCTACCCTAGATAAATTTTAAAGATTCATATGAGTGTTTTGATATTTACTTATGGTTTCTGTTTTTCTTTTAATATGGAATGATGACAGAGATTCCATATTAATTCTCTTTTATTTCCTTACAGTAATTAAGAAAAACAGCTCTTTTAAGTTCATGTATTTTATTTTTACATCAAAGTTTGCTTTCTAAAGTTTTAATTTAAGTATATACAACATTTATATGTTCTTAAAATTAATTCTCAACAAGGTATATGTAAAATCTAGCCTTTCTCTTGATTTCTCTATTTGAGTGCCGCCATCTACCTAAAAGTGTAAAATGCACAATATGTCTTTTAATGTGCAGAGATCTCAAAAATATGGTCCAATATAGACACATACAGGTATACTGTGTTTCCACAACCCAACTCGAGATATTTCTTCTAATATTTTTAAGAGTTTAGGATATAATTTAAGATAATTATTTTTTTGAAATGTGATATCAGGATTTTATCAAAGATGTTTTTATCAAAATATACAGTAAAATATTCATATATGTAGTGATTTTACATATGATAAGAAATAGTTCTATGACAATATTTTTCCAATAGCTAAATGCCCAAAAATAATTTAAAAAATAAAGAATTCATTTTTTCACTATTGTTATAAAATGCCCTCTTAATCATTTGTTAACTAAAACCTTTTTTTTTCTGATTTTCCTATTCCTTTGACTTAATGGTAAATCATTTACATTTGAAATCATATCCATATATTATTATTATTATTATATTAGATTTATGTTAATAACATTTTCTAGACAATTGCAAAATCATTCTAATTTCCAAATTTCTGTTTTTCCCCCTTATTTATTAAATAGTTACCATAAATTTTAAAGTAAAGATTTAAGGGTGCTCTTCAATGAGACTTCTTTTAATATGTAATATTTTAAACCATCAGAAAGTAATTAAAAAATAACCACATTAACATCATTCAACTTCATCAAAATAATAGCGACTTTTCATATTTCTCTTGAATTTTGTTTAAACAGTAAAAGGTGTAATAATGGTTAAATTACCTCATGCATCTGTATTTGTGAGCAGCCATCATTTTGATATAAAGTTTATCATTTGGATACATATTTTTATAACTTTATAGATTAATATAAACATATATATTTATAACAATATAGTACTTTTATAAGTTTTAAAAGTCAGCAGCTGGCTTTTTACAATATTCTGACATATCCATTTTCATATATGTAGCTCTAGTATTCATTTTTATCTTATGTATAGTAATTTCTTTACTGAAATATCCTCATCTATCTCCTGTTAAAGAGAATCTAGTCTGATTTCAGCATTTGTTTGACTTTTATATTTTGAGCCATAACTACCTAACAGAATTGCAACAATTTTATTATCATTAAAAATTATTTCTTCAAATTGGTCTTATACATTTATATCCCTAATAAAATAACAGTTCTCTTTATATATATAAACACTTCATATTATCAAGATTTAAAATTTCACCAATTTGATGTTTATAAAAGTATCTCAATTTACTAATTTGAATCCTCGAGTATTGGTGATGGCAAACACATTTTCATTTTCATTTTCCAGCTGTTTTTGTAGAAACTAATTTTCATATGTTTTCTTTTTTCTTCAGTTGGGCCATTTCTCCTTTTGACTTTTTTGGTGATATTATTGAGTTGTGACAGCTCGTTGTCTTACAGTTCTGTAAGACATTTTTATAAGTGTTTCATAATTACACTTTGATTACTCTATCTCCCACCAATTGTAATTTTTCTTTGGATTTTACTTACAGTGTTCTTTGGTAACCAGAAATTATCTTATTGTTATTTCTGAGTAAAGTACCATTTTCATTTTTTAAAAAAGAGAATACAGAAAATAATCCCATACTGTGAAGTATAAAGAAATAACATAGATATGAATTTTAAGAGATTCTAACAGATAATTCAGATATAATTTAAAATTACAGTACTGAACTTTAGTTTCCCGTGACAAGTTAGTCTATAGAGCATCAAGATTCCCAGCTTTAAATCATACCAAATTGACTGTAAATGACAGCTTATCTCACTGTCTTACATTTCCTTCACATGTGTCAAATATTTCTTATCCTCTTGGGATTTTTCTATTAAAAACTGCAAATTAATGATGTGGTTCAGCTGTGTCCTTACCCAACTAACATCTTGAATTGTAGCTCCCATAATTCTCACATGTTGCGAAAGGGACCAAGTGGGAGGTAATTGAATCCTGGGAGGTGGTTCCCCCATACTGTTCTTGTGGTAGTGAATAAGTCTCAGAGATCTGATGGTTTTATAAGGGGAAATCCCTTTCCCTTAACTCTCATTCTCTCTTGTCTCCTGCCACGTAAGATAAGCCTTTCACCTTCCACCATGATTGTGAGGCCTCCCCAGCCACATGAGAATTATGGGAGCTACAACTCAAGATGAGATGTGGGTAGGAACACAGCCAAACCGTTTCAGTCCTGGGCAGTGTTTTATGTTTCTGTTTCATTACTTACCCACAGATATATTTTGCTGTCTGTGGGTATTTTGCTATGTCTGCTTTTCAGTTGGTTTA
The DNA here is from genome assembly GCF_009761245.1 of Sapajus apella. NCBI lineage: Eukaryota > Metazoa > Chordata > Mammalia > Primates > Cebidae > Sapajus > Sapajus apella. Next base: position 8,842,681 of record NW_022436946.1, on the reverse strand, counting down.
TATTTGCTTAGATTTAATTTTTGTTTTTCTGCCTATGTTTGATACGCTTTCATGCAGTTGATTTGAAGGAGCTTTTCAACATGTCTTCTCTGTATCATTTTTTTTTACTATAGTTTAAGTAGTGGGGTCCATGTGCAGAATGTGCAGGTTTGTTACATAGGTATACACATGCCATGGTGGTTTGCTGCATTTTTTAAAGTAATTCAAGTTTCAAGTTCTAAAAAATGGCATTCTGATTATAAATGTATTAATCTGAATTTTCATTTTTTTAAATGGTCAACCTAAATTTTCAAGTTAATATCAATATATTGTTAATTTTTTTTACTTCTATAAAAAAACTATAGTTCCTGTACATAGTTTTTAAATAGTTTAGTTACACATTTTGGTTAAAATTAATTTCAGATAATTATAGATGTTGTGATTATTTTGTTGCTATGTTTTATTTTTTTGACCATATTACATATTAAAATGTACAAAATTTTACTTTCCATTTTATTAATGAAAACTGGCATGTGTTAAAAACCACTTTCAGTTTTTTTTAATTTGGTTTTCATTGTTGTGTTTCTATTTATTTGTTTTGTAAGCCTATTTTTCTCATATTGTTAAGTTTACTTCTTCATAAAATATAATGTTAAATTAGCTTACTTATATCATTAAACCTTTGTTAAAGGATAATTTCCAGAAGAGAAAATCAAAACTTTCATACGAACATAAGATAAACTCATGAAATTATTGTCTTAATCTCATTAATTGATGAGGGAACCAGTAACATGTTATGATGAGTTCAAAGAATATTTGAGAAATCATATAAGTAAATTGAATATATAACAAAAAAGAAATGTTAGTATTAGTTTGCTGGATTAGATACAAAACTGGTTAAAGTTCAACAGGGCTATATACAGTAACTGTTACCAGAGGCGAATCCATATGGATCTGCAGCAAACTGGATCCTTGTATTCTAGGAGGAAAGAATTCAGCCAAGGAGCAGAAGTAGGTTTAAGAAAGAGGGAGAGGCCAAGGCAAGTTTTAGAGTGGGAGTGAGAGTTTATAATAAAGTTTTAGAGCAAGAGCAAAGGAAGAAAAATACACTTTGAAGAGTGCCAAGCAGGCAACTTAAGAGATCCAAGTGTTCTGTTCAGCCCTAGACTTGGGGCTTTATACACAGGCATAGTGCAGTGTTTTCTTTTCTCTTCTTCCCCAGGGGTGGGCTGATGCTTGACTTCCATATGCAGAGTGTTGGGCAACACTTGGGAGGGTGAACACATGTGTAATGTGTTTACTGAGGTTGTGTGCATGCTTTCTAGGATTGATATTCATTTATCAGCTCAACACCGCCAGAGGAAGGTCATAGATCTTTCATTTTCCCTCTTATTGCACATGCCTGAGTCTGCTAGCCCAGTTCCAGAGATCTTATCAAGAAGTTGCTGATCACCAGATCCAGGTGTTTTCAATCTTTTGGAAGCCTGGTTCCCTTGGTGCTAGCTGTGATCAATTATCACTTTAGAGAGAGAGTTTAACAACCATCGGACTACTACTTGACATTCTTGGAGTGGGGCTCTCCTGCCCTGCTCTTTCTGCTTAACTACCTACTCTAACATAACCACTGTGGTTATCTCTTTCACAGGACAGAAATTACTTGCTTCTCTACTGGAAAAAAAAAAAAAAACTACAAGCTAACCTCTGTTCCTACAGATAAGTAAAATAGCCAAGACATTCAATATTGCACTAAGGGAAGGCTAACTAATCCCTTTGCTTACCCAAAATTCTCATAAATTTTTTGATATCCTTCTATATTTTCATTCTCACTATAGTTTATAACTGATGATTAATCTTTATAATATATTAGAATTTTCCCTCTATGTCTATCCTTCTTAATGCTGTAACAAGAATTGTTAGTATATTTCCCAAGTGTTTTTAGGGCAATAGTGATAATACGAGCATGGTTTTCTTTCTTCTCTTTATGTCAAACTCTATTAAGGTGATAGATTGTTTACTGATGGAAGATTTTGGATTTTAAAGAGAAAAATGACAATGATGATATTGCATTATTCCTTAAAACATATCAACATGGTATGGGGGGGAGGGTTGAATGGGTCAAGCATAGATATTTTAAGATTCGTGAAACTATTTTGTATCATAATACAATAGTGAAAACAAGTGATTAAGCATTTTTTAAACCCATAGAAATTTATAACAAACAGAGCAAATCTTAACATATGCAATTTGAAAAAATATTATTAAGGGAATCAAAAAATTACAGAGTAGAATGTAGAATGTGACAAAATAGTCTACATACATTACAAATGTATGAAACAGCTTCACTAAATGGAAGGGAAGAATTAGGTACTTTCTAAAGTAACTTTGGAAATAAGTGGAGTCCATAAGACTAAAGGCAAAAATCAATGTATTTAAACACTATACTCTAGTTGGTAATGTTGCTCTCTACAGAGGTGCCAGTTTACGTCTTTGATACCGGCATACATGTATACTGGAATTGAACAAATAAATTAAAAAATGGCTGATAGTGGGAGAGAGAATTCTCAATTTTCAAAAGACAATATACAGAGAAATGAAGTGTGTAGGTTAGAATGATCCATATGTTAATGGATCATTAGAAGAAGGCATACAGTAGGCATCATGGAGTAGGCGGCATCAGTTTGAGCTCATATTTAGCTTAATAAAGATAACAGTTATGTATAGTACTACTTATAACTGCACAGGTTACTGTACAACAATACACATGTTAATCTTTCTTGTTTTGTCAATTTAGAGGGCCTAGAAACAATGATATTCCAGTTGTACAAGGATACCTAGCAACCACATGTTGGTTTCTAATACCATCCTCCAATAAAAGGAACCACAGTCACATGGAGAAATACTTGAGGCTAGGACACAGATTATATACAAGATAAACCTGTAGTATCAGAAAGTTGGAAAGTGCTTATCACACATAGACAAAAATGCACACACACAAAGATAAAAATATGTCAAATAAGCCAGAGTATGTCAATAGAGTAGCATTAAATTATAACCCAAAATATAATATAAATGTCCATCAGGCTATACTCATGTAAGTAAATTATTGAATGAAGAGACAATTGGAGAATAGTAGTCAAGTATATCATGAAGAAGAATGCCAAGTAATTGACATAGATACTCTACTATCAAAGAGGCAGAGCATAATTTCCTACTCCTTAAGTGTGGGCACTGCATAGTGACTTCTTCCTATGAATTGAGTATGGCAAAGGAGAAGAAATGAGAGTAATTTTATAGCAAAGAAACCTGACAAGCACTATCTCAAACCAGAGAATCTAAGTTAACATCAACAGCAATGTCATTTGATATTAGACAGTGTGCACACTACTAATTGACATACTATCAAATCACATATAACCTATGTGATGAGGGTGGCACTTTTCCCTCTATGGTCTTCTTCCTTGAAACATTTTCTCACAGACTAATCATAATAAAAGCATTGCACAATCCCCAATAGGTAACACTCTACAAAATAACTGAATAGTACTGCTTGTTATGTCAAGGTCATTAAACATAAGGAAAATCTGAGAAATAGTCAATACCAAGAGGAGACTTGACTTTTAAATGCAATGTTGTGCCCCAAATTGGATCCTGGAACAGAGAAGGGATATTAGGTAAAAGGGAGTGTGAATAAAGTAAGAATCTTGGTGAATAATTTTGTATCAACACTAATTCATTAAATGTATTACATTTAATGACAAATGTATCATATTAATGTAAGATGGATAATAATAAGGGAATCTGAGTGTGGGGCATTCAGGAACTGTCTGCACTACCTTCACAGTAATTTTGCAAACATAAAAATACTTGAAAATAAAATGTTTATTGAAAATATAAAAATATAATGATATGAAAAAGCTTTTTAATGATATGCAATATAAATGGGTTTAAGAAAGGCATCATACATTTAAATAATAGTAAATAGTATTAATTCCAACAGGGTGATATTGCTATACAAGTGAAACTTCAAAACAAGCCCCTAAAAACTCATTTTTCACTGTGTTACTACTATTAATTTTCTTATGTACAAGTCTTAGACTTTCCAAAGAATGGTAAAACTCAGATAATTTTTTACATTATTTTCTAATCTTAACCTATATTTCATGGCCTTTTTATTCTGTGTTTATACGGTAAATGCCAGCAATCTTTTTCCATAAAGAACCAAATGGTAAATATTTTAAGCTTTGCAAGGGCACAGTGTCACAAATATTCAACTCTGCCATTAGCGCTTAAAAGTAGCCATAGGCAACATATGAACAAATGAGTGTGACTGTGTTCCAATAAAGCCTTATTTGCAAAAACATATGGCAAGGTGGATTTGACCTGCATGTCATGGCTTGCAGATCCCTAATACAGAGAATAAATGTTTGTATCTCTTATGTTAATTATTAGATCCTTTTAGTTTTATTAAGGTAGTCAATTTTAACTAGACTTCTCTCAGGAAGTATTATGTTTCAAAATTAAAGACATAATTTAAAAAATAGCATAATGAATTTACAATGCTACCGTCAAGCATATGCTGAGTAGTTTGGTTTGAGGAGATTGTGTAACGAATGCTTGGAGACTCTGAAGCTTTCTTTTGCTGTCTTTGCTCTTTCAAAATTTTGTGCAAATTAAAAGTATTTTTTCCCATGCTTATGTAACTTTGTGGTAGAAATTTGTAGCCACTTCATAAAACTTATAAAAATATAGGGTTTCTAGTCTGTTAGTACCAGTACTCTTAAGATCAACAGAAAGAGTAGTGTGGGAGAGAATAGTGAACTCAGAATCACAGGTATTATATTCTAGACCTTTTAATCATGACCGAACAAGTTGTCAAGCCTCATTGATAAAATAAGTTAGCAGTCATTGGTAATAACTGATATTCACTAAATACGATACATTATATTTTACCTTTTTAAAATAAAGGCAATAACTTTGTATATGCCACAACCCATGTACCACTGCATTTTCATAGTATTATATCTTACATATGGTTTCACCAACTTTGAAAATAAAAGTATGTTTTATAAGAGTGTCAAAAGTCTTTGGTTGAAATTCATAAATTGTTGTTTAAATAGGGTAAATGTAGAAAAAAGTATGATGGGCATAGTAAAGAGGAGATAAAATATTGATCCTAGACTTTGGACTTGTGATTCTAAAATTTGCATTTTGAATATGTCTAAAAGAGAACTTACACTTACTATATTTAAGCTAATCTGCATCTTTTAAATAAGAACTTTTTCATCATAATTATATTTCATTTAAAAATGTAATAAATGTTAACTAGTGGAGTAGAAAAATCTCTCATTTTTCATACACATATATTCCAGAGGATTAAATATGGTGTGGTCTCTATATAGTCTCTATATAGTCTAAGATGCTTTGGAAAAGCTATGGGAACTTCTTTGAGATTTTTTCAAAAGGACAGTCAAGCTGACTCTTAGGATCACAGGAGAAACAAAGACACTAATTGTCCTTGCAACAGAGGTGCACACAGCCGCAAGACTTCACTGAAAATAATATGCTGCTTTGTAGTGTAGGACCTCCCTCAAATTCTTTAAGCTCTGTCATATGATCATCAGAACGATGAATGAGTTAGACATGCCATTTGGCTCGATTTAGGCCAATTACTTATACTCTAAAGAGGGCACAGATAGACAGCTGAACATAAGGAGAGTGGGGGGCGGGGGGGTCCTAGCCACACAATAAACAAAATGTGTTCTTAGTTCGGGGAACAGAGGGGCTTATTAAAAGATGAAAACTAGTGGTGAATAGGAAGCTTAGAAAAATATGCAGCCATGATTCCTCTCTCTAGTGTTTTCTTCAGTTTCTATTGTATCCTGCTTTCTGTATAACCAAGTGACCTCTAAACCCTGTAAATAGCAAATAGAACTTTTCTCCTTCTTCTCTGGGTGGATGACTATTATCCTTTCATCTTGAAAGGTCATGGAGTATCAGTTGAAGAAGTACACCACTTTGCTTTGAGTGCCCTCTCTGTTTGAAGTGATTGGTCTGTTTGCTTTATCAATGGTGGTCTGTCTCCAAACAAATAAAAAATTAGTTAATCATCTTTCCATCTCTAAACCATGGACATTTTGAACTGAAAAGAAGCTAAATATACAATAGGATTTAATGTTTCAAATTACACATTTTAGATATTCAGTAGTTACTAAGATTAGTAGAACATTACACTGAAAAATGATAGAGTATATTATTACACTTTATAATAATAAAGTGAAAAAAAGGCTATCAAGTAAATACTGGGACAAAAATTAATATTTAGGTAAAGATAACATGTGTCCGATTTTGTGTTTTTATCATTCTGTGAGAACGTATTTCTAAAGTAGTGTCTAGTTTTTGTGAAGACCCTAAAATACAAAACCACGATTAAGGGAAGAATGGAAAACAATAGAAGGGTATCTTATATTTGCTTTTATTTTTTAAATTTATTATTATTATTATTATTATTATTTTAAAGAGACAAGGTATGACTATGTTGCCAGGCTGCTCTAGAACTCCTGATATAAAGTGATCCTCCTGCCTCAGCCTCCCAAAGTGTTAGGATTACATGCGTAAGCCACCGTGCCCAGCCTTATACTTTGTTTTAATATGAAGTATATCCTCTAACTTCATATTTTAAAACTTACACTTATCAGTGTTGGGAAAGTATGGAATACACTATATCAGTGTAGAAAAATGAAGACTATGGAAGAATACGATAGACATTTGAACTCAAGAAAGTTATGGATACTTGAATATAGATGAACCCGTTTAATAAATTTGGACTCATAAACCTAAGGCATAATTATTATATTAGGCTAGGTAATGTTATGAAAAATGAGTTTACTAAAATATAATTTGTACTTGTTAAGCTTTATATGTAATCTTTTACTGAGTATCTTTCCTAAATATTTATTAGAAAATAAAAATAAAGAGCCTTATGAAAAGTTCAGATATTAATGGTATTAACTGTTAATTTTCAACTGACTGGCAAGGGAAACAGGGAATTCTTTGTCAATATCATTAAGGCTTTGCAATAATGGGGACAAATTCTTTTTAAAAAAACATGCTTCCAAAAGTGAACTGTTAATGGTGTATTTTAATGCAAATGAAAACTACATTTGTGATCAGCAATCATTTCCATATTCTTAACACATAAACACAGTGCTTTTTGATCCTAATCACTACTTACAGTCTACAACTGTTTGTAATGAAGTGAAGCATTATAGGTTTATTAACTTTGAATTTAGTGTTATGAGTTTCACAACTGTAATTTTATTACAAATATAAATATAGTATGTAAGTTAAACTTAATCTTAGAAATTGAAGGGATTCTTTAATTTCTACCTTTGCATAATATTACCTCTGATATAAAGAATGGAAACAATATGAACTTCCAAGATAAGAAACAGATAAAATTACTCCTCTACATGTCTTCAAATGGATGTTCTTTGTATAGTAATTTAACATCAGCTCAAAATAAGATACAGGCATATTTTGGAGATATTATGGGTTTGGTCCCAGACCACCACAATAAAGAAAATATAGCAGTAAAGTGAGTCACACAAAAATTTTGGTTTTTAGAGACATACAAAAATTAGGTTTACACTGTACTATAGTCTATTGTATGCAATAGCATTATGTCTAAAAGTATATACATCGCTTCATGAAAAATGCTTTATTGCTAAAAAATACTAATAATCATCGGAGCTTTAATGAATGATAACTTCTGTGTGGTAGGGTCTTGTCTCCATGTTAATGGCTGCTGACTAATCAGGGTGGTGGTTGCTGAAGGTTGGAATGGCTATGGCAATTTCTTAAAGTAAGAAAACAATAAACTTTACCCCATCAATTGACTCTTCCCTTCATGAGTTGTTTCTCTATAACATGCCATTTGATAGTATTTTACCCACAGGAGAACTTCTTTCAAAATAGAAGTCAATCCTGTCAAAACCTGCTGCTAGTATATTAACTAAGGTTTTGGTATGTTCTAAATTCTTTATTGTCATTTCAACAATGTTCACAGCATCTACGCTAGTACTAGATTCTATCTCAAGAAACCACTTTCTTTGTTTGTTTATAAGAAAAAATTCTTTGTTCATTTGAAATGAGATTGTAGTAATTTGCTCTTGTCTTCAGCCTCCACAATTTTTTTTTTTTTTTTGGAGACAAAGCTTTGCTCTGTCGCCCAGGTTGAGTGCAGCGGGGTGATCTTGGCTCGCTGCAACCTCCACCTCCCAGGTTCAAGCCATTCTCCTGCCTCAGCTTCCTGAGTAGCTGGGACTACAGGCGCATACCACCATGCCTGGCTAATTTTTGTATTTTTAGTAGAGATGGGATTTCACCATGTTGGCCAGAATGGTCTTGATCTCCTGACCTCGTGATCCACCCACCTTGGCCTCCCAAAGTGTTCAGATTACAGGCGTGAGCCACTGTGCCTGGCCTCAGCCTTGACTTTTAATCCTACTTCTCTTTATGTTTCCACCATATCTGCAGTTACTTACTCCGCTGAAGTCTTGAAACACTCAAAGTCACCCATGAGAACTGGAATCACCTTCTTCCAAACTCCTGTTAATGTTGATATTTTGACGTCCTTTAATGAACCATAAATGTTCTTAACGACATCTAGAATGATGAATCAGTATTTTCCAGAAGGTTTTCAACTTAATTTGTTGAGATCCATCAGTGAAACCACCATTGTTAAAACAAAAATACTTTAGCCAAATTAAAACTTACAGAGTTTAATTAAACAAAGAATGATTCACAAAAAACTTAGTGTCTGCAAAGTGCTATGAAGGAAAGCACAGTAAAACCAGGTATGCCTACACTTATTTTATATTTTTATAAATGATACTGTTTTCTTGATCTCTTTTTGGATAGTTCATTGCTAGTGTATAGAAATGCTTCCCTAGTTCCCCCCCTCCCCTGCCCCAACAGGCCCTGGTGTGTGATATTCCCTCCCCGTGTCCATGTGTTCACATTGTTCAATGTTCAGCCCACTTATGAGTGAGAACATGTGGTGTTTGGTTTTCTGTTTTTGTGTCAAATTGCTGAGAATGATGGTTTCCAGTTCACTAGGGCACATGTATACTTTTGTAACAAACTTGCACATTCTGCACATGTACCTTAGAACTTAAAGTATAATAATAAAAATAAATTAATTAATTAATTAAAAAAAGAAATGCTACTGATTTTTCTATATTGATTTTATATCCTGTCATTTTACTGAATTTGTTTATTAGTTCTAAAATTTTGTGGGATAGGCAGAGCAAAAGTGCCAAACAGAACCCTCCAACAATGATCCTCCTCACAAGAACACCAAATTGAACAACTGTTCACACAAGAAATAGCCTCCATAAGAACCAAAAATCAGGTGAGCAATAATAGTACCTGGTATTAATATCATATTAAGGAAAGAAGCACTGAAGAGGGTAAGAAAGAAAGTTTAGAAATACCAAAATCATCTTCCCCTGGCAACAGCCACATACTGCAGAGAGACAATCTGTGTACTGGGGGGAGAGACAGACAGACTGTGTGACTCTGCATTGAAACTCAGTGCTGTCTGTCCTAGTGGAAGGCAGCATGGGTCAGAACCCAGCCAGTGCCCATGGAAAGAGCATTTAGGCCAGTCCTAGCCAAAGGGAAATTGTCCATCCCAGCAGTCAGAACCTAACAAAAAGGGCTCTGGGGATCTAAATAAACTTGAAAGACAATCTAGGCCACAAGGACTGCAGTTCCTAGGTATGTCCTGGTTCTGTGCTGGGCTCAGAGCCAGCAAACTTGGTGTGCATATGACGGACCTAGTGAGACATCAGCTGAGGCAGCTGAGGGAGTACTTGTATCACCCCTCCCCTAAACGCAGGCAGTGCAACTTGCAGCACTGGGAGACAGAACAGATGAAACTACACAGAACTTTGTTCTGTAACTTGGTTACCAGTTCAGCTTCAGAAGAATAGACACCAGGCAGAGTCCCAAGGCCTCCATTCCAGGCCCTAGCCCCTGGATAATGTTTCTAGAGACACACTGGACTAGGGGGAACCTGCTGTCTTGGAAGGAAAGATTCAGTTATGGCAGGATTCATCACCAACTGACTAAAGTGCCCTTGGGCCCTAAATAAACACCAGTGGCTTAAACATTCATAAACATCAGACCACCCAGAAAAACATGACCTCACCAAATGAACTAAAAAAAGGCACTAGTGATCAGTGCCTTTTACCTTCTACCTTGATTGTGAGGCCTCTCCAGCCACAGGGAACTGTTAGTCCATCAAACGTCTTTGTTTTGTAAATTGCCCAGTCTCTATGGCTTTCCCAGCATCAATTGTTATGTTTCCTCTTTCTTTTCTTTTTTTTTTCTTAGTTTAGCTAAAGGTTTTTCCAATTTTATTAACTCTCTTCTGAAAAATAATTGTCATTTTATTTTTTCTATTGATTTTTTAAGTCTATTTCACTTAATCTGCTCTATTATTTATTATTTTTCCAGCTAACCCTGTGCTTGGTTTATTATCTTGTTTCGTATTCCTTGAGATATAGATTGTTCATATTTAGCTCTCCTTTTAAAATGTAGACATTTACCAATATAAACTTTTACCTTTAGTACTACGTTTGCTGCACCTTGTCAGATTGTTATGTTGTGGGTTCCAAATAATTTTTCTTAAGATCTCTTCTTATTTCCTGTGTGATTTCTTTTTTGATTCATTTATTGTTCATATGTGTTAATTTTGACTTCTATGAATTTTTTCTTTTTCCTCATTTTGATGTAGTTTCATTCTATCATGATCAGATAAGATACTTGGTATGATTTTAATCATCTAAAATTTGTTAATACTTGTTTTGTAACTTAACCTGTGATCGATCATTGAAAATCTTCCATGTGCATTTGAGAAAACTGTATATTCTGTTGCTGTTTGTTTCTGTATTTATATATAGAAATAAATAAAACATTTCTTATTTGTGATAGATGTTTTGTATATATATGATAGAGCAAATGGATCTGTCTATAGATAGATAGAATAATAAGTATTGTTCATGTCCTCTGTTGTCTTATTGATCTTCTTTCTGGCTGGTCTACTCATTATGGAAAATGCATTGCTAAAACCTCATATTCTGTTACTGTGTTTCTGTCTACTTTTTCATTCAGTTCTGTTAGTGTGTCCTTCACGTATTTGGCAGCTCTGATGTTGTGCACATATATATCAGAACTATTTTATATCTCTGATAGATTGACTCTTTTATCACTATATAATGTCTTTCTTGTCTCTTGTGACAGTTTTTTACTTAAAGTCTGTTTGTATAAGTCTATTACTGCTCTATTTGATTGCCATTTGTATAAAATGTCTTTTTAGTCCCCTTTGTTTTTAGCCTATGTGATTTCTTAAATCTAAAGTAAATTTATTATAGATAGCATGTGGTTGGAACCTATGTCTCATTCATTTATCCAGCTAGCCATCCTATGTTTTTTGTTGGGGAGTTACATATTTACATTTATAGTAATTGCTAATAGGTTCTAATTTAATGCCATTTTGTTATTCTTATCTGCCTTCTTGTAGCTTTTTTGTCATTCTTTTCTTCCTATCTTCTTTTGGGTTTTGCAAACACACACACCCACACACACACACACACACACACAACACATATTTGGTAGTGATATGCTTTTATTTTTTTCTTGTTTTACCTTGTGTATCTTCTATAGTTATTTTCTTTGTGGTTACTATGAGGCTTACATAAAACTTCTTGTATTTATCAAAATCTGCTTTAACTTGATAACAACTTAACTTCAATCACAGTAAAACTACTGTTTTACTACTCCCTCTCTCATTTTATGTTACCGATGTCACAAATTGCATCATTTTACATTGTATATCCAAAATAAAATATTTTATAATTATAGTTTCACATATATATATAGTTTCATGTGTGTATGTATGCGTGTATATATATATATATATATATATATATATATATATAATACAAAGAGAGAAAGAGAGAGAGAGAAACAGAGACAGAAAGTCTGTTGCCCAGACTGGAATGCAGTGGCATAACCATGACTCACTGCAGCCTCAACTTCCCAAGATGAAGTGACCCTCATACCTCAGCCTTCCAAGTAGATGGGACTACAGGTGTGCACCAACACACCCAGCTAATTAAAAAAAAAAAAAAAGATTTATAGAGATGGAGTCTTGATGTGTTGCCAAGGCCTGTCTTGAACTCCAAAACTCAAGTTATCCCCCTGCTTTGGCCTCCTAATGTGCTGGGATTATAGGCATGAGCCACTGTGGCAGGGCTTAAGATGTTGTCTCTTTACCTTTATGCTACAAGTAAATGTGATTTATATACCACCATTATATTATTACAGTATTGCGTATTTTGTTTAAATATTCATCTTTACCAGTGAGCTTTATATTTTCATATGCTTTAATGCTGCTGCCTAGTGTCCATTAATTTCAATTTGAAGGATTCTCTTTAGTATTTTTTGTAAGGCAGGTCTAGTAGTGATGAACTTCCTCAGCTTTTGCATATCTGGGAAAGTCTTCCTTTCTCCTTCATTTTGCTACATATAATATCTTTGGTTTGCAGTATCTTTCTGTTTTTAGCACTTTAAATATCTCATTTAACTCCTTTCTATCCTGCCAGGCTTCTGATTAGAAATCCACTGATGGTTTTATGAGTGCTTCTTTATATATGACATGTTACTTTTCACTTGCTGCTTTTAAAATTCTCTTGTTGTCTTTGATTTCTGACAATAGCAAACAATTATGTTTCTATGTGAATTTCTTTAGAATTGTCTTGTTTGAAGTCTGTTGAGTTTCCTGAATCTATTTATTTCTTAGATTTGAAGTTTCTAGTCATTATTTCTGCAAATAAGCTTTATGCCTCATTCTCTTTATCTCTCTTCTCTTTCAGAAAATTTTGTGTGTGTGTGCACATGTGTGTGTGTGTGTATATATTAGTCTTCTTGATAATGTCTCATAAATCACTTCGACATTCTTCACTCTTCTTCATTCTTTTTCCTCTTTTGAGCTGCATAATTCCAAATGACCAGTTTTTAAAATTCATTTATTCTTACTCTGCTTGTTCACGTTTTCAGTTTAACACCTCTAGTAAGTTTTTCAATCCAATTATTATATTTTTCAGCACCAAAATTTCTGTTTTTTAAAAATATTTTGTTCTACCTCTTTGTTGATATTCTAATTTTGTCCATGCATTTATTTTCATGAGGTCCTTGAGCATCTTGATGACAGCTATTTTGAGTATTTTTTTCAACTGATTTATATACACCTTTTCTTTAGGGTTGATTTCTGGAAATTTATTTGATAGGGCCGTGTTTTTCCTGTTTCTCTGTATGACTTATGACTTTGTGTTGAAAGCTGTACCTTTGAAAACAAACAAATAAACCTCCCTTAACATTTATGAGCTGGCTTTATACAAGAAAAGATTTTCATTGGCTAGCACATCTAGAGATTCTGGATGCTTCTCAACCCTTTTCTGTGGATGCATGTTTTCTAGAACTATGCATGTACATATCCAATTAGAGGGATTTACTGGCTTATTTCTCCAGTAGTACTCTTTAGTGCTGTCTATAATATTTCAGGTTTTCTCAAGTTGCCACAATCTGCCTACATCTCTTTCATTCTCAGCAATCCCCAGGATTCTAGAGTATGCCTGAGATAAGTGCTCTGAGTTAGACAAGACAGAAGAAAATACCCTGGGTAATTCCTTGAAAAGCTGGACTGCTGGAAGAATGCTCCACTCTTCTCTTTCCTGTAGAAAAAGAGAGTCCATCCAGCTGCATTGGTATCTGTCTGCTGTATTGCAGATCCTCTTAAACAACAGTAAATCGATCAGCTGTCTTTTATTCTCAGAGGTCTCTAGGCATCTAGAGTATGCCAGGTTCTGTTCTGTCAGCACTGAGAGGGACAACCAATCTCTTGGGCAACCCACACAACAAGCTGGAACACTGGACATATGCTTTAAGTCTATGCCTCTCCAAAAGTAAATTAGCAGTTTTCTCCCACTTTTGTACTAAATTGGTGAATGGTCTATAGTGAGTGCATGCTAATAAAAATCATTGCTTTTTCTTTTTTCATCCTCAACTCTGGTACTTTTTCTTATCAACACTTAGATTCAGCCAAAAAATCAACAAGTCCTTCGAGTGGGCCCCTAAAATCTAAGTGTTAGCCATTATCTTTCAGTCTTTTCTTTCCTTCCCCAGGGAGAAGCTGGAAACTGAAGTCTTCTCTAAATTGTGCTACTCTCAGCTAGGGGAAGGGACTATGGTGAATGGTTACATGTTAGATCAAGTTGTCATCTTTGTTCTCAGCAGATTTTTACTTGGCACACTTTCCTTTCAGCACTTAGGATCGGGCAACATAGAAGCCAGCTCCTCAGCCAGCACCCGAATCAGACAAAAGTCAGAATGTTAAATGCATAGTCTAGTGTTCTCTATTCCTTTCCAGGGAAAAGACAAGAGCTCAGAGTTCTCTCAATCACATCATGCCATGCCTTGGGGAAGAATTATGATTAGTGCCAGGAATTTTTCTAGCAGCTTCAATGTGGCTGATTTCACCTTTGTTATGTGTGCACTCTCAACTGGCTTTGAAATTCTCACAGAAAGCATTGGTTCATGTGCTACTGTTGTGTTGGTGTTTTACTCGGAGAGAAGGAGGGTTTGTGTGTGTGTTTTTTTTAAATTCTACCAACTTTTAGATTTAAGTGGCTACTTTTATCATTGATTTTTCAAACTAGCATTTAGAGAAGTATTCCACCCACTGTTTATTAAATCAAATTAGTAAAGTTTTTAGAAATGAGTCATGCCTAGAAATCATTGCATTCTGCCTTATAGTTAATAGCATCCTCTAAAGTATATCAGTACCTCAAATAATTGCATATGCACTGTAAAACACACTTCTGTATCATTCTCTTAAGGTTGAAAAATGCTAAAATAAGTAGTCTACCTAAAATATGTTGTTTATATTACATGTTAATTTTTATGTAAGTCTTTATTCACCTATTTATCTGTAATTCATATGAAAGAAAATTAAATATTAAGGGAAATGCTATTTTTTCTGCAAATAAATTCAGTGAAAGAAATAAGGCAATAAGTTCTCTAATTGTTTTTGTAGCTAGAGTTGTAAATAATACAAAAACTGGAGTAATGCAATTTTTAGTTTTGTGGAAATGTATACTTTAAGAAACAATTTTTCTATTAAAATGTTTCCAACTGCTTTTGAAATGTTTTAATTAAAAGTTAGTATGGTTTTAGGCCAATCATAAAACAATCATGCCCTATCTTTAAAATCATGTATAATACAAAATAGAAAGTAAAACTTGATCGTTTAGTAGATGTAGCTTGTTCCTGGAATTTAAATCAGCCAAGTAAAGTCTTCTAAACATGTATATAAGTTGTAGAAAATGAGCATGTAAAATTTACATGGCAAGATATTAGAAGGATTAGAGCAAAATACAGCGATTTTAAACTAATAATATTTTAGCCAAAATAAAGAAGCAAAGTGAAAAAATGGCTTAAGAAGTATAAACTGTTCATGATGTAGATGGAATATAAAAGATAAATGGATACAAATAAAGACAGGACACAAAATATGTAGTAATAACAATTAAAATTACACAAAAGTTTATAATGTTGGCATTTTAACTATATTAACCTAAGACTATTCACCAACCAGAAAATAAATTTCAGTGTATTCTGATTTAATGATTCTGTATGTTTATGATTTCTTAGTGATTTCTTTTTATATTCCCATCCAAGGTTCTGCCATTGAACACCAAATTGTCCTGCTGACTATCAACTGACACGCCCTTAGCCAATGAAACATTATTAGATTCAAGTGTTATATCTATAGAATCATGTTACTGATCCTTAGGGTACAACATTGTTTTTTGTAGCTTTCAAACACTGCTCTTTTTTTCCAAATGAAAGCTTTCAAGCTGCCATGTATATGAGAAAAGAAAAATTTATACATGTTCTTGTTTTCAGCTCAAAAGGTTTGTTTCTTTATTTAGAAGCTTTCAAAGGTTTTTACTCTTCTAGGGATATTCTGTTTTATGTTGCTGTATCAGTCTCAGAGTTTTCAGGAATGGGCCAGAGAAAAGAGATAGAAGGAAGGAGAAAAGAAAAGAAATCCATTTATTTAAATATAATCTTTTGAAAATGTGATTCTAAACATTCAGTTCCCAGTATATTCCACAAAGTCACCTTTTTTTTTTTTTTTTTTCAGTTTTGGTAAGAAAATAAACTGACAAACTCAACTTCTTAACTGCTTCGTGGTCTACTGAGGTTTGGATAAAAGAGAGAGAATAAAACATGAAGAAGTAACAGCAAAATTCACATATATTTGTTCTCAGGGTAGTTACAAAATATATTTTTATGGAGCTTCTGAAATATATCCCTAGTACAGGTATTGATCGACTTACGACTTATGCAACTTACGACCATTCGACTTTACGACCACAATCGCTAGCCACGACTGCTCCGCGTCTGGCAGCGCAAACGTTGCCCAGCTGGGCGTACGACAGTGCGGACCAGCTTCAGGCGGCACTACCATCTCCGAGTGCATATAGCCTACTCAACTTACGACCAAATCATGTTACAACTGGTCTGTTGGAACCAGTGGTGGTCATAAGTCAAGCACTGGCTGTATATAACGGATATACTCATGCAAAATGTCAAATTTAAAACGACATTTGCAGATAATAATTAAAAAGAAAATTGGTGTGTATTTCTATTTTGTGTTTATTCAATTTTAATTAACTGAAATCAGAAATAACCAATAACATTAAATAGTTTACATCTTTGTAATACTGGATTAGCAAAGTTTAGAGCTCTGTAATACTGAGTGAACATGAACCATTCTGCACCCACCCACCAACTCAACCCACAAAATAGAAAAAAATTTCCCTGTAATCCCAACACTCTGGGAGGCCAAGGCAGGTGGATCATGAGGTCAGGAGTTTGAAACCAGCCTGACCAACATAGTGAAACCTCGTCTCTACTAAAAATACAAAAATTAGCTGGGTGTGGTGGCACACGCCTGTAATCCCAGCTACTCAGGAGGCTGAGGCAGGAGAATTGCTTGAACCTGGGAGGCGGAGTTTGCAGTGAGCCAAGATCGTGCCACTGCACTCCAGCCTGGGCGACAGAGTGAGACTTTGTCTCAAAAAAATAAAAAAAAAAGAAAAGAAAAAAAAATTTCCAACTGTGGCAGAGCATAGTATCTTACGAGAAAACAATATAAATTTAAAAAATATTTTTAAAAGCTCTCGTGCTAAAACCAAACAAGAACAGAAAATAAAAAGAAATCTCATGTATAAACTTAATGTAAACACAATTTTAGATGAAGGAAGTACAAGTCAGCTGTATGTCAAAGAATAATGTGTGGTATACAAATGTGGTGTCTTCCTATTCATTGCTAGTGCTATTGCACATTACTTTTTAGTGGCCAAAAGTAACAGAGAGAGTGGTTCAGTTGTAGTCCTTGCCTGTTGGAATCACAACATTCTCAATTCACATGACAAGCCATCCAGGGAATGAAATTCCCTATCTCCCAGTACATGTGCTAGTCTTGGCAATAAAATACACAGGTAGAGGACAAAACAAATGGGAATCTAGTAAAAGTGTTGTGTCTATTATAAAATTTCTTTACAGAGTCATGAAGAAAAATGACAGGTCAAAAGAACCACATGTACTTGTCTGAATTGACAGTTATTCAAAACCACAACTTCCATATTATTTTTTTCCTCTTTAAGTTTCAAACCAGTACCTACTACAAGTAATCCAGTATAAGATCCAGCATATTTCTCAAATGCTGTCCATCATCATGCGCATGTCATTACAGTTCAGTCTCCTCTGGCATTTCAACTCAGGCTATTTACTACCAGCTTCTTTTCTTTTAATCTCTATTCATTAAGCACATCTTACTCTTGCTGAAACAGTAATTACTACCATTCACGTGAAGAGCAAGACAATGCCATGAAAACTGGCATTGCTATTTAGTTTGTACTTTCAGGTATAATCAATGGTTTAAGGAAAACATAAGAATAAAATTTGGAAAAGAAGAGAAACATTCATGGTAGAAATCTTGAAAAACAAGTGAAATTAACATGGGAAATAGAAATAATGTAAGAGTTCATCAGGTTACCACATACAAGATCAATAAACTAAAATTAGTTGATTTTTGTACAGTATTTGTTGGGAGTACATTTACCATGAAATGCAAAATGCTCAATTATGTTTGAATTTAAGATAACCAATGAATAAATTTTTACTATAAATGTAGCCCACATACTGCATGGGACATACTTATAGAAAAAGTTACTAATTGCTGCTAAATATGACAATCTTAATTGTGAAAAATATCACACATACTTATGAATATATAAACATATCTTTAAATATACATGTTTATATAAATATAAATACTTGTGTCCTGTGCCCCACACACAGCTTAAGAAACAGAACACTGACAAACATTTAAATTTCATTCTTTGCTTTTTATAAATAGTGTAATCTCATCTCTCCACCTCTAGATGACCAATATACTGAAATTATTATTTTAACGCTTTCTAATATAAGCTTAACAGCCTCAAATGTATATCTACATAATGTATTATTAACTTTTACCTGTTTATAAAAATACTATAATAATGTTTTGTACTGATTATATAATTGATTAATGTTTGGTGAAAGCATTCATAAATACTGAAGCATCCTCCTGTATTTCATTATTCCATGCAATCCAACATATAATTTGAATGTACCAAAGTTATTAATGTACTGTGCTGACTATAAGAATGTGCAATTTATAAGTTATTTGTAATATTTTACTAAGTTTTATACAAGATTGTGTATATTGTATACTCAAAGTATATAATATGTAAAATCCACAGTGTATGTATATATATATTTTTATATATACACATATAAATTTATATTCATATCTATGATTTTATATACAATACCTCCCCCCCTTATCCATGGTAAATACATTCCAAGACCTCCAGTGGATGCCTGTACTACAGATTATTCAAACCCTATATACGCGGTTTTTCCTGTACATATGTATGTATGATAAAGTTTAATTTATAAATTAGGCACAATAAAAGATTAACAATAAAAAAAGAATAATTACAACAATATGCTGTAGTAAATGTTATGGGAACAGGGTCTTTTTCTCTTTCTAAAAATATCTTTGATGTGTAGTATGATAACATATTTCCTTGTTATGATGTGGGATGACATACCTATGTAATGTGATGCAGTGATGTGAATGAAGTAGGCATTGTAGCATTATGCTACCAGTCACCTTCTTACAGTAGTCACAAAAAGATAATCTGCTTTGAGTAATCCTGGATCATGGAGCTGTGATGGTGTTGATGATGTTGATGACAGGCAAGTAATGTAGGTAGGATGAATACAAATGGAAAGATGACTCATATCTCGGGTGGGACAAAGCATCTATGACATGAATCATAACATGGTACAATATTTCTTTAGGGTATTCAGAATGGCATACAATTTACAACTTATGAATTATTTCTTGAATTTTCTATTTAAAAATTTCAGACTGTAGTTGACTGTGGTAAATTTAAAGAAAGTGCAACTGTGGGTAAGGATATGTTTTGCATGTGTGTATACTGACAATTTCAAGGAACACACATTAAAATTAGCTCATTAAGATATGCAGCTTTTTAACTTTATTTGATATTATCTTGGTATGTTCAGGCTGCTGTAAAAAGAAAAACAAAAGCTGGGTAGCTTAGAAGTAGCACATTTATTTCTTACAGTTCTGGATTTTGGGAAGCCTAATATCATGGAAAAGGTAAATTTAATATCTGGTAAGAGTCCACTTTCAGATTTATAGATGTTGCCTTCTAGCTGTGTCCTCACATGATGAAAAGGGTAAACAGTCTCTTTGGGGCCTTTTCAAAAGGCACTATGGAACCACAAAAAAACCTGGAATAGCCAAGGCACTTGTGAGAAAAAGAACAAAGAGGGCCGGGTGCGGTGGCTCAAGCCTGTAATCCCAGCACTTTGGGAGGCTGAGGCGGGTGGATCACGAGGTCAAGAGATCGAGACCATCCTGGTCAACATGGTG
Source organism: Sapajus apella (assembly GCF_009761245.1). Taxonomy (NCBI): domain Eukaryota; kingdom Metazoa; phylum Chordata; class Mammalia; order Primates; family Cebidae; genus Sapajus; species Sapajus apella. Next base: position 8,822,553 of record NW_022436946.1, on the reverse strand, counting down.
AAACCCCATCTCTACTAAAAATACAAAAAATTAGCTGGGCATGGTGATGCGTGCCTGTAATCCCAGCTATTCAGGAGGCTGAGACAGGAGAATTGCCTGAACCCAGGAGGCAGAGGTTGTGGTGAGCCGAGATCGCGCCATTGCACTCCAGCCTGGGTAACATGAGTGAAACCCCATCTCAAAAAAAAAAAAAAAAAAAGAACAAAGATAGAGGTGTTACATTACTAGATTTCAAACTATACTATAAGGCCATAATGATTAAAACAACCAATATGATATTGGAAAAACTATACATGCTGACCAATGGAACAGAATAAAGAGTCCAGAAATGAACCCACCCATGTAAGATCAGCTGACTTTCAACAAAGGTGCCAAGAATATGCAATTGAAAAAGCACAATATCTTTAATAAATTATCCTGAAAAAAATACGATTTCCACATGCAGAAGAATGAAATTAGACCCTTACCTCATGCTATATAAAAAAATCAACTCAAGATGAATTAAAGACTTAAACATAAAACCCCAAACTCTAAAAGTACTAGAAGAAAACATAGGGGAAAAACTACATGACATTGGTCTGGGCAGATATTTTGGATTTGGCTCCAAAAATGTAGGTAACAAAAGCAAAAATAGACAAATGGGATTATGTCAAACTAAATAGCTTCTGCACAGCAAAGGAAACAACTATGTAGAGGTAATTGTTAATCTAAACATTAGGGAAATGCAAATTAAAATTACAATGAGATATAATCACATCTATCAAAATGGGTTTTATCATAATGACAAAAGATAAGAAGTGTTGGTGAGGATGTAGAGAAAAGGGAACTCTTCTATGTTGTTGGTGGGAATGTAAATTAGTACAGCCATTATGGAAAGCACTTAAATTAGTACAGCCATTAGGTAAACCACTTCTGGTTTACCTAAAAAATTTGAAATTGATTTGTCTAAGAGATGCCTGCACTCCCATGTTTACTGCCTCACTGCTTGCAATTGTCAAGGAAAATAATCAGCCTAAGTGTCCATTAGTAGATACATAGATACAAAACATTTGGTATATATAGAATTCTAGTGCACAGCATGGTAGACATAATCAATAACATCGCACATTTCAAATTGTTAAGAGAGTAAATTTTAAATGTTCTAATCACAAAAAAACTTAAGTGTTTGAGGTGACAGATATGTCAACTAGTTTGATTTAATTATCCCACATTGTATTCATACATTACAACATCGTATTGTACCGCATAAATTTATACAATTATAGGTTGTCAATTTACAACAACAAAAATAAGTATAAGACACAAAAATTGAGCCTGTAGTCCTAGAGTAAACACTCACTTCTTCCACCAAAGGAGGACACAGACATATCTAGAAGGTGAAATTATAAGGGCACAAATGTCATTCAAGAATGTTCTACACTCATGGCCTAATCACTTCCCAAAGTTACCCCCATTTCCAGATATCATCACCCTCAGGGGTAGAATTTAAACATATAAATATTTGGTCATTGCAAATAATTAATTTTATTTTTCAAAGCTTTCTGTGTCAATTTACAGTACTAATACATTTATGTTAGTGAATGTTGTGCCACATAGTCAATATCACATTTCTTGATGCAACAATATTTATTGAATATATTCTATATGCCAGGCATTGTTTTAGGTACTACTTTCCTTTAAATAAGCTTTTTATTTTAGAATAATCTTAAATTTACAGAAAAGTGACAAAAATAATACAGAGAATTCCAGTTTTTTCCTCTCCTTTGTTCTCCTCAGGGACATGTATTTTAAGATCTGCCAATGTGGTAGACATGAAATGTTATTTTATTTTATTTTGATTTTCCCTAAATACTACTATACTATCTTTTGTAAGACATCTTAGCATAGTAGTATTTCTTTTTGTATATACACAGAAGATGTCTTAGTATAGTAATATTTAGTATTCAGTAGTGTATATATATATATATATATATATATATATGTATATATATAAATAATATACAAAAGATATCTTAGTGTAGTAGTATTTAGTAGTATTTAATATTTATACATTTTATGACTTAAGACTTAGTTCTATTGGTTTGACTTTTTATTCTTCATTTATATAATTATATAAAGAATATAAATCTTTTTCAGTTAACTTTTTGCAATACCTTTTCCTGGTTTATCAACTGTTCTTTTAATTCTATGTTTAAAAAGCTTTAAATATTTGTCTCTCAATATTATTACCATGAACAAATTTTCTAATGCTGAAGAAACATTGCTTATCTTAAATAAACTAACTGATCGTGATGTACCATGTTGTATATGCATGGAGATTCTCAGTTTGTTAATGTTTGTTAAGTATTTTCATCTATATTTATGAATGTCCTTGTCTGATGTAGGTGCCAAGGATGTTAACAACATAATGTAAGTTGGAGAGTGTTTATCTTGCTTTATGTAAAATTAAAAATACTTGCTTCTTGAAAATTTAATAGAATTTGAATTTAAAATGATCTGGGCTTTGGTTTTATTTTTTCATTTTTTGTTTTTTTGTGGGGAGAGTTTAAACCAGATACCACAATTTCGATATTCTACTATTTTTTCATGAGTGTATTTTGCTTATTTACATTTTCTCAAACCTTTTACGTTTCACTCATTTTATAATATATTGATATGTAGTTATTTATAATAGTATATTTCTATTATTTTTATGATACTAAACTTTAAACTTTAAAAAATATTTCCAGGGGACCTCTGCTAATAGTATATGTCTATTATTTTTATGATACTATACTTTAAACTTTAAAAACCATTTCCAGGGGACTCTCCTATTCCAAGGCCAAATAGGAACAGCTCTGGAGCACAGTTCCCAGCAAGAGTGATGCAGAAGGAGAGTGATCTCTGCATTTTCAACCAAGGTACCAGGTTCATCTCAGTGGGACTGGCTAGAAAGTGGGTTAGCCCAAGGAGGGCAAATCAAAGCAGGGTGGGGCATTGCCAGGAAAGCAGGGTCTGGAGTGGACCTCCAGCAAACCTGCAGCAGAGAGTTCTGACTGTTAGAAGAAAAACTAAAAAACAGAAAGAAATAGCTTCAACATCAACAGAAAGACAACCACTCAGAGACCCCACCTGAAAGTCACCAATTTTAAAGACCAAAGGTAGATAAATCTACAAAGATAAGAAGAAACCAAGGCCAGGCGCGGTGGCTCAAGCCTGTAATCCCAGCACTTTGGGAGGCCGAGGCGGGTGGATCACGAGGTCAAGAGATCGAGACCATCCTGGTCAACATGGTGAAACCCCGTCTCTACTAAAAATACCAAAAATTAGCTGGGCATGGTGGCGTGTGCCTATAATCCCAGCGACTCAGGAGGCTGAGGCAGGAGAATTGCCTGAACCTGAGAGGCGGATGTTGCGGTGAGCCGAGATCGCGCCATTGCACTCCAGCCTGGGTAACAAGAGTGAAAATCCGTCTCAAAAAAAAAAAAAAGAAGAAACCAGAGCAAAAAGGCTGAAATTGTCAAAAATCAGAAAGCTTTTTCTCCTCCAAGGGATCACAGCTCCTCAAAAGCAAGGGAACAAAACTAGATGGAGAATGACTTTGACAAATTGACAGAAGCAGGCTTCAGAAGGTGGCTAATAACAAAATTCTTCGAGCAGAAGGAGCATGTTCTAACCCAACACAAGGAAACTAAGAAGGTTGAAAAAATGTTAAACAAAGCATATGCAAGTTTCAATAGCCCAATTGATCAGCAGAAGAAAGATATCAGAGACTGAAGGTCAACTCAATGAAATAAAACAAGAAGGCAAGATTAGAGAAAAAAGAGTGAAAAGGAATGAACATACCCCCAAGAAATATTCAATTATGTGAAAAGACCAAATCTATGTTTGATCGGTGTACCTGAATATGATGAGGAGAATGAAACAAAATTGAGAAACACTCTTCAGAATATTATCCAAGAGAACTTCCCAACCTAGCAAGGTAGACCAACAATCAAATTCAGGAAATACAGAGAACACCACAAATATATTCCTCAAGAAGAGCAACCCCAAGGCAGATAGTTGTTAGATTCACCAGGGATGAAATGAAGAAAACAATGCTAAGGGCAGCCAGAGAGAAAGATCAGGTTACCCACAAAAAGAAGCCCATCAGACTCACAGTGGATCTCTTGGCAGAAACCCTTCAAGCCAGAATAAAGTGGGGGCCAATATTCAATATCCTTAAAGAAAAGAGCTTTCAACCCGGAATTCCATATCCAGCCAGACTAAGCTTCATAAGCAAAGGAGAAATAAAATCCTTTAAGGATGAGCAATTGCTAGGAGATTTTGTTACCACCAGGCCAGCCTTACAAGAGCTCCTGAAGGAAGTACTAGACATCAAAAGGAAAAACCATTACCAGCCACTGAATAAACATACCAAATGTCGATGTATAGGCCGTCAACACAATGAAGAAACTGCACTAACTAATGGACAAATCAACCAGCTAGTATCAAAGTGGCAGAATCAAATTCACACATAACAATATTAACCTTAAATGTAAATGGGCTAAATGCCCCAATCAAAAGACACAGACTGGCAAATTGGATAAAACGTCAACACCCATTGGTGTGCTGTATCCAGGAGACTCGTCTCATATGCAAAGACACACATAGGCTCAAAATAAAGGGGTGGAGGAAGATTTATCAAGAAAATGCAGAGCAAGAAAAAGCAGGGGTTGCAATACTAGTCTGATAAAACAGACTTTCAATCAGCAAATATCAAAAGAGACAAAGAAGGGCATTGTATAATGGTAAAGTGATCATTGATAAAGGCATTGCAACAAGAAAAGCTAACTATCCTAAATATGTATGGACCCAATACAGGAGCACCCAGACACATAAAAAAAGTTATTAACAACCTACAAAGAGACTTAGACTCCAACATAGTGATAGTGGGTGACTTAAACACTCCATTCTCAATATTAGATAGATTAACAAGACAGAAAATTAACAAGTATATCCAGGACTTGAACTCAGATCTGGACCAAGTGGACCTAATAGACATCTACAGAACTCTCCACCTCAAATCCACAGAATATACATTCTTCTCAGCATCACATTGCACTTACTCTAAAGTTGACCATGTAAGTGGAAGTAAATCATTCTTCAGCAAATCAAGAGAATGGAAATCATAACAACAGTCTCTCAGACCACAGTGCAAACAAATTAGAACTCAGGATTAAGAAACTCACTCAAAACCATACAACTACATGGAAACTGAACAACCTGCTCCTGACAACTACTGGATAAACAATGATATGAAGGCAGAAATAATGATGTTCTTTGAAACCCATGAGAATGAAGACACAGCTTAATCTCTGGGACACATTTAAAGCAATGTCTAAAGGAAAATTTATAGCACTAAATGGCCACATGAAAAGAGAGGTAAGATCTCAGATTGACACCCTAATGTTAAAAGAACTAAGGAGCAAGATCAAGCAATTTCAAAAGCTAGCAGAGGACAAGAAATAACTAAGATTAGAGCAGAACTAAAGGAGATAGAGACAGAAAAAAACCTTCAAAAAATCAATAAATCCAGGAGCTGGTTTTTTGAGAAGATCAATAAAATAGATAGAATGCTAGCTAGACTAATAAAAAAGAGAGAAGAATCAAATAGATGCAATAAAAAATGATAAAGGGGATATCACCACTGATTCCACAGAAATACAAACTACCATCAGAGATTACTACAAAGACCTCATAAACCAGTAAATCTAAAAGAAATGGATAAATTTCTGGACAGTTACACCCTCCCAAGACTAAACCAGGAAGAATTTGAATTCCTGAATAGACCAATAACAAGGTCTGAAGTTGAGTCAGCAATTAATAGTCTACCAACCAAAAAAAGTCCAGCACCAGATGGGTTCACAGCTGAATTCTACCAGAGGTACAAAGAGGAGCTGGCACCATTCCTTCCGAAAGGATTCCAAACAATACAAAAAGAGGGATTCCTCTGTAATTCATTTTATGAGACCAACATCATCCTGATACCAAAACCTGGCAGAGATACAACTAAAAAAGAAAATTTCAGACCAATATCTGATGAACATTGTTGTGAAAATCTTCAATAAAATACTGGCAAACCAAATCCAACAGAACATCAACAAGCTTATCCATCACTATCAAGTCAGCTTCATCCCTGGGATGCAAGGCTGGTTCAACATATGCAAATCTATAAATGTAATTCATCACATAAACAGAACCAAGGACAAAAACTACGTGATTATCTCAATAGATGCAGAGAAGGCCTTCAACAAAATTCAATAGCCCTTTATGCTAAAACTCTCAATAAACTAGGTATCGATGGAACATATATCAAAATAATAAAAGCTAGTAATGACCAATCCACAGCCAATATCATACTGAATGGGCAAAACCTGGAAGCATTTCCTTTGAAAACTGGCACAAGACAAGGGTGCCCTCTCTCACCACTCCTACTCAACACAGTATTGGAAGTTCTAGCCAGAGCAATCAGGCAAGAAAAAGAAATAAAGGATATTCAATCAGGAAAAGAGAAAGTCAAATTGTCTCTATTTGCAGATGACATGATTGTATATTCAGAAGACCCCATCATCTCAGCCCAAAATCTCCTTAAGCTGATAAGCAAATTCAGCAAAGTCTCAGGATACAAAATCAATGTGCAAAAATCACAAGCATTCCTATGCACCAATAACAGACAGAGAGCCAAATCATGAGTGAACTCCCATTCACAATTGCTACAAAGAGAATAAAATACCTAGGGATACAATTAACAGGGGACATGAAAGACCCGCTCAAGGAGAACTACAAACCATTGCACAAGGAAATAAGAGAGGACACAAACAGATGGAAAAAAATGCCATGCTCATGATTCAGAAGAATCAATATTGTGAAAATAGCCATACTGCCCAAAGTAATTTATAGATTCAATGCTATACCCATCAAGCTACCACTGACCTTCTTCAAAGAACTGGAAAAAAATCACCTTAACCTTCATATGGAACCAAAAAAGCCCACATAGCCAACACAATCCTAAATAACAAAAGCAAAGCTGGAGGCATCATGCTACCTGACTTCAAACAATACTACAAGGCTATAGTAATGAAAACTGCATGGTACTGGTACAAAAACAGAGATGCAGACCAATGGAACAGAACAGAGGCCTTGGAAGTAACACCATACATCTACAACCATCTGATCTTGGACAAAGCTGACAAAAACAAGCAATGTGGAAATGATTCCCTGTTTAACAAATGGTGTTGGGAAAACTGGCTAGCCATGTGCAGAAAGCTGAAACTGGACTCCTTCCTTACAACTTATACAAAAATTAACTCAAGATGGATTAAACATTTAAACATAAGATCTAACACCAAAAAACCTTAGAAGATAAGCTAGGCAATACCATTCACGACATATACATAGGCAAGGACTTTATGACTAAAACACCAAAAGCAATGACAGCAAAAGCCAAAACAGACAAATGGGATCTAATTAAACTGAAGAGCTTCTGCACAGCAAAAGAAACTATCATTAGTGTGAACTTGCAACCAACAGGATGGGAAACAATTTTTGCAATCTACCCATCTGACAAATGGCTAGTATCCAGAATCTACAAAGAACTTAAGCAAATTTACAAGAAAAAAACAACCCCATAAAAAAGTGAGCGAAAGATACGAACTGACACTTTTCAAAAGAAGACATTTATGCGGCCAAAAAACATATGAAAGAAACTCACCATCACTGGTCATTAGAGAAAGGCAAATCAAAACCACACTGAAATACCATCTCATGCCATTAGAATGGCAATCATTAACAAATCAGGAGACAACAGATGCTGGAGAGATGTGGAGAAATATGAATGGCTTTACACTGTTGGCTGGTGTATAAATTAGTTCAACCATTGTGGAAGAGAGTGTGATGACTCCTCAAGGATCTAGAACTAGAGATGCCATTTGACCTGCAGTCCCATTACTGTGTACATACCCAAAGGATTATAAATCATTCTATTATGAAGATACATGCACATGTATGTTCATTGCTGCACTGTTTACAATACCAAAGACTTGGAACCAACTCAAATACCCATCAATGATAGAATGGATAAAGAAAATGTGGCATATATATATATATATATACACACACACACAGGTATTGATCGACTTACGACCTATGCAACTTACGACCATTGGACTTTACTACCACAATCGCTAGCCACGACTACTCCGTGTCTGGCAGTGCAAATGTTGCCCAGCTGGGCGTACGACAGTGTGGACCAGCTTCCGGCAGCACTACCATCTCCGCGTGCACCATTTCAACTGTACATATAGCCTACTCAACTTATGACCAAATAGTGTTACGACCAGTCCGCAGTCCTGACCGTGGTCGTAAGTCGAGCACTATCTGTATGTGTATATACATATATATATATAATGGAATACTATGCAGCCATAAAAAAGGATGAGTTCATGTCCTTTGCAGGGACATGGATGAAGCTGGAAACCATAATTCTCAGCAAACTGACAGAAGAACAGAAAACCAAACACCACATGTTCTCACTCATAAATGGGTGTTGAACAATGAGAACACATGGAGACAGGGAGGGGAACATCACACACCAAGGCCTGTTGGGTGGTGGTGGGGCTAGGAGAGGGTTAGCAGGGGGTAGGGGGGACTGGGGAGTGATAATATTAGGAGAAATACCTAATGTAGATGATTCGGAGATGGATGCAGCAAACCACCATGGCGTGTGTATACCTATGTAACAATCCTGCACTGCATGATCTCCACATGTACCCCAGAATTTAAAGTATAATTTAAAAAATAAAAAATAAATAAATAAAACAAAAATAATATAATGGCTATGATTTTAAGTACTGCAGTAATAAGAAAGGTTAAGGAATGACCTCAATGATGCAGTTGATTGTAAGGAAACGGGTTTCCAAAGAGCAGTCATTAAAAGAGAAAATCTAACATAGCAAAAATTTTTTAAAAATGTACTTCCAATATTTATATTCTGCCTTGTACTTTTTCAACTAGTCATATAAATAATAGGTTACTCAATGTTATTATTCTTTCCAGGAATAACATTTTAACATCATCAATTTTTAAAATTATACTTTAAGTTCTGGTATACATGTGCAGAATGTGCAGGTTTGTTAGAAAGGTTTGCATGTGCCATGGTGGTTTTTGGCATCTATCACCCCATAATCTACATTAGGTATTTCTTCTAATGCTGTCCATCTCCTATTCCCCCATGCCCTGCTATCCCTCCCCCAGGCCCCCAACACCACAGATCACGGTGTATGATATTCTCCTCCCTGTGTCCATGTGTTCTCATTGTTCAACACCCACTTATGAGTGAGAACTTGTGATGTTTGGTTTTCAGTTCTTCTGTCAGTTTGCCGAGAACGATGGTTTCCAGCTTCATCCAGGTCCCTGCAAAGGACATGAACTCATCCTTTTTTATGGCTGCATAGCATTCCATAGTATATATGTGCCACATTTTCTTTATCCAGTCTATCATTGATGGGCAATTGGGTTGGTTCCAAGTCTTTGCTATTGTTAACAGTGCCACAGTAAACGTACATGTGCATATGTCTTCATAATAGAATGATTAATATATTTTGGATAAATACCCAGTAATGGGATTTCTGGGTCAAATGGTATTTCTATTTCTAGATCCTTCTGGAATTGCCACATTGTCTTCCACAATGGTTGAACTAATTTATACTTCCCCCAATAGTGTAAAAGCATTTCTATTTCTCCACATCCTTTCCAGCCTCTTTTGTCTCCTGATTTTTTAATGATCGCCATTCTAATTGGTGTGAGATGGTATCTCAAATTGGATTTGATTTGCATTTCTCCAATGACCAGTGATGATGAGCTTTTTTCATGTGTTTGTTGACTGCATGAATGTCTTGTTTTGAAAAGTGTCTGTTCATATCCTTCACCAACTTTTTGATGGGGTTGTTTGTTTTTTCTTTTAAATTTGTTTAAGTTATTTGTAGATTCTGGATACTAGCCATTTGTCAGATAGGTAGTCTGCAAAAATTGTTTCCCCTCTGTTGGTTTTGAGTTCAGTCTAATGATAGTTTCTTTTGCCACGCAGAAGCTCTTAAGTTTAACTAGATCCCATTTGTCTCTTTTGGCTTTTGCTGCCATTGCTTTTGGTGTCTTAGTCATGAAGTCCTTGCTCATGCCTATGTCCTGAATGGTATTTCCTAGGTTTTCTTTTAGGGTTTTTATGGTTTTAGGCCTTATGTTTAAATCTGTAATCCATTTGGAGTTAATTTTTTTTTTAAGGTTTAAGGAAAGGATCCAGTTTCAGCTTTCTGCATATGGCTAGTCAGTTTTTCCAAAACCATCTATTAAATAGGGAGTATCATCAATTTTTTAATGATAATTTTGTTTCACTTATTTGTGCTCTTATTTTTATCCTTCTATATTATGTGAATTATCTCTCCTTTCCTCCTTCCCAACCTCCCTCCCAACCTCTCTTCCTTCCTTCTGTCATTCCTTCCTCCCTCCCTCACTCCTTCCCTTCCTTCCTTCCTTTTCTTCCTTATTTCCTTTTTTTTCAGTATGCGAACTCTTTAAATTAGATACCAGCTCATTCATGTTTAAACTGTGTTTCTTTTTAATGAAGGTATTCAACACTGTATATCTATTTATCTGTAAATAATTCTGTAGCTGCATTAATGTGCATTTTGGTGTATAGTATTTTAGCACTCTACTCTTAAGTGTATTTTTATATTCAAACCAATTATGACTTGACCAATTATTTACATGTGTGTTTTATTAACATTTAAAATGTATAAGCTTTTAATTTTTTTCTATTCAATATATTTAACACTGCCATGGCCTTTAAATGCAATATATATTATATTCTACCAAGTTGTTAAAATATGCCTTGCTTTATGGCTTAGAATGTGATCAATATTCTAGAGTGTACTATGATACCAAAAGCAATATGTAATGTCATGTGTGTTTGTTTGAAAGAGAGAGAGGGAGAGAGAAAAACTTTGTCTATCTTTTGGATATATTGATATTGGTCTGCTTGGTATTTGACTAACCAAGAGAAATAACATAAACACCCACGATTGTTATGAATTTCTCAACTTATCTTTCCACTTCGGACTCGAATGAAGATTTTTTATTAAAGGCATATTGGTGTATACATGTGGATTACTTTGTACTATTTTCACATTTTATTTTTCCCACATTTCTCTCACTTGTCCTCTTCATGCTTCATGTTTATTTCTTTCTGCCAGATTAATTCAGATTTTTTAATGGTTTCCTCTTATCTTTCTCTTAGTTATGAGATTGATATCTATGAACTTTGTGATTACATTTAAAATTACCTTATTTCTATTTAAGTGTTTATGGACATTCTTCCCCTTCCCCCAACCAAATTCTTTAGAATTATTTGAAGCAGAATGTCAAATTTAGGGTGTTGTTCATTAAACTAATTCCATAATATGAACATTATTTCTTTACTATTATAAAATCAGTTCTGCTTATATATATCCACAAATTTACCATTTAAAAAAATCATTTAAGATCTCACATTCTTTCACTATGATCATTTTTCTTCTTTCTGATGTACATCTGAGAACTATTTTTAATGATGATAATATTTTTGTCAGAGAAAGTCTATAATTTGTTCTGCATTGTAGATGATATTTAGTTGAGATTACATTTCTTAGCTGAGAGCATTATTTTTCTCAGCATTTTGTATATCTTGTTCCATTATCCTCTACACTTGCTGTAGTCATTCTGGTGTCAGTTTTTATTTCTGTGAAGAAAAAAATTTTCTTACTCTTTTTACTTTTGACATATATTATTTTCCACAAACAGATATTGAGAAAATAAATTTTTCTTAAAAATAATAAAATATTTTCTTTATCTTTAGTGTTTTCTGGTTTAAGTCTCCTATGTCTAAATATATGTTCTTACTCATGCTTCTTGTAATTTTTGTTTAACCAAAAGATAGTGATTCCTACCTTAAGGAAATTCAAAGTTTGAAAATGAAGAATACATTAATGAAATATTTATATTTCTATGTTAGTTTAATATTAATTAGAATTATTTTTAATGCTTAAATAGATTCAATTTTTAAATTTTATGTTTAAATTTTAGAATAAAATTTAAATATTATTTTGAATTTTGTGAAGGCAAATATAGCAACTTTGTTCTGTAGGACAGAATAGCAGAAGAAACACATGTAGACAGATTCATTAGACAGGGTTTTCAGCATCTCTCCCTTGGAAATTTGAAACTGGACATGAGATGTCTCAATACCATCGACAAGATTAATACATTTGTGTATAAATCTAATTGCAGCCATGAGAATAGATTAGAGTTCCTAAAAACTTCTGCAGTGTAAAAGAAGAGGGCTTCTAGGAAAGAAGCAAGGATTCATAGGACTACAGAGTGAAAAGGGAGTTAAAATGTCTGGCAAGAAATAAATTAAGAGAACATTATATGAGAAAAGAGTTGGTTTTTTTTGTTTGTTTGTTTTTTGTTTTTTTTTTTTAATCAAGGCAGGGAATATTCAAAGGGAGGATAGAAAGCAAATAAAGACTGGGAGGTCCTTTTTGACCTACTTCTCAGGAAAAATTCTTTTGATTTGAGTAGAGATTTCTGGGTAAAAAATAAAGATAAAAATGTGAGTTTTCTAGATAAAGAGGAAGGTTGTACATCATGTACCAATCTTTAAATCTGTACATCACTCTACAAAGATATGTCTTCCAAAGTGTGGTCTATGGACCAGCAACATGTGTAAACTTACAAATGGAAACTTTTTTGGCCCCATTCTAAAAACAAAAAAAATGCATCAGAAATTGTAGGGTAGGGTTCATCCATTTGTATTTTAACAAGTTCTTTAGGTGATTTGGATGCCCAGTGAAGGTAGTGAGCTACTGCTCTAATAAAAAGCAATAGCGTTTGCCTGTTTTCTCAAACAAGTGTCTTGCTGTAGAATGCTAAACATTACATTTTTTCATGTTCCATGTTTAGTAAGCCATTGAAACTTTTCAAGTCTATGTTTTAAATATATTTTGAATTAATCTTTTACTTTCCATTTTTTTTAATTGCCTCATTTTGGGAATATAGCATCTTTGGCTGCCTATGATGATTATAAATTTGTGTGTTACCTCTAAATTATTATTTTAAAAATTCTTGGATTGACATTAATATTTTAAAAGTAATTTCTTAAATGAAGGATTCATATATATCACAAAAATTTTCAGATGGATATTTGTTATGCATCTTAAGAGACAGCATAGCATCAGTTCCTTTGAAATCCTTTATGTGCTCATTGTTAATCATATGCTCCTGTAGCTAGGAAAAATAATTATTTTAAATATTTTAATTGTCATTACCTTCTTTATTTTTTATTGTACGTCCATATTTATAGCTCTATTATGTATAGGCATACAAATAGAAACATAAATAGTTCAATAAAATATACTAGTATGTAGAATATTAAGTGTGTAGCTGATATATAGGAAGCATTCAATAATTTAGAATCTGCAGAGCAATTAAGTCAGCCACTAAGATTTAGATTCAAAATTTGTCTCTGATATTTGTTAATTAGTTAATCTCAGGAATAGCCCACAATCTTTTAAGTCTCAATGTCCTCATCTGTAAAATGAGTGTAATATTACTTGGCTAAGAGTTCTACATAGATAACTGAGTTAACAAGTGCAGAGCACTTGGATAATTTTCTAAGAGAATTACTATGAATGGTACATGGGTTCAGTAGCAAATCTTGAGTGACAGATAAGTACAAAGAAGTGGGACTGATCTCAGAGCATTCACTACTACATTCCCAGCTCCTAGGAGAGTCCCTGAGTACTCAATAACTGTTGCTGAAAAATACATTTCACCACACTCGTATCTTTTCCATTAATCTTTAATGACACATAACGTTGTTTGGTATTGAATAAAATACATTTCTCCTCTATCAGTGAGGCTGGGTACTTTGCAAATAATTTCTTGTTGTTGGAATGCATCTTTTTATCCTTCTACAGTTTTTTTAAATAAAACTTTTGAAATTAATTATATTTTACAGAAATGTGCACAGATCCTAAATGAGCAGCTTGATGACTTTTCACAGAGTGTGAATTGTATAATCACCACCTAAATTAAGAAATTGAATACTGCTAGACCCCAGGGTATCATGTTGTCTCCACTTCTAGCAATTATTTCTCTTTTCCTTAAAGATAAATATTAATAATTGTTTATGTTTTCAAATTCACATTGTTTATGTATTTTTTTGTGTCTGACCTCTTTCATTTGTTAGTGTTTATGAGATTAATTCACATTGTGGATTATAGAAAGAGTTAGCTATCTCTATAAAATATTATAAAATAATATTTCACAACTTATTAATTTCAAAATAATTTGCAACTAATGTTGACTATAAAAGTAAAACTGTTACGAACTTTCATACATATATCTTTTGAGAATATGTGTATAAACACTTCTGTTGAGTAGAAATGGAATTGCTGCACCTTTGGATTTGCTTATGTTTTGATTTGTTGTATATATTACCAGTTTTCCAAAGTGATTTTGCACATTTTTATTTGTCTATAGGTGCATTTATTTTGCCTTTATCATTGAACACTAATTTAACTTTCAGTTCTTTGAATGTATTATTTCTATGCCTTCCTTTTTGCTATGGAGAAATCTGCTGTCAAGCTAATTGTCTCTTTGTTGGCAATCTTTTTATTTTTCCCAATTTTATAAATACAATTGATCTTGGACAAAATGAGTTTGAAAATTGTGGGTCCACTTATGCACTTATATCAGCTCTTTCATATTCCCAGGATGTGAAGCCCAAAGATACAGAAGGACAACTTTTTGTATATACACATTAGGCAGTGTTGAGTGCTCAACTTGCTTGTGGTGGATTTTGGTATACACAAGCTTTCTAGAACAGTCTCCCGCATGTGACAACCAGGGGACAACTGTATTACATTTTGTCGTTTTGCTACAACATATCTAAAGATTTTGTAAGAATCTAAAACCTGAGGTGCATATCTTCCAATAGTTCTAGTAAAGACCTAATGTCTGTATAAAAATAGCTTCCATTTTAAGTATTTATGTTCTTTCAGTTTGTAACTCCCTTTATACAGAGCATAACTTATTCTTTTTCCAATGTCTCTTACCCCTTCTCTTGTTTTACAACTATCTATATTTTGCTTGTTTGTTTTTCTGTTTAAAGTGTCCATTGAAATTTCAATTTAAATGGCTTCTCCGTTTTTGCCATTTTAAATTTTTAAGGTTATTTTTACATTTTCCTGCTATTTGCTGTATTTTCACTGAAAAATTTTAATTCCATCTTGTATATATTTTTCATAGTAAATGTGCTTTTACATAATATTTATCTGAGGGCCGGGCGCGGTGGCTCATGCCTGTAATCCCAGCACTTTGGTAGGGCGAGGCGGGTGGATCACGAGGTCAAGAGATCAAGACCATCCTGGTCAACATGGTGAAACCCCGTCTCTACTAAAAATACAAAAAATCAGCTGGGCATGGTGGCACGTGCCTGTAATCCCAGCTACTCAGGAGGCTGAGGCAGGAGAATTGCCTGAACCCAGGAGGCGGAGGTTGCGGTGAGCCCGTGCCTTTGCACTCCAGCCTGGGTAACAAAGAGCGAAACTTCGTCTAAAAAAAAAAAAAAAAAAATATATATATATATATATATATATATATATATATATATATATATATTTATCTGAGATGGTCATCTGACATTTTGTCATGAATAATTCTGCTACAAGCACTTGTACACTCTGGTTAATGTTTTCTTAATGTTGAGACTAAATTTCGCATAGTTTCATCTTTGCAAATATAGTGAGCCCTGGATTCCATCCCTCTAGAGACTTTTTTACATTTGTTTCCATTAGATGTCCTGGAACATTTGTAAGAGAAACAATTTTCTTAGGTTATTTTGTTATTTTAAGGGCTCCAATGCCAATGGGAAACTAAAACAAACAAAAGCATTTACATATAATTGAGAAATAACTTAAAAGAATGAGCACTCAGACTAAAGCCAAGAAAGGCTTTTTTCTCATCTCCCATTTCTAATGATACTTTTTTCTTCAATACAGCCCTTATCTAAATATGTCTTTATTCACATGTCCTGGATTTATATGAAGACCTCAGTTATAACTTCTTTCTCGAAATTGCCCAAGGCCTTCTGCTTCATTGTGTAACCCTCCATTTCTACATTCCGTAGGTACCATAATTGGCCAGTGTCCCCAAGGAAGGCAAAGCTTACTTAGCATTTACTAACAACCCTGATTGTTTGTTTTTCTGTTTCTTCAGCCTTGGAGATGTTCAGTACTTCCTTCTGAATGAGGTGATTTTAAAAACCTGCATTTTTTGAAGCATTTTAGTTTTTTATAATAGGGGCTTTTTTGGCTCTGTAGTCCATAAACACTTCCAGAAATATAATACTCTTAATAGCCTTAAGAGTCTTTAGAAATGATTTCTCACTTTTCTTGCTATTCTGGGGTAAACAAACTGTCAAGTAAATAGTAGCCAATAAATATCAATTAATTCCTTATTGAGAGAAAAGATAAAATGACCTGATTTATTTAGGGAACCACATATCAGTAATGGTAGAGAATAACATGAAGGCTGGGATCATCAGAGGTAAATATCAAGAAATAGCAATGTGATGAAAATAAGTATTTCATGTAATTTATGCACCTTGGTTTAAATTACAGAGGAACCTCACTGAAATGTTTATGTGATTGGCTTATATTATAGCAGGGAGTCCATGGGAGAAGAATTAGGGTTCTCCAAAGAGACATAACCAGATAAATAGAAGGAGAGATTTTTAAGAAATTTCCTCATGCAATTTTGGGGGCTAACAAGTTTTAAATTTGTAAGGTGGGCTGGTAGGCTGGAAATTCAAGGTAAGAGCTGATGTTGCAGACTTGTGTCTGAAATCTGTAAGGCAATTTGGTCAGTTTCTATGTTTCAGTCATGAGGCAGTTTTGCTTCTTCTCATGGAAACTTTATCTTTGCTCTTAAGGCCTTCAACTGATTTGGATAAATCCCACCTATATTAGGGCACTAAATCTGCTTTACTCAAAATTTACTGGTTATAAATGTAAATCACATTGAAAAAACATCTTTACAGCAATGTCTAGACTGATGCTTGAACAGACACCTGTCCAGTATAACTCAGCCAATTTTACACATCAAATCAATCATTGGCACAGCTACGTCTGGATGCAAAGTGAAACAAATCAAAACAAATAAAATCAAAAGTTAATTTTAACAGTTTAAACCAGAGATAAATATTTTATACTTAAATAGTCACAAGCTTATATGATATTTTTTCATTTCCTATAGATCTACTATTTTCAAGTTTGTTTATGATAAGCCATTCTAAATAGACCAAATGTAGCGTAATAGGAACATTCCTTAGATAAGGACTGTTAATGGACAGAATATTTTGTTTCCACCAAATTTATATGTTGAAATCATAATCCCAGCAAAGTCCTCCTTCAAATATAAAGGGGAGATAAACTCTTTCCCAGATAAGCAAAAGCTAAGAGAATTCACAACCAGACCCATCATATAAGAAATACTAAAGGGAGTCCCTCAATCTGAAATAAATAAAAGCACTAACAAAAAATAACACATTTGAAGGTCTAAAATCCACTGGCAAAATAAATACATGAAGTAAACTAGAATACTGTGATACTGTAATTGTGGTGTGCAGTCTACTCATAAGAGCAAAGATAAAGTTTCCATGGCACGTGATACCTGTGTAACAAACCTACACGTTCTGTACATGTACTCCAGAATTTAAAGTATAATAAATAAATTAATTAATTAAGAAGGAAAATTAAAATTGAAATGCAACATACCAAAATCAATCATATATATCAAAAGTGGTACTGTGAGGGAAGTTTAAAGCACTAAATGCCTATGACAAGATAGAAGGAAAACGTCAAATAAACCTAACGATGCACTTCAAAGTTAGAAAAGCATGAAAAAACCAAACCTACAGTTAGTCAAAGTAAAGGAAAAATAAAGATTAGAGCAGAAATAAATGAAATTGAGAAAAAAATAGAGATCAATGAAATGAAAAATTGGTTCTTTTGAAAAGATAAAAGACAAACCCCTAGATAGATTAAAAAAGAAAAAGAGAAGACCCAGATAAATTAAATCAGAAAGAAAAAAAGGAGACATAATAACTGGGACCATAGAAATACAAAAAATCATTGGAGACTATGGTGAACAACAATATTGCAACAAATTGGAAAACCTAGGAGAAATGCATAAAATCCTGGACACATACACCCTATCAAGATTGAAACATGAAGAAACAGAAAATCTGAACAAAACAATAATGAGTG
This sequence comes from Sapajus apella, assembly GCF_009761245.1. Taxonomy (NCBI): domain Eukaryota; kingdom Metazoa; phylum Chordata; class Mammalia; order Primates; family Cebidae; genus Sapajus; species Sapajus apella. Next base: position 8,804,170 of record NW_022436946.1, on the reverse strand, counting down.
AAGAGATTAAAGGCTTAATAAAAATTATCTCATCAAAGGAAAGCTCAGAACCTGCTGGCTTCAAGGATGAATACTACCAGATACTTAAAGAAATAATACCAATTCTATTCAAGCTCTTCAGAAAAATTGAAAAGGAGGGAGGATACTCAAACTCATTCTACAAGGCCAGCATTGTCTTTATACCAAAAACAAACAAGAACACACAATAACAATAAAAGCCATGGGCCAATATTTTTGATGAACATAGATATAGAAATCTTCAACAAAATACTAGCAAACCAGATTCATAACACAATAAGATCATTCTTCATGATCAAATGGGATTAATTCCTGGGCTTCAAGGATGATTCAACATACAATATATCACATTAACAGAACAGAAGACAGAAACCAAATGATCTTTTCAATAGTTGCTAAAAAGCATTTGATAAAATTCAAATCACCTTGCATTAAAATCCCTCAACAATGTGGATATAGAAGAAACAGACTAAAAAGTAATAAAGGCCATACATGAAAAACGCACTGCTAACATCACACTGAATGTGGAAAAATTGAAAGGCTTTCCTCTAAGATCTAGACCAAGACAAGGATGCCCACTTTCACTACCTTTTTTTTTTTTTTTTTTTTTTTTGTAACACAGTAGTAACCAGTCTAGCCAGAGTAGTTAGTCAAGAGAAAACAATAAAGGACATCCAAATTGCATAAGGGGAGAGTCAATTTGTCCCTGTTTGCAGATGGCATAGTCTTGTATATAGAAAAACCAGAATACTTTACCAAAAAACTCTTAGAACTGATAAACAAATTCAGTAAAGTTGCAGGATATAAAACTAATATACAAAAATTAGTAACATTTTTATACACAAGCAATGAAGTAGCTGGAAAAAATATCAAGAAAGAGATTCCCTTTTGGTTGCTAAATCTCTATCAAGGAAAGCCCAATAAATAAATTTAATCAAGGAGGTAAAAGACCTCTACAAGGAAAACTACAAAACACTGATGGAAGAAAAGGAAGATAATGTAAACAAATGGAAAGACATCCCATGCTCATTAATTGAAATAATTAATACAATTAAAATGACAATACTACCCAGTGCAATCTACAGATTCATTAAAATTCTTGCCAAAATTCCAGTGACATCTTTCATATACATAGAATAAAAATCCTAACATTTGTTTGAAACCACAAAAAAAACCCAAATAGACAAAGCGATGTTATACAAAAAGAACAAAAGTGGAGGAATCATACCACCACACAACTTCAAAGTTGTAGTTACCAAAACAGCATATTATGGCCATAAAAACTGACACATAGTCCAGTGGAGCAGAATAGGAGACCTAGATTAATCCACGTTATACAGCCAAATGATTTTTGACAAATGTAACAAGAACGTTCATTAAAGAAAGGAGGGTCTTTTTGATAAATAATTAGTTTTATTCTACTGATGTTCATATGCAGAAGAATAAAACTAGACTCTCATCTTTCACCTAATACAAAAATCAACTCAAAAGGGATCAGACCTAAGTTTAAGACCCAGAATGATAAAACTAACTACTAGGATAAAACATAGGATAACTTCTTCAGGACATTATTCTGAGTAAGGAATTTTTGTGTAAGACAACCAAAGCAAAAACAACCAATGAGATCATATCACGCTAAAATGCCTCTGCACAGCAAAGGAAACAATCAACAAAATGCTGAGACAACACATACAATGGGAAGGAATATTTGTGAACTACCCATTTGACAAGGAATTAATAACTAGAATATATAAAGAATTATATATATATTCTAGTTTATATATATATATTCTCAAACAACTCAATAGCCAACACACACATGAGTCCATTAAAAAATGGGCAAAAAATCTGAATAGACATTTCTCAAAAGAAGTCAGACAAATTATCAACTGGTAAGTGAAAAAATACTCAACATCACTAATCATCAAAGAAATGTAAATCAAATGGCTTTTATCAAAAATGACATGGAATAACGGGTCATGACAAGGATGCAGAGAAAGCGGAACTCCCATACATTGTTAGTGGGAATATTAATTACCAGAGTCATTACAAAAATATATATATATAGGTTTCTTAGAAAACTAAAAATGGAACTACCATATGATCCAGCAATTCCATGGCTGGTATATCTTAAAAAGAAAATAAATCAGTATGTTAAAGGTATATCTATATGCCTATGTTTTTTGCAGCACCATTTATAATAGCCAAAATATGAAATCAAGCTAAGTGTCCATCAATGGAGGAATAATGAAAATGTGGTATATATAAAAAATGAAATGTTATTCAGCCATAAGAAAAGAATAAAATCCTGTCATTTGTAGTAATACAACTGGAGCTGGAGGCTATTAAGTAAATGAAATCAGCGAAGCACAGAAAGCCAAATATCGTATGTTCTCACTCATATGTTGGAGTTGTAAAAGTGCATTTCATGAAGATAGAGAGAAAAACTGTTGTTATCAGAGGCTGAGAAGTGATGGTAGGGGGTTAGGGGAGAGATTAAGAAAAGGTTTTTAATGGGTACAGTTTGATACAAGAAATAAGACATCATGTTTAATAGATCAAAGTGACAATTGTTTATAATAATCTATTTTATGTTTTTAAATAGCTAGAACAGAATAGCTTAAATGTTTTAGCATAAAAATACAAATAAAGTAATAGGTCTCCTAATTGAACTGAATTGATTTGTACAAATTATATAAGTGTATTAAATTATCACATATTTCTAAAATATGTACATCTATTATATATCAATAAAAAATAAATGTTACAACTTTTTGGAATTTGAATGGATAATGTCATATATCCACCATGATAATGTTAAACAGAACGTAGTTATGCACCCCATAATAGTGGTTTGATCAACAATGGACTGCATATGCAACAGTGTTCCCATATGATTATAACACTGTATTTTTATTGTACCTTTTCTATGTTTAGACATGTTTAGGTACACAAGTACTGACCATCATGTAACAATTGCCCACAGTATTCAGTATAGTGACATTTCATTTAGGTTTTTATCCTATAAACAATAAGCTATACCATACAGAATACCTGTGTAGTAGGCTATACTGTTTAGGTTTATGTAAGGACAGTGTAATGTTCATACAATGATCAAATCGCCTGGTGACCCATTTCTCAGAACATATCCCCATGGCTAAGCAATAAAGGAATGTAATTTTACTGCCCTAAAATTCCTCCATATTTTACATATTCAAGCTTCACTTCCTCCTGTGAATTGCTTACAACCACCGATTTTTTTTTTTTTTTTGAGAGGGAATTTTGCTCTTGTTGCCCAGGCTGGAGTGCAGTGGCGTGATCTCGTCTTACTGCAACCTTCGCCGCCCTGGTTCAAGAGATTCTCCTGCCTCAGACTCCTGAGTAGCTGAGATTATAGGCATGCGCCAACACGGCAGGCTAATTTTTGTATTTTTAGTAGAGACGGGGTTTAGCCACTTTGGCCAGACTGGTCTCGAACTCCTGACCTCAGGTGATCCACTGCCTAGGCATCCCAAAGTGCTAGGATTAAAGGCATGAGCCACTGCACCTGAACCTTACAACCACCAATTTTTACTGCCTCTATAATTTTGCCTTTTTCAGAATGTCATACAAGTAAAGTCATGCAGTAAATTGCCTCTAGATTCACTTTAAAATTAGCATTTTTGTTCTATTAGTGTCTTTTCATGATTTTATAGCTCACTTATTATTATGAATAAATAATATTTACTTGCATGAATATTATAATTTGTTTATCCATTATCCCATTGAAGGACATCTTAGAGGCTTCCAGTGTTTGGAGATTAGGTATAAATCTATTATAAAAATTCACTTGTAATTTTTGTGTAAGCATATGTTTTCATATCAATGGGTAACTACCCAAGTGTGCAATTAGTGGTTCATATGGTAAGGCTATGCTTAGCTCTGTAGAAAGATGCCTTTCTAAGGGGATGTACTATTGTGCATTCCTACCAGCAATTAATGAAAAATCTTACTCTCTATTGTCACCAGCATTTGGTATTGACAATGTTTAAAATTTTATTTTAACCGTTCTAAACAGAATGTAAAGAATAGAAGACTTTAAATGGTCGCAAGTCTATTTGTATCATGGATAGTGCTCACATTGTGTCTAAAAATTCATTACCAAACTAAGGTCATATAGAGTTTATCTGATGATTTATTACAATAAAATTATAGTTTAGAATATTAGATTTAGGACACATTCATTTTGAGTGAATTTTCATAAAATATGTCTAGCAAAATGTGTATAGTGAAAAAAGTGGAATGTGTTTACTTTTATTTTTGCATATGGGTGTCTGAATATTAGGCTACTATTTGCTGAAAAAACGATCCTTTCTCCATTGACTTGCCTTTGCTTCTTTGTCAAAAACCATTTAACTACATTTTAGTGGGTCTATTACTGACTAAGTTTTTTTTTTTCATTTCATTTATCTATTTTTATATTCTTTAACTTGTACTATGCTTTGTTCATTTTTAGCCTTATAAGTTGTCTTGAGACTGGCTAGTGTGCATTCTCCACCTTCTTTCTCTTATTATTGTGTTTGTTATTCTGAGTGTTTTGCCTTTCAATATAGATTTAGAATCAGGTTGTTGATATCTACAAAATATGAGCTGGCATTTTTGAATGGGACTATACTAAATACATAGATCAAGTACAGAAGAACTGACTTCTAAAAATATTGAGTCTTTCAATCCATAAGCATGGAGCATATCTTCATTTATTTAGATTTAATGATTCTTTAAAAATTCAAGATTTGTAATTTTCCACATAAAGAATTGTACATATTTCGTTAGATTTATAAATAAGTATTTCAATTATTGGTGCTATTGTAAACAGTATTTTGTCTTAATTTTAAATGTCAGCTGTTTGTTGTTGGTCTATTGTAACGCATTGGACTTTTATATTAAGTTTGTTTCCTACAACTTTGCTATAATTCTCCTTCAGTTCTAAGAGTTTGTTATTGTTGGTTCTTTGAAATTTTCCACATAGACAATTATTTCATGTATAAATGAGACAATTTTGCTTCTTCCTTCCCAGTATGTATACTTGTTATTTCCTTATCTTACCTCATTGGCCAGAACTCCGACACAATGTTGAATAGAAGTTTGATAAGTGGGAATATATTTGCCTTATACCTGGTCTTAATGGAAAAATCTACGGTTTGTTACTATTAAGCATATTAGATCTAGGTATTTTACAGACATTCTTTATCAAATTGAGAAAGCTCCTCTCTCTTCCTAGCATGCCAAGAGTTTTTATTTTGAGTGCAGGTTAGGTTTTATCAAATAGTTTTCCTATATGCAATAATATGACCGTGATATTTCTTTCTGTTTAATCACATTAACTGAATTTCAAATGGTGAACCAGCCTGAAATCTCACTTGGTCATGGTGAATAATCATTTTATACATTGTTAAATTCGTTTTGCTGATTTTTTTATAAGGATTTTTGCATCAATGTTTATGTAGTTTTTCTTTCACACACTATCTTTATCTGGTTTAATATTAGGGTAATTCAGGTCTCACAGAGTGATTTAAGAAGTGTTCCTTCTGCATCTATGTTCTGGAAATTATCATAAGTGTCATGTCCTCCTTAAATGATAGAATTTATAATAAAATCATCTTGGCATGGTGTTTTTTTTTTGGTAGGTTTTAATAATTGATTCAAATTTTTAAATTAATAAGACATCTATTCAGATAATGTATTTCTTCTCCTGTGAGTCTTGGTAGCTTTTTTCTGCCAATGACTGTATTCCTTTCATCTACATTACATTATATGTGGGCATACAATCATGCATAGTATTCCTTTATTATTTCTTTAATATTCTGGGGATCATTAGTCTTAAACTCTGCCTTTTCATTTCTGATGGTGCAGTTTATGATTTTCTGTTTTATTCTTGGATAGCTTGGCTAGAGCTTTATCAATTTTACTGATCTTTTTTTAAAAAGTTGCCTTTGCTTTTGGTCACTTCCTCCGTTGTTTTCTGTTCTCAACTTCTTCAATTTCTGCTCCAAATTTTATTTTGTTATGCTTGCTTTACTAATTAGTATCACCTTTCTCATTAATTTTAAAAAACAAAGCTTATATTACTAATTTTAAACATTTCTTGTTTCTAAAATATGCTTTTAATGGCATACATTTCCCACTAAATCTCCAAATATTTGTTTTGTTAAATCTCCAAATATTTGAGGATATTTCAGGTATCTTTCTATTAATGATTTCTATTTTAATTTAATTATGAGTAAACATTTTTAATAATTTATATTCTTTTTAGTTTTTAAGGTGCATTGTGTGGCCCAGAATGCAATCTAGCTGAGGTAATGTTCCATCTGAGTTTAAGAAAATGTATATTCTGATGTAGTTGACTAGATATTTTCTAAATGTCAGTTAGAGAAAGTTAATTGACAGTGTTATTGGTACCAACTATATCTTTAACTGATTTTCGTCACTTGATGTATCCATTGCTAAAATAGGGGTGGAAGTTAACAGTGGGTTTGTCTATCTTTTCTTGCGGATACTTTAGTTTTAACTTTACATACTCTTGTTTGGAGAATATCTGTTGCAGGATATTAAGTTTCCTTGGAATTGTGTGATACCTTATCTTCTCTGACAATCTCTGTCTTTTAATTGATGTATTCCACCCATTCACATTTTAAAGGATTATTCTATAGTTGGATTAATATTTATTGCTTGTTATTTGTTGTACGTGTTCTTAGTTCCCCCCACCACTGTCTGCCTTCCTTAACTTTAATTAAACTTTTAATATAATTTCCATCTTGTCTTTACTTACCGTTATCATTATAATTCTTTATTTTAATTTTTATTGGTTCTTTATGTCTTATACCATACACTTAAAATGAATCTGAGCCTATTTTCAAGTATCACTATACTGCTTCATGCCTAGTGCATGTATAAACAAAGAATGCTAAATTTTTCCATTCTATCTTTTATAACATTGTCTTTCATTTCAGTTATCCATATGCTACAGTTGCCAAATACATCATCACTGTTATTACTTTAATGAAGCAGTTATCAAATTAATTATTTAAATGTTCATTAAAAAACTATTTTTACCTGCACATACGCCACCTCGGATGCTCTTCCATATTTATGTGAATCCAGGTTTGATCTATATCATCTTCCTTACCTTCAAAAAACTTTTAACATGTCTTGCCTTCAGTTTCTTTATCTAAGAAAATCTTTATTTCTTTATAACTTTTGAGGGATAATTTTGCTGGATATGGATGTTTAGATGGTGTTTTTTCTTCTTTTAATCCCTAAAATACTTCATTCTACTCTCTTCTTGCTTTTATGGCTTATGATGAGAAGTCCTAGGCGATGTTTTATTCCCTTCCCTCTCCAGATAAGGTGCTTTGCTTTTCTGGCTTCTTTCAAGCTTTGTCTTGATATTTGCTTTTCTGAAATTTGAATATAATATGCTTAGGTAAAAATTATTCAGTTTTTCTCATGCATGGTGTTCCCTATACTTTCTGAATTGGTGGTTTGGTGTATGCCATTAATTTTGGTTATTATTTATTTAAATATTTCCCCTGCTCTGTTCTCTCTTTCTTCTCCTTTTGGTGTTCCAATTAAGCATATGGTATACCTTATGCAATTCCAATTCTAATTAAGCATATGATATACCATATGTCTTAAGAGTTCTTGAATATTCTGTTCTGGTTTTTTATTTTCCTTTTTTTTTCCTCTTCGTATATCTTGGAAATTTTTTATTGACATTTTAAATTCACTGATTCTTTCCATGTCCATGTCAAATCTACTGATGAGCTTATCAAAGGCATTCTTCAATCCTAATTCACTATTCTTTGCATTTAGGTTTTTTCTTTTTATTATTTTTGAAAGTTTCCATATCTCTGATTACATTATCCATCTGTTTTTGCATATTGCCGCTGTTTTCACTACAGCCCCTAACATATTAATCATGGTTACTTTTCTATATACATGTTTATTTGATAATTCCAAATTGTATGTCATATCTGAGTCTGGTTCTAATGTTTGCCCTGTCTCTTTGGAGAGTATTTTTCTTGTCTTTTAGGAGACTTTGAAATTTCTGTTGAAAGCTGGACATGACACAATGTATAAGGTAAAAAGTCAATATGTGCATTTTTATTTCAATCTGGCTTGGAACTGAGCTGTGTTTAATGTTTGCTTTAGTTGTTGGTTCCTCTGGAATCAATTTCTACTAGTGACCTTGTTTTTGTTTCCCCTTTTGTCTATGGGGTTTCCTATAAGTTTTGTGTGTGTGTGTGTGTGTGTGTGTGTGTGTGTGTGTGTGTGTGTGTGTGT